>NC_034599.1:95020537-95111746 GCF_900095145.1 Mus pahari
ACACAATAACAACAAAATCAAAAAGATAACACAACAAAAATAATTTAAATTTGAAATCTTAAATAAATCACACCTGCTAGTCTTTCAGAAAGGGAGTCACAGAACATCTTTCTGTCATGCAGTCAGTGATGGACTTCTTAATCTGATGGAAGAATTCCCCAGACCTTCAGGAGCTCAGCAAGAGAGGAAGCGTGCTGAAATGCAGACTGGACTGCACACTTATCATGCTCCAAGCACACACTGCACCCCTGCCCTTTGGTTTCAGGGGACTCAGTTCTGCTAGAGTCTGTCACCAGGAAACCCTGGCTGGCCTCACTGCCCCTGCCAGACAGCTGTGCTGACTCAGACATCTTTCCATAGCTCTCCCCACCCCATGGATGCTGCTGTTTGCCCAGTGCTATGGGTCAGAGCAGCAAATGGAACTTTCTGTTAGATGCTAGTGGGTTGATAGTTTCAGGGTCTCCAGTGAGATCTTTCCACAGCCCACAATTTGACATAGTCAGCAATTTCACTGTGTGTTCAATTCACACCAAAATTGTAATCCCTCCAGACCACAGAGAAGATATTTTGGGAAGAGACATTCTAAGGGGTTGTAAACCTGATGCCTTCGGTTCCTTGGTTCCCAGTGATATATGGTTGAGAGTCTAAGGTCAAATGATTAATTATGCATTAGAAACTTAGGAAGCCACATATTTTTTTTATGAAGTCCGCAATTAAGATCACACTTTTAATTTGATGTGCAAGAAATACAAATATATCATCATGATGAACTGTACAAGAAAATGGCACCAACAGATCCAAATATAACCACCTCTGTAAATCCAATTTAAACTGATGAAATGAGCCAAGTTATGTGCCTGCTTGTCTGTCAGCAAGGGTGACGGAGCAGTTCCTAAGTGGGAAGTAAAGACATCGCTCTGACAAAGCAGTGTCACCAGCAGCTAGGCCGTCAGGAGAATGGAAGATAAAGAGACATCTGATGATGGGGTCCTACAACACAGTCAGAAAGGAGAGATGAGTTCTGGGGTTCTGCAGCAAAGTGAGGTGCCTATAACTGCAATTTGTATGTGTCAAATGGGAAAGAGGGTTCAGAAGGTCCCCATCTCTGACAATCCTTGGCTTGTGGCCACAGCATTCTAAGAGCTTCCTTGTCTTCACCTTCTCTATATATCTGTTAATGTTTTTCATCTGCCTCACACTGATAAAGGTGCCTATCTCCAGATTTAGGGCCCACAGAGATATTCTGGGTGGACTTGAGATCCTTATTTATATTAAAAGTCCCCTCTTTTAAACTAAAGTATTTTTTCAGTTTCTAGAAACTGGGTAAGCACGTATCTTTTGGAGACTCACATGCAATCCAATTATTTTTGCGTATTTACTAATTGGGGCTCATCATTCCTTCATGTGCCGCCAGATTCACACCCAGTGTTATTTCTCCCCTGAGAAGGAATTCCTTCAGCTAGGAGTGAGTTCTTTCAGCCTTAGCATGTCTTAGACACGCCTTAGCGTGTCTTAGACATGCCTAAGCGTGTCTTAGACACGCCTTAGCGCTTGTCTCCAGGTGTGCAGTGTAGGATGACAGGTTTGCTTTAGTTACTCTCCGGCATCTTTCCACGGTTACCATCACATAAACTGTTCCAAGGCAGAAGTCTGTTGTTCTCAACTAGGCATCAAGTCGTATGCCATGTTCTCTGGTTTCATCTGGCTATCTCTACAATTTTTCTCTGTATCAAAGGTCTTAAGCGATTTGATCACTTTTAATTGGTATTATCTCCTCCATCTTGTTTACTTATGCTTCACTAAACACTTGGGACTGTGACTCTAGATAATTCTGGATAAGAAATGATGGCAATACTGTCCAGGCATCCAGACTATTGACAGCATAACATGGACTCATCTTAAAAACAGATAAGACCAAAGGAGAGTTTGTAACTGTTACATGTGCTCTTTAGAAGGTGTCTTTTCTAGTACCAGGGTGTTAGTATTCTTAATCCCTCTCTTTCTGTCTCTGACTCAGTCTCTCTCTCCCCCAAATATGTACATAAGTATGGTCCAAATGGTCAGTTTTATTGATTGGATTATTTAGATGTTTTATATTCTTTTTTTTCCGTTTGATCAGTAGTGTACTAAAATCTCTTATTATTTCCTCTCAAGTCTCTTGTTTCTGTTTTATACAGATAGTTGCTGTTTTGTTTCACAAACATAATGATCTCTTCATTGTGGAACATGTGTGAGTTTGTAGAATGCTCTTGTTTGGCATAATGCTTTCAGGACTAAACATTCCTCGCTGCTCTCACAGTAACATTTCCAGTTTTGTTATTGCTTTTGTGAATCTGGCAAATATTTGCCCTTACCTTACTTCTTCTCGTCATTTTGAATCACCATGTAAGTGTCTCTTTTGATTTTGCCTGATGAGTCAATTTGAAAAATAATCATTTTCTTTTAACTGGTAGGTGAAGCCCATTAACATTTTAATGTGACTATTATGTTTTGTCTAATTCAGTCATATTATTTTATATTAGAATTTTCAAGTATGCCATATTTTTGTGACATTTGTTATTTTTTTCTTGTGGTTTAATTTTTGCCTTTTAAAACTGATTTTAATAATTATAAAGGTTCATAGTTACATTTGTATTGATAGTGTATAATCTCTCTCTCTCTCTCTCTCTCTGTGTGTGTGTGTGTGTGTGTGTGTGTGTTGTGTGTGTGTGTGTGTGTGTGTGTGTCCCTAGTCCCACAAATGATATTTTTAATTCTGACTTGTGGTGGTTTGAGCATGTTTGGACCATAGGAAGTGGCACCACTAGGAAGTATGGCTTTGTTGGAATAGATGTGGCCTTGTTAAAGGAAGTGTGTCATTGTGTAGGTGGACTTTGGGGACTCATATGTTCAGGCTTCATCCAGTGTGGAAGATGACTGCCTTCACATCAAAATGTAGAACTCTCTGCTCCATGATGTAGAATTCTAGTACCATGTCTGCCTACATGATGCCATGCTTCCAGCCATAATTATAGTGGACTGAACTTCTGAAACTGTAAGCCAGCCCCAAATAAATGTTTCCCTTTATAAGAGTTGCCTTGATCATGGTGTCTCTTTACAGCAATGAAACCCTAACCAAGATACTATTTGTTAGCTAAATAATAGTGCATGAAAAAAATCTATCCCAGAAATAATATTGTTCAATAAATTGAGCAAACTTCTCTCCATTTGAAGAATTAGATTCTTATGTCTTGGCCTAAGTATGAAAAGAAAAATAAATACTTCCATTCTTAGAATGAAATGTCAATTAACTTTATGACAGTGAGTAGAGGAGAAATTCTTTAAATAAGAAATAAAAATATAAACAAATAAATATGCTATGAAACACTACCATGATATTCAATATTACCACACTCAAATTAAAATTTAAAATATCTTAACTAAAAATATGTGAATCCAAGCAGCAGCTCTGACCCTCTCCCTGAAGCATAGAGAAAAATCAAGTAACAAGATGGAAAATGATAAAGGAAATGAATCTAATTGGGAAGGGTCAATATTGGATGTTAAAGAACACCACCATGATAGTAAAAAATAGAATATTTAGTAATGTTCTCATTTGGAAAATTTATAGAAAAGACGGAAGATACTCAGCTTCACTGAATACCTGCAAAATGCATGTTGAAACCTTAAGTGAGGACCATAGTTTTTAGATTTACAAATCTGATGTCTGATAAAGCAGGATTTTGGAGATGTAATACAGTACTAGTTATGCCCAGGAGTGGTACAGTTTGGTCTTGAGGTAGAAGTATCCCCAACTTTCTGAGCGTCTGCCAAATTAATTTTCATATTGTGAGCACAAGTTTGAACTCCTACCAACAGTGGAGGAGTGTTCCCCGTGCTCCACATCCTCGCCAGCACATGCTGTCACTTGAGTTTTTGATTTTAGCCATTATGATAGGTGTAAGATAGAATCTCAGAGTCGTTTTGATACGCATTTTCATGATATCTAAAGACATTGACTATTTGTGGTTCTTGGCCATTAAAGAGTCCTCTGTTGGGAATTTTCTGTTTAGCTCAGTTTCCCATTTTTTAATCGGGTTGTTTGGTTTGTCTATTATCTTGAGTGCTTTATAGATTTTGGGTATCAGCCCTCGGTCAAATGTAGAGTTGGTTAAACGTAGATCTGCATTTTGTCCTTTCTACTGTATCCTTTGCCTTATAGACTCTTTTCAGTTTCATGAGGTTCCATTTATTAATTGTTGATATTAGTGCCTGAGCTGTTGCTGTTTGGTTCAGGAAGTTATCTCCTGTGCCAGTGTGTTCAAGGCTGTACCCCTCTTTTTCTTCTACCAGATTTAGTGCATCAGGCTTTATGTTGACTTCTTTGATCCACTTGGATGTGAGTTTTGTACAGGGTGATAGATATGGATCTATTTGCATTCTTCTATATGCAGATTTCCAGTTAGACCAGCACTACTTCAAGACCCAGCTATACCACTTCTGGACATATACCTAAAAGATGCTCTACTACCCCCAGGGACAGTTGCTTAACTATATTCATAGCACCTTTATTTGTAGTCGTCAGAAACTGGAAACCATCTAGATGTCCCTCAACTGAAGAATGGATAAAAAAATATAGTACATTTACACAATGTAATGTTACTCAGCTATTAAAAACAATGACCTCATGAAATTTGCAGGCAAATAGATATAGCTAGAAAAGATCATTCAGAGTGACCAAAATGGTATGTATTCACTTATGAATTGATATTAGCCATAAAGTATAGGATAATAATGATACAAGCTACAGACTCCAAAAAGCTAAGTAACAAGGAGGGCCTAAGGGAGGATGCTTGAATATCACTGAGAAGGAGAAATAAAATAGATATCTGGGGTGGATGGAGGGAGGGAACTGGCTTGGAGAGGGGTGAATAGGAGGGACCAAGTGTGGGGAGGATGGTGGGAGTCAGTACTGGAATCAGTAGTGGAATATCTTTGGGACAAACTAGAAACCTAGGACAATGGAAGCTCCCAGGAATTTTTGAGGGGGACCCTAGCTAAAACTTCTAGAAATAGGGATTGTGGAACATGAAATGGTCATCTCCTGTAATCAGGTGAGACTTCCAGTGGAGGGATGTGGATACCAATCCAGTCACAAAACCTTTGACCAACAACTTCTCCTGGCTATAAGAGATGCAGGGATGGGCTGGTGAGATGGCTCAGCAGTTAAGAGCACTGACTGCTCTTCTGAAGGTCCTGAGTTCAAGTCCCAGCAACCACATGGTGGCTCATAACCATCCGTAACGAGATCTGACACCTTCTTCTGGTGTCTGAAGACAGCTACAGTGTACTTACATATAATAAATAAATAAATCTTTAAAAAAAAAGAGAGAGAGAGATGCAGGGATAAAAAGGGAGGGAGCAGAAAGTGATGGAATAGCCAGGCTATGAGAGATGCCCACCCCTGACACTGCTAATAATATTTTGCTACACTTGCAGGACAGGAGCCTAGTATATGGAGTCTAGCATATTTGTCATCTGAGTGGCTTCACCCAGCAGCTGATGGAAGCAGATGTAGAGACCGACAGCCAAACATACGGTGGAGCTCATGGATTCTTGTGAAAGAAGAGGAGGAAAGATTGAAAGAGTCAGAGAAGTTAAGGACACTACAAGAAAACCTACAGAATCAGCCAACCTAGGCCCATAGGTGCTCACAGAGACTAAACAGCCAACCAGAAAGCATGCATGGGACAGACTTAGGTCCCCTACATGGATGTAGCAGATGTACAACTTGGTTCTCATGTGGGACTCCTACCAGCAGGAGCAAGGACTGTTTCTAATTCTGTTTCCTGTCTTTGGATCCCTTTCCCATAACTTAACTGCCTTGTCAAGACTCAGTGGGAAAAGATGGGACCAGTCCTACTCCATCTTGATATACCAAGGTGAGTTGATATTCATGGGAGGCCTCCCATTCTTGAGGAGAAAGGGAAGAGGACATAGAGGAAGGTAGATGGGGGGAGGACCTGGGAGGGGTGGAAGGGAAGCTCTGATCAGAATGTTAGTTAATTAATTAACTAATTAATGAAAAACAGTGCCAATTAAAAGCTGTTGATGACAACAATTTTGCAGAGGCCAATAAATAAATCTAACCCACATGTGTGTATATGTGTATATGTATATATATATATATATATATATATATATATTCTTTCTTGTAATGGTCCTATCCATGTACATATTGGCAGAGCTGGACTCAGAGCAGTGGTTTGCAACCTTCCTAATGCTGTGACCAGTTACTACAGTTCCTCATGGGTGGTGACCTCCAACCATAAAACTTGGTACTTCATAACTGTAATTTTCCTACTGTTGTGAGTCATACGGTAAATATTTGATATGTGGGATATCTGAAATGTGGTTCCCCAAAGGGGTTGCTACCTGCAGGTTGAGAAACACTGGCTTAGTGGGTTATTTAAAAAAGTAGAATATGACTTTGTGGGGTAGACATGATTGGGGAGTTATGACAGGAGTTGGAGGGTGGAAAATGGGAGTAAATATGATAATATTTCATCATTTACCTCAAGAATAAAGAAAAATTCAAACAAAATGGGAAACATACATGAAAGAATATTCTTAGCATCATTTTTCAATAGAGAAAAATGGAAACAAATTCAAAGTTAATCAACAGGAAAATGGAGAAATAATTTATGAAGTTATTATACAGTAGATATCTGTAATAGCTGAATGATATAAATCTTTATGTATCTACATGACTAAATCTCAAAAACATTACTTTGAGTGACAAAGGCAACTAGTAACATATTATATAGTGTGTGAAACCATTCACACGCACATGAAAGACGACCAACATTAGCTTACTGACATTTACGGTACACAAATACATAGCATCAAGCAGAGATCAAATGACAACCCCCAAATTCACACTGATGGCTAACTCTGGAGTGGTGAAGAGAAACAGAATGGTGGGGGAGCCCATTGTGTCTAGAAGAACATTTATTCTAAAAGGCAAATGTGAGGCAAATACACTGACTACTAGACTCTAATATATGGGGTTTAGGGACAGATGGGTATTATTATATTATAAATTATTTATTTTATGTGTATGTGTATTTTACCTGCATGTGTGTCTGTGCAGTACATGCATGCAGTGCCTGTCAGAGTCAAAAGAGGGTTTCAGAGCCGCTGGAACTGGAGGTATAGAGGACTATTAGGAATCCTATTTCTCGAAAGAACAGTCAACACTCTTAACTTCTGAGTCATCACTCCAGCCCTCACTGCCTATCTTTTATGTATAAAGTATTTTAGAACTCATATGAAGACAAATACCCTGTGGTAGAGCATCTAGCTCTAAAATAAAAAAAAGAAAAGAAAAGAAAAGAATAAATAAACTGAAAGTAAAGGCTGTGTGAACCAAGAGGTTCTTTTCTTGTCTTGGGGTGGGAAAGATATCAACTCATGGGGCAATTTCAGAATATACCAAACTGCTTCTGCTCCAGGCAGCCTGGGTCTGTATTCTAGCTAGAAAAGTTTTCTACCTCTCTCTGGCCAGCTTCCACCTTGGGCTTGTGCTAGGCAGTTAACACTGAACGTGATTGTTATGCTGTTACAACAACGCTAAATTCTTTATAGGTTAGTAGCCAATGTTAACATGAATCTTTCTGGGAGAATGAAGGCGGAAACCAGTCTGTAATACTGGTTGGCAATAATGTGATTTCCCTGAGCAGCCCTGACTCCCATACTTTATCATCTTTGATACCACCTTTGCTTTATCATCTTGACACCACCTAGAGTCACCTGGGAAGAGATTCAATGAGTGACTGTCTACACTGGGTTGGCCTGTTTTGATAAGGTGACTTAGCCTACATGATCCTCTTTCCCCCTACTACTTGGTAATACCTCTCTCTCTCTCTCTCTCTCTCTCTCTCTCTCTCTCTCTCTCTCTCTCTCTCTCTCTCTCACCAGCTCTGCTACCCTAGCATGTACACTGTCTTCTGTGGTCCTCCTGTTCCCTGCTCAGCCCCTCCCAGTCAGCGCTTCTGAATACTCAGTCTCCTGCCTGTGTCCATTGTGGTACACCATAAGGCTCTAATGTTGATGGCAGAGATAACGTTCTTTACTTCCCAATGAGAAATCTAACCCCAAATAACTGTAAGAAGCATTTGGCAGTACTGTGTGTGTGTGTGTGTGTGTGTGTGTGTGTGTGAATATATGTGCAGTAAGTCCTTTCTTGAATCTGAAAAAAAAAATGCCTTCCAAACTCGGGAGTCTGAGTCCAAACAGCAGATCTCCCCCCTCTCTTCCTGCTGACTGCTCCTCTGGAGAGTTCAACTTGCTGTAGGTCTGCCCTGATGTCCTTCCTTCAACATGTTTATGATAGTTTGTATGTGCTCAGCTTGGGGAGTGGCACCATTAGAAGGTGTGGCTCTTTCCAATAGCAAGCATGTTTCCCTTGTCACTGATTTTTAAGAGGAAATGCTCCTTGATTGGTTTCTATGGTTTATGGTTTCATCACACAACACAGTGTATGGACAATTAACATGCTATAGGCACTTGGTGTGATTAGTAAAATCCCTGCTGGTTGAGCATAGAATTTTAAAGTCAGCAACTCAGCACCCCTATAAAACGCTGGGTGTATGAACACACACCTATATCCTGGTCCTGAGAAGGCAGAGACAGGAAGAGCTCTGGGGCTTGCTGGCCAGAGAGTCTTGCCCAGTCATTGCTCTCTGGGTCTAGTAAGAGACCTTGCCTCCAAAATGGAGCAACAGACAAAATATACAAAGCAATATATAAGAGCCAGTCTGGTCTCCACATGTATGTGCACACCCATGCACACATACATATGGACACACACACATACACAATACTCTTGGGTTGTGTAAAGTTTTCAGGGATCCTTGGGAAAGATCTTATGAAAATGGAATACTTACTCTCCCTTTAGCCAGTTTTCTGGAGATTTCTATAAACAGAGTCCACCTAAACACTAACTCAGCACGGAAACGGTCAGATGAATCATGCTGTTGTTGGAGAAGAATCCTGGATAAAGTAAGTCTGGTGAGGAGTACCTCAGGGCTTGCTCTCACCTTGAACTTCACGGCTGGCCATGCAGGCCTTCTGTCTTTCCACAGCCCCTCCTCTCCACCCAGGTAGTACCAACAAGGGAGCTCGGAGCAGAAAAGAGCTGAGATTCGAGATCTGAAGCCTTTTAAGGATGCTACATCTCAGGAAGGGTACTTTGCTCACACAGACAGAAGATGCACACTCAGCAGCGCAGAGAAACATCTAAGAGGTTGGCTTTTCTTGGAATGGACTAATGGAGAAACAGGCCTGTAAGCCCTGCAACTTTCTCTGTGTCACCCAGACTCAGGCTGACTATGTGTGCCACACAGTAGGTCAAGCAAGGTAGGAAGTTCAGATATAGGCTGAGTTTTTATGTAGGGGATTTTTTTCCTTCTTTCTTATTTGTTTGTTTAATTACATGTGAGTGTGTGTGTGCGTGCGTGTGTGTGTGTGTGTGTGTGTGTGTGTGTCCCTCAGTGTCCATGTGGAGGTCAGAGGACAACATTGTGAATCCGGTTCTCTCCTTCGACTTTTTATATAGTTTCAGAGATTAAATTTAGGTTGTCATCTTTATCTTTTACCCTCTGAACTATTTCAACAGGCCAGGACAATCTTTTCTTGTCCCAATTTATTCTCTGGCTGTTCTTCGATCTATACCTCTGATAACCTGACATTAAGACAAACATTTGACTTCCTCTCTCCCACTGGGAAATTCCATGTTCTTCCTTCTCAATTTGTTCCAGATTCTCACTGGAGACTCATTTTGGTCCTGCTCTTTCAGAGCATCCTGCTGCCCAGGGTCCTGTATGCAGCAACATGACAGGGCAGAGACAGTATCTCCAGTTTTTGTCCCAGGAGTCCATGCAAACACCTTAATAGAGACTCATTAACAGCTCTGTGCCTTGAGGCCACATATCTTTGAGTCCTCACCTACCATTAGCCCCTGGACAGGTGTCACCTTCTGGTCCTGCATGGAAGCCCTCCTAGTGGAAGTCATAAACCTGTCCTGGCCACACTCACCTGACCATGCCACCCCTCTCTCTTGTACACAACCACCAGACCACCCACATCCGCAGTGGCCCTGGTTCCCTCAGGATGCAGCTTAGGATCTATGAAGAGGCACCTCTTCATAATCTAGTAGTAATCTAGACTACTCACTCTTCTGTTTGAGCCCTTGCGCAAGCTTTGCATCTGTCTGATTCAACATAACCTTGGTTTTGAGAAGGCCTTTTGTCCTCTGTCTATGTCATTCCCTATGTCTGGACTCCTCTCCCCCTTCAAATAGATTCTTCTGGTCTCAGCCACATTCATGCTTAGAGTTTGTCTTGCTCAGTATGCTCAACCTTGAGACCAGAAAAAATGAGTCCTGAATTGTAGGTCAGTTGATTGATCTCACCAGTAGACTGTTGGCCTTTGCATCCATATTTCCCACCATATTTCTGAGAAAGCTCGGATCCCTGGTTCCAGTTTCTCATCCGGATCTTTGAGTGGCCTGAGAGAGTGGAGTGGAGGCCTTCTGAGCTGCTCCGACCAACACCCTCTCACCTCCCTATAGTGCTTACTTGTCCATGCATATCAAGAATGTATTTTCTTCTCAAAAACATTTTTTCTATCAATATTTGATGAGGGTAATTTCAAAGACTTGTTTAGTAGGATCTGCACATAAGGAGCCCTTCTGAGTATTTATCACGCTCGGGGTATAATTACATTCAAATCCTGAGACACTGTTGCTAGGTAACCGTTGCTGTAGGTTCCTCTGACTTCCATGCTTGAGGTGCTCCGCCTCTCTCTGGTGATATTAGGGGCAGGGACCAGCAGGTTAGGGCTCACCTCTAAATGAAGGTGACAGCAGAGTCTCTCATGCTAGAGGGATAGAATACTAGAGCAAGGGATATTTTGAACATCTTTCCTGGTGGGACTTAAGCTGTGAATCACATCAAGGGGTTTGCTGCAAGCAAGATTAAAGAGGTGGGGAGGGAACGAGAAGAGGGCAGTCACTGCCTGTGAGACCCCAGGAGGAATCATCTTCAAGTCTTCCTTCCGTCTGCCTGTTCCCAGAGAAGGAAGCCCTCGTCCTACATCCTCTAAGGGCCCTGGGAAGAGTTTAGTTTTTGCTTTTTGTTGTTGTTGTTGTTTTGTTTTTGTTTTTGTTTTTGTTTTCCAGCAGGAGGATGCCCTTGTCCAAGGACACGGGCATCATCTGACAGGGAAAGCACCTGCTCTCTGGACTGAACAGCACTGGGCCCCTAATAGAAGCCTGCCTGAGACTGCAGCAGAGAAGCCAGTTCTCCCGGTGGCATCTGAGGTTCTCAGGTGGACCATGGGGCATGTAGCTAGAGTAGAGATGAGTGAAGTCTTGACCTGAGCTACTTTTCTTTGATGTTTCTGGGCTTTCTGGGCAGGGATGGGAAGCCCTTTGTTCGCTCTTCACATTCACAGAGGTCTCAAAAGTTGACTTTGAACTTTTTTTTTTTCTAAACAAGTCATAGGGTACGATCATTGTCTTACTCTATTAAACAAATCAACTTGTTAAGTGCCTATCTTTAAAGTATACCACATCATTATGTCTTTTGACAATATTTTTTCAACCATCTAGGACCTTTGAGTATAAGAAATAGCCTGTTCCCTTGTGTATCTCCAAAAGCCTGTTTTAATCTCTCCCCACAAGAGCCTGATGCCTTGCAATGGATTGTTAATCTGTGGGCACTGTCTTTGTGGCTACACTTTGATTAATGGCTGGTCAGGGCTGAACCCGTACATTTGTGTTTAATGCTCTACTGAGTCAGCACCACTGGCCTTGGGGAAGGGAGGGGGAAAAAAGGAAGAAAATGCAGGCAGAGAAATTTAGATAGAGTGTGGCATCCCATTTGCATTTCCCGACTCTGCTGCCCAATCTATTTCCCATTGGCCTTTGGAAATGTGCTCGATTGAATTGTGTTTCCTATTGCAAGTTTTAAATAAGGTGGATGATACAGTAGGCATTACTGTCTGCAGTCCCCTGGGCATAGCTGCAAATACACTTTCAAACCTCAGTGCAATTTCCCCGTCATCGCAGAGCAGTAATTGCTATTAAAAAGAATATATCCTCTTGCACGCACGCAAAATACCCTTGGCTCATCAGTGGGGAATATCGATTGTTGTCAATTTTTAATGCAAAAAATAATTAAAGACTTAGCATCTGTTCAAAATATTTACAAACAGCTTTACCATTAGTGTTTATCTTCCCAACCATGAGCAAGATCGGGAGATAATTGTTTGAGACATCAGCTGGGTTAAACACATTTTGTTTCAACATTAAAAGTTTGTAAGCTTTCATGTCAGGAGACACTGTGGGGGATGAATTTTCCCAGTGGTGAAGAATGTGTGCTAAGCTGGTTAAGGCTGGTTTCCCTACAAAATGACACGGCATTCACGGCTTTTTCTAAGTAACACTGGGGAGCGTGAAGCTGGGGCCACCTTGGTTACCTCCTGAATGTCTTCAAATAATGTGTTTGCTATTAGCTCCTTACAAACAAGGAGGGTTTACCAAATTTGTTGGGTGCTGGGCCTTGATTTGATTCTTTAAAAAAAAAAATCTCTATCCAGTGATGGAAGACAAGACAATACCAGGTAGGAGAATGACCCTTACACCAAATTGGAACTTGCTGCCAGAGAATGGGTACATCAAGTTTAGAACAACTGAATACAGGGAACTCCAGAACAGGTATAACTGGTCAGAGCAGAGAACAGGATGGTCATATTCTTTGCTAGGCATGTCCTTATCTGAGGCAGAAAAATTCCTCAAATTTCCTCTTTCTTTGAGTGTTTAGAACCGTAAGCCACGCATCTCCCTGTCTGGCTGTAGCTAGAACTCAGCGGGCTAAACACTGAAAAATGTATTTTGTAGTGTCAGGTCCTGAGCGATGGAGCAGACAAATGGGAGGCAAGGAAAGGATCGATTGGCAAACTCAACAATAACTACTACACCCACCCAGGAGACACTGTATGGTGCTAGGACAGGAAGTGGGGGATAGTGATAAGAGTCAGAGGAGGGAGAAGTGACTTTCCCTGGGGAAGCCACATGTGGTTCTTGGAAGAGGCATCACCTGAGGCTTGCAGGGTAGAGAGGATCGCATATCAAAGCTGGAGGTGGGAGATGGAAAAAGTTAATACTCACCTCTGTTGAAGGTAAAGCCCAAGGTGGCAGGAAGGACTATTTTTGAAGTGGTAGGAGGTAGACCAGGGTCCCCTGGGGTGAGTGGCTAAGAGGCTAGACCTGAAGTGAGGCCAGGGAAAGGGCTGCTGAGGGAGCCAACCCAGAGTCAGAGGTTGGCATGAAAGATTTGCTCTCAGGCTCCATCTACATAGAACAATAGAAGGATTGTGAGTAGACAGAAGGGGGCATCAGCTGGATACAGGAGGCAGAAACTGACCAGGAAGCAATTGCCATGCTGTGACCCTCAGGGCTCACCCTCCAGTAATCCAATCTCACCCAACGGAACTTGACCTCCTGAAGGTTCCATAACCCCTCCAACAGTACCATCAGCTGGAGACCAAACCTTCAAACATGAGAGCCTACAGAAGACACTTAGCAGTCAAAGAGGAAAGTTCCACTCTTGGCCCACCTCGGCTCATGACTGTCTCATCATGCCAACCGCATTTGGTATAACTTCAAAAGTCATCACAGTCTTACAGTCCCATTGTCGTTCAACTTGCAATAGCACATGGCATAATCATTTCCATCCAATAGGGATGAATGGAAACATAGTAAGAAAAATTGGAAAAAATAAAACAAGCCCCACGGGACAAACACTAAACCCTACAAGTCAATGTCCAGGGTATGGCACTTTCAGTGGCATATTGAGCTGACTCCATTCAGTGCCTCCAGCTTTCCTTGTCTGGTGTCTGATATTTCTGACATCTCCGGTATCTTGGTGATTTCCATCTTGACTGAGCCTATACCTTCACAGATTCGCATACAATCCTTAGAAGCCTTGTGAAGGAACTCTGACCCTGCCACGTATTTCCTGGTCTCAGCTTCTGGAAGCTTGGCGCAAGCCTCCCTCACTCTTATGTCTTGCACGTCTGCAAAACTAGCCATGAACAATGGTAAACTCTGGTGCTGAGCTCACTCCTCGCGGATGCAGTGGCTGCCAGGTGCCTTTGTGGCTTCACCTGTGAAAATACTTCTGTTGGTAGCCCCTTCCCATCAGTGGGCACATGTTCCACATGAGGCATCCTCTGTTCAGGCCTTCCTTTCAAACAAACCTTCCTTTTTATAAGCAGAGGCCTTTGATGGATAGGTTCCTGTCTTTACAGTACTTCTCCTACAGTTCCAAAGTGTGAATTTCTTCTTAATGGGCCAATCTCTCCAATAGTCACAACTGCCTTACAGGCACCCACTCTGTCCTTGTCTGCAACTGTAATTGTGTGTGCATTCCTTTCTCCCTATTTTTCTGCTTCATCTTCTGCTGTCTCCTTGTCAATATGGGTAAATGCAGTGAGCAATACCTTGACTTGAATTCTATGCTGCCTTGAAATTTTGTTTACCAAACAAATGAGCCTATTCATTTTCAATTGAGTCTTGCTCAAGTTTTCAGATCAGGTGCAAAATTCAAGTCAGATTCTTTGCCAGAACATAGTTGCGGTGGTTTGAATGACAAGGGCCCCCGTAGGCTCTTGTATTTGAACGTTTAGCCATCAGGCAGTGACACTATTTGAAAGGGCTTAGGAGGTGTGGCCTTGTTGGAAGAAGTGTGCCACTAGGGGTGGGCTCTGAGGTTTAAAAAGCCCATCCTAGGGCCCATTACTGCTCTTTCCCTGCTGCCTTCCAATCTGGATGTAGAATTCTTGGCTACTTCTTCAGCACCATATCGGCCTATGTGCTGACATGCTCTCTACCATGATGACAATGGACCACAGCTCTGAAACTGTAAGCCAGTGATAGTTAAAGACTTTCTGGGTCATTGTTTTCTTATGAAACTCCTGGGGCTAGCCTCCACTGTCTCAACTCCTATTTGCCTTCTCAACTCCCATCAGGACATCCCAGGAAACTCTGCTGTCAGCATTCTGGGTCTTCTTAAGTCTTCTCTTAAGGCTTCCACTGTCCACTGAGCCAACCATTTCCACATTCCTCCTGCAAAGCAAATCCTAAGACCTGTGGATGACACACTGGGTTAATCACTGGCACACTCCCACTTCTCGGGACATGTTGCCTTTATTGGCTACTTTTTCTCATCACTGTGACCAAACACACATTGAGAAGAAACACAAGGGAGGAGATGTGTGTTCTAGCTCATGGTTTGAGAGACTCTAGTCCATCATTGCAGTGGCATGGGAGCAGGAGGCTCTACATCAGCGCTGGTTTGCAGCAGCTGCTGGTCAAATCTAGGCAGAATAGGAAGCAGATACTGAACAGGAAACAGGACCAGGCCACAAGGCTCCAGGACAACCCTCCTGAGCCAGTTCTTCAAATGAGGCTCTGCTCCAAAAGTCCCACAACTAGCCCCAAACAACTGCCATCAGCTGACAACTAAGTATTCAATCCTATGAGCCTGTGGGACACTTTCACATTTGAACCATAACAGGTGTTTGGGGGGGGTTGTTTTGTTTTGTTTTGTTTTTGGTTCATGCTTAAAGAATTTATTCTCATCTTCTTGATAAACTGTCTCCTCTTACTGAGAGGTATTAAAGGCAGGCCCACCTCATGAGCTTTCAGATGGATGCATCGGAGTGCAATAGATGTTCATTTGTCCAGTTGCCCTGAAGCCTAATGAGTCTGCTACTGGAGAACCCACACATTCACCTTCATCAATGCCACTAATTGTAGGGAATTTTAATTATTAAGTTGCTCTGTCAGTCGAAGTGGTAGGGACCTTGTGCTGGGGAGTCTGGAGGGATGTTGGCTGTTTCTAAGGTTTGGGGGCCACAGTGAGTCCTAAATCTGATAACTGTTTTGCACTGAAGTGTTGCATGCACTTTGAGTCCTGTGTCCGACTATTTAGCCTTTCTTTCAGCTCTGGGATCAAAACAGTTTCATTTACAAAATATTGTAGAAGTGGTACAAAGAAATCATATGAACTCTGTTTATTTTATTTTATTTGTCTGTTTTTTGAGACAGGGTTTCTCTGTATAGCGCTGGCTGTCCTGGAACTCCCTCTGTAGACCAGGCTAGCCTTGAATTCAGAAATCTGCCTGCCTTTGCCTCCCAAGTGCTGGGATTAAAGGCATGTGCCACCACGCCCGGCTTTTTTATTGTTTTTAAGTATTATTTATTTAATTCTATATGAGTACACTGTAGCTGTCTTCACATACACTAGAAGAGGTCATCGAATCCCATTACAGATGATTGTGAGCCACCATGTGGTTGCTGAGAATTGAACTCAGGACCTCTGAAAGAGCAGTCAGTGCTCTTAACTGCACTAAGCCATCTCTCCAGCCCATCCTATGAACTCTTTCATGCTCCTAAAACTTTTATGTTTGCTTTATTATGATCTCCTCTTCCTTCCCTCCCTCACCATCTTATCTATTTGCCCGCCTACTATAGTAATAGTTTTTCATATAGTATTCATCAGTGGACGTTATATGAGTAGCTAAAAGAATGGTGAGAAATGAGATATTTATATAGTCTCAAGATATGTTCCCACACTTACATAGAAAGAGGTTTCACAGTGAAGGAAGGTGGCAGATGCCACCTTAACCCAGCAATCAAAACTAACATCCTGAGTAATAGAACAAATCATCTCCAGGTGCCTCTTGATGGGTGCACTGGGCTGGACACACCGTCAGTTCTTGGCATCCCTACAGAAATACAACCTGGATTTACTCAAGAGGAAGCATCAGAAGAAAGCAAGCTGAGCTTCCTTCTACCAAAAAGCTGGCCCATTTGCCCCAATGCCATTTTAATAACTGTTTGCAGCAATCTATTCAAGTGTTTCATAAACTGCATAGTATCAAGCCAGCGTAAGAGATCCCCTTTCCTCCTTGTGGCATAAAGAGAGACTGAGAGGGAGCAGAGGCAGGTAAGGACTATTGGAAGCAGGGACACTGGGTATAGTGTTCAACAGTTAGCCATGAGTGATTCCTTTGTCCATTTGATTTGTGTTCTCTGGTTGCAGAACTATGGATTGTTTATTCTTTATCTCATGGAGCAGTGCATAGTAGAGACATGGGCACAGAGCCACTCTGGGCCCAATACAGAGCACCCTCCCCATTACAAACTACTCGGTTGCTTTGGTTATGCCCAGGCTCTGAAATCACTTTCTTTATAATTACAATTCCGTCAATGGAAGGGAATGATTCATTGGCATACAATTAAATGAGATCTCAAGAACAAGGCGTTCAGCATTGCATGTGGTCTACCATGAACTTGGAATAAATGTAGGGCTTAGGTGTGACTACAATTTGTTTTGGTCACCACGGATCTAAGAAATGAAACAAAACAAGTCAGTGTTTGTCCCTGGCACACCAACATTCTCCTCTGGTACAAAACCCAAAGATGTAGGAGCTAAAAGAGGTCCAGGCCAAATGCCCACTTCCCAGACCAGAAAACTGAGGGTAGGGCAGAGCCATGGCATGGACTAGGTCAGTGTCAGCTGCCACTCTAACTGGGATCTTCCTGGGCTTCTCTGTCACCTCCATTTGTGTTAACCTTGACATCTGGGGAGGTGGGCAGGCAGCTCATAATTCAGTAATTGCCTTGCGGATTTTATGGGGCCATATAACAGCGTGCTGTGCAAACTTTTATGAGTATGTATTTTACAGTGTCTATTGGAACCATTAACACTTTCATTAGCCCAAGTCAAGGGCTATGAGGGTTTGGGTTCCCTACCAGGATCGATTTTGCCTGTAGATTTTACATAAAAGTTTATGAGACCATTTCATGTTCATGTTAAGGTAAGCTTAATATCTTAAAGACTCAGATGGAACTGGGGCCATGATCAGCTACTCATGCCTTTCAGTTCTGTGTAAGATGGAAGGAAACAGGTAGGGCCTAGCAGACCAATCAGCGCATCACCTTTCCTCGAAACCCACCACCCACCAGCCAAGCTGGTCTCCAAGGTGCCCATGGCTCCTGAGACTGTAGTCTCATTTGGGTTCCACAGTCTGGCAAGTGGGTTGTAGAGGTGGAGTAACCATCAAAATACAATAGAATGTCTACTTCCTTTGAAATGCACCTGTAGGGTATAGCTGATTATACATGATAAAATTAGAACACTGTCTTCATGTACTTTGTGACTGTGGAATATGTTCAGTCTTGTTTATCAGATTTTTAAAAACAGAAAGAGTTGTGCTGTGAGCTCACATTGTTAAGAGAATTGCTGTGCTTGAGTGAACGCAACAATCTGCAAGAAATGGCTCAGTAGAGAAGCCAGTATTTGGGAGTTTGTTTCTGGCTGTGTAAGTTGAGGACACGAATTGTTTTGTTGACTCAGTGCTGAGACATGTCACACAGCTTGCCTGGCTCACACAAATAAACTTTATGTGCCTCTATTGACATCCAAATGATATGCAAGGAAATGTTTTAAGCACTATGAAAACAAATGTAAGAGTGAATTGAATCTCACTTGTTAGAGATGAGACTTGTTTTATTGTGTCTTAGTTCTTTGTGAATCTTGCTGTTGTAAATGGAATCTGTTCTCCTCTCAGTTCATGGCCCGTTAATCATCGCCGGCGCCTGCTAGACCCCTCTCTCCCTTCCTTTATTTATTTCTTATTCCTCCATCACTTCCTCATTGTCTCCTCCCCATCGGCAACTGCATTATTATTGCATTTGATGTCTGTCTTTTTGCTTGCCTACATTTTTACAAAATGTTTACAGTTTTGCTGAATGTATTTTAATGTATGTAAATGGTATTGCGTTACATAATCTCATTTCATTTCTTACTCTTGCAACTAAACAATATGTTGTTAAGACTCACTCATGTCAATATGCTTGAATCTAATCTGATGCTTTCTAATTGCTGCATAATGTCCCGTTTGGATTTTTATTTGTGTAAAAGGGTAGGGAATTTGAAGAAAGAGTTCTGTTTGAACATCTCAGAAATGAGTCTGCTAAGCCTGAGAATAGACTGGAATCAGAGGGTATGCAACTAGGAAGCAATATTAATAATCCGAATAAAATGTAACCTGGGTCTGGTATTGGTAATGGAAAGAGGGGATGTGTGTCATACTTACTTAGAGGATAAACTTATTTAGAGGTCAAAGGTAACGTTAGGACTTTCTAGCCTAAGGGATGGGATGACTTTGAGTGCCAGTGACTGTGGGAGGAAGGACAGTGGAAGATATGATTGGGTCAAGGAGAGAAAGGGTAAATTACATACTCAACATTCATGTTTTCATTCAAGCAAACACTCACTGAACATCTATTATAGGTGCAAAATTGAACCAATCTGCTAGGAAAGAAGTCCCAGGGTAGAAAAAGACATATCAATTGACAAAAGGATCATGGAAATGACCTCACCATCCCTAGTTGTCATCATGGACTATGGAAGAGGAAAGTAGGTTGGAACTCAGGGGAGTGGCTTCTGGGTACATCACATTTCTGCTAAAACCTGGAGGAGACAAGGCATGCAGAGGGACAGCCATATCCTTGAAGTAGGAAAGAACTCTGGGCTGCAAAGATTAGTTTGAACAGGAGCTGTGAATACGTGCAGCCCTTGGCGTCTTGTATCAAGATGAACGGAGACCACTTAAGGGTGGTAACAACATCTCGACGTTGAGCAGACCTATCATTGTTAATTGAAGAAGAGGTTTTAGACAGGGGCCATGGATTTTCTTGGAGGAGAGGGTGGTATTTGTGCAGAGGAGTAGCCATGGAGGTGAGAAAGAATTGGATCTATTGGAGGGTCCTAAAGATATGGGGGTAGCAGAAGTATGGGTGTGAGCAGGACAGGTGAAGCAGAAACAGAATTCAGACTGTGCCAGTACTTAAAGTTCAGAGGGATGCTATAGAGGTCCTTGGGCCATGTGATGGAGGGTTTAAAGGCCTTATTTAGGCTGCTGAGCAGAGCACATATTGGGTAAATACAAGTCAGGGTATTGTTTTCTGGATAAGAGTGGGGTACTTGGACTAGTGGATGGATGGAAGAAGAGGGGGGGTGAAAGAGATGACAGGTTCTGAGGTCAAGCCGAGGTGGCTTGTGATGGGTTGGAGAGGTGTGGACAGGGATCCCTGTGTCGGGGTAGCCAAATGAGTTTGGGATACTTGTCAGATATGTAAATGAAGGTGTCTAAATTGCCAGGATATGACAGTCTGACATGTAAGAAGTGATCTGGAGGCAGGAAGGTCACTTTGAGGGTCACCTGTGCTTTGGGGAAAGGGACAACCATGAGAACAGTCATCAAGGAAGACTGTGTAGGGACAGAAATTGGAAAATGACTATTTGGAAGATAAGGTTTTATTGGAGATTTTAAATTGTATTATTCATTTTGAGACGTTAAAAGTGCAGAAGCAACCAAAGAAAATATAAGATAATCTCATCTTCTCATCATGAATATATTGGTGATGTCAACTATATGGAAAAGGAATGAAAAATTATATGCTCCCCTCCCCCAGCTGCCAGTGCACAGTCGCATGAGTCCAGAGTGCCAGAATACATCTTTCAGAGCCAGACTCATCTTTTCCATCTGCAGTTTCCTTTCATTGTCCTGGTTGCAGAATCCCTGCTCACAGCCCTCAAGATATGGTGTCTGTGAAGCCAAGGCTACATGAAAAAGATGGGTAGGAGATAAAGGAACAGTTTCCCAATGGCTGAGCAGAGTTAGCTCCCAGGAAAAGTTCATGGCTCAGGAGTGAAGCAGCAGTTGTGTCTCACTTCCTGTGTCAATGATCCAAACACCAGAAGACCCGGGTGTGTGGCTTACAAAAATCACACTCTCAGCTTGGCCAAAGCTTCCCCCATGGAAGTGGGCGTCTTAGAGTTTTACTGCTGTGAACAGACACCATGACCAAAGCAACACTTATAAGGACAACATTTAATTGGGGTTGGCTTACAGTTTCAGAGGTTCAGTCCATTATCATCAAGGTGGGAGCATGGCAGAGTCCAGGCAGGCAGCAATGGTGCAGGAGGAGCTGAGAGTTCTACATCTTCATCTGAAGGTCACTAGGAAAAGACCCAGGCAGCTAGGACGAGGATCTTAAAGCCCACACCCACAGTTACACACTTCCTCTAAAAGGCCACACCTCCAAATAGTGCCACTCCCTTGACCAAGCATATTCAAAGTACCACAGTAGGTAAGAGAGGAGCTTGGAATTGGGGGTGGTGGGATTCTCAATGGTAATTCAGAATACATCAATTCCTTATTACCAGCAGAGTTTTCCCCACGCCCTACCAATGGCTGGTGAAGAAGGGAATGAGAAATGACTGAGACTGGGAATTGCCAAACAAACCAGATGAGAATTAAGGGTTGAAAGCAAATTAATTAACATAAACAATGAAATGAAATATTTGTTGAATATTTGATGCTACGAAAAAGGTAAGATGCACAATGGCTCTACTTAGAGTAGACATCATGAAATCTAGGGTGGAGGGATTAAGTACAGAAGTGAACCAGACTCTCCTAGAAAGAGACAGCTCAAAAGAACCCCCTTAAGAAGAAATAGGCCTCTAAAATGGAATGGGACAGAAAGGCCTGAGATGGGCAGGGGCAGTTGACTCTGTAAGAAAGGAAAGTCTTAAGAGCACAGGAAACATAGGCATGGGGCCAAGGAGAGACAAGGATGTGACACCGGTATAGCTGTCACTCAGGAAGCTTGCGGATAAAGAGAAAAGGATAAAGTTTACAAAATGTTTTGTTTGGGGGCTAGGAGAAGAGACTGGTGGGTGTTACTATCCTGAGGTAAACAGAGACATAAGAATGTGGATAACGGAGGGAGGGAGGAGCCTCAGGTTAAAGCATCCTGCCGGGTTGTCCCTGGTCCAGCAGGAGGCCTGTACAGCTCTCTATAGAGGGCTCCCTGGCTGCTAAAGGACTTGCAGAACAGCACAGTGGATGGTGTCGTTAGCAAGATGTGTAGAGAAGCTGATTTTCAGCCCATAAAAGACTTGCAATGGTAGAAATGTTTTAGGATCAGCCCAGGGAAAAATGTAATAAAGAGTCATCAAGGTCGAATAAAAGCACAATAGTCATGAAGTCTCCTATGCGGTGGGCAATGTGTTATGCCTGCTTCTTAATAATTTGCATAGTTAATGCATTATAAATTTTAGACATTATCTTCTCTATACTAAGGAGCTTGAAGTTTAGCTAAAGTAGCAACTTCCCTAAAAAGTATAACCTTTAATGATCACACACAGAGGGAATCCCTTATCCTTGGTTTTAGACAGTCTTGTGGACACTGCAGTCAACCACACTTTGAAATGCAGGGGGAGCACTCTGACCCCCAGACACCTGGGTGAGGGTGTACAGGGGATGAAGGTGGGGTCTCTGACCAGGTCATTCAGGATCAGACCTGATAGCCTGGCTGAACAGAGTGGGAAAGAGCTGACGTCCCATGTTGAAGGTAAATTTCAGAGTTCCTCTGGATCAACTAGAATCTGAGTACCTGAGGTTCATGGTTCACAGGGAAAGAGAGTGTAGTGTATGAGACAGTGGGGTCCAGGACCAAGCATGGAGACTATCCAACACTGAGTAGTTGGTGACAGGAGAAACATCTAAAGTCCACAAAGACCAGATTGTTAAGAAAGCTAGGCACAGGAAGTCTGTGTCCATAGAATAAAGGGAAAAGATGGACTAGAAGCAGCTTGTGTCCAACCGGGCCAGTAACTGAGAGCTAAAACTTTCCCCTTGGGCCTGGGATGGAAAAGGCTCTGGGGAGGAAAGCAAAAGCTGTTTCAGGAGAGTGATGGGCTGCCAAGCCAGTCCAGTAAAAAGAGTGTGGGGCAGGACAGTAAATGGGAGGCATGGAGCCATTCATTTCAGGAAGTTTAACTTAAAGGATGGTGGCTGGTATATTTGAGGTGGAAAAGGGTTAATTTTTAAGAGGAAAAAAACTCATGATTATTTAAACACCATTTGGGAAAGTACAGTCGGGAGGTGGCAGGGAAGAAAAGGGGCAAGTTTTCATGAAGATTTCCTGAGGAAATAGAAGCTAGATCATGAGGCATGGAGACAAGGCAGACCTGATTGGTGGGAGGGGAAAAGGCCAGGGAACAGGAGGGAGGTGGGTGGGCTGAGCTGAGAAGTGGGAGGGCAAGATCGCTCTGAGTAATGGACCCACTGTTCCTTGTGAAGGAAGAGGCAGGGTTTGTGAGCCAAGAGACAAAAGAGAAGGGTTGGGGGAAGTCAGAAGTTTGAGGGAGGCAAAAAAGGAAGGGGGTGCATCCCAGCATTGACAAGAGAAATGTGGTGTGCTTGGTGGACAGTTGTAGGGTCTGTCTAAGGACGATCACCATGAATCCTTGCTGAACAGATCTGCCCCATGGTTGCACGTTCCCCAGGAAAACCAAGCAACCATGCCCAACCCAGAGCAAGAAAAGCAAAGTGGTCTAGCTGAAAGTTTAGAGTTCTCATAAAAAGCATAATGGAATGGTGGCCATGTGGTATAGGTTTGATGGAGAGAATAAAAAGGGAAATGGACTGACAGGGAACCATCAGGTTCATTGTATTAAAGGATTTCAAACTGATACTTGAAATCCATTGGGGGGGGGCAGTGGTGGCACACACACTTTAATCCCAGAGGCAGAGGCAGGTGGATTTCTGAGTTCGAGACCAGCCTGGTCTACAAAGTGAGTTCCAGGACAGGCAGGGCTACATAGAGAAACCCTGTCTTGAAAAACCAAAAATAAATAATAAATAAATAAATAAATAAATAAATAAAGATATGAAATCCATTTGGGGGAAGTTGACCAACCCTCTTGCACACAGAGTAGAATTTATATATAAAACAAACCATCAAACAAAATTGAGGTGTTTTGAGGGATGTGTGGCCACTGCAGAATAGATTCATGGGGATTAGGCACACATCGTGTTGGTTGGTCATCCATGTAATCTGATTCAGGGTCCAAGTCTGTCTAGAAATGAGAAATATAGGAATATAGTCACCCAAAGGATGAGAGAGCAGAGCTGACATCTGACCTGGGTGGGGCTTCAAGCTCAGCCAGGAAGAGTCAAGCCTCAGTTGCCTAAAATGCCACATCTGACACTTCTTTGTTTTTGTTTTTCACTTAAGATGAAGTCTCCTTTAAATTGCAGAAGTTCTGGAGAGAAAGAAGTAATACTCAAAGCCCGGGAAACATTTACTCTATAGTATAAATGAGTTTCACAGTCATTTACAGAGAACGTGTTTTGGCCAAGGGAACTAAAAAGGCATATGGAGTGAGAGGCGATGGGTAAGCCTAGAAAATGTCATCCCAGTCTGTGGTAGGAACCAAGACAGGGCGACTGGCTCCAAGAACCAGGGAGACTATAACCATCCTCTCATCCAAACTCAAACACTATTGACCAATCTTTGTTCTAAATCAGAATCTGGGCAAACTAAAATACTTAATTCAGTCAGTGGCTGGATGGGTAGTAGCGTACAGTGTGCTTTCTCTAAACTACCCAAACCAAATGTTGTAAAGGTGTCACACCCAGGCGACTGTCCCAAGGTTAGAAACTGCAGTTTTGCTGTGGTTTCGAGATGAAGAGTATTCTAAACTAGTAGCAGAGATATCCTGTGTGTTAGAGAACCTGTACAGTAAAGAGGATGCTTGAAAAGTAATAAAACAGGATCTCCCGCTTGGGAGATGTTAGAGCATCACTGAGGCTTGTGGGAAAGGGATCCCAGATACTCTGCTCTGTACATGCTCTGCTTAAGATAGAGTCTGGACAGGGTGGGACTCTGGAAGCTTCTCTATCTGCCTCATTTGTCTTTTATTTACCAAATACTGTGGTTTCAGCCTGTCAGAATGCAAAAACATGTGGTCCACATGTAATACCATTATTCATATATTTTCACCTAACACTATAATTTCAAAGTTATCTCAATGGCAACACAACTCTCAAATTCTCCTTGTTTAAACATGTTACATTCCCCCACCCCCACCCCCACCCCTCTGGTGACATGTATGCTTGGAAGGCCACCCTACAGGGTCTCCTATTTCTGTTCTTTCCACCACATCTTTCTCCTACCGCGAAAGCCCAGGATGATTGAGTTGGCTACTGCTGAGATTCCCCAGGAAGAGCTCAGCGTGGGATGGACTTGGGGTGATGATGGTCTTCTCCAGGTGTAGCTGGTAGCTCAGTGGCAGCACTCACAAGCCAGCCCATTACAATTCTTCCATAAAAAGGAAATCTTTTTAAAAGAACAACAGGATGCTTTAATTAATCTCACCCCATAGGAGGTGAATGAGTTGAAGGGCTCAAGGGGGCCTGGAAGGAACTGGAACAGTGGGGCACTGCTCGGTGCTTTTGAACGCAGTCCCTCCTTAATAGCTGTTTGACCTCATTTTTTCCCCTATTCTCCAGGACCCCTTTTAACTCTCTTTCCAGCTCCTGCCTGTCCTGAGCCTGTCCCTCTGGACCATGTCCATGCATGTGTTCCTCCTGGCTGGCTTTTGCATAGGATCTCTGCTTTTTTTTTTTTTTTTTTTGTCTCCTCAAGTTCCTTGAAGAGACAATTGACTTTTGTTTCCTTTCTTCTTGTGGTCAGAGAGCAAAGAAAATGGAAAGCTCCCGTGGTTCACAGTCTGATTCCTCTTCCAATCAGGCTGTGGTTACGTTACCTAAGGACTGAGTCACTGACAGGAAGTTTCAGCTATCTGCCCCCTGCCCGCACCCTCCACTCCTCTGCCCTGCCTTTGCTGATGAATAGACCTTCTGATGCACTGACGACTGGGCATCGGAACCTGCACAATACACACAGTGTTGTATATCCTTCTTCTTGGGAGTCTTTTCTTAAAGAAGCCAGGCTCCTGTGGCCTCTCCAAAATTTAAAATAAAGCTGAACTATGCCAGATCCAAGTCACTAATTTTCTGCGACCTGCCAACATTTCCATTTCAGACTTGTGAGATTAGAAAGAATCATCTGAAAATGTGTCACGTTTTTATGTTTTCCACAAACACGCCTGGGTACAGATTGTCTAGGACTGAATCTGGTGGGTCCTGAGTTATTTGTCTTTCTCCCCGAGGGTAGTCTGTTCACTGGCAGGGAAGGGGCAGACAGAGCTAACCAGCCCGTGGCCCCGTGTGACAAAGCAAAGCAAAAGCGGGAGGACAAAAAGCCAGACTACAGTTAGGTATTTCTTTGTTCTAAGTGCATGGAAGAAGCCATTGTGGCAGGCTAACTTCCTTGAGAGAAAAAGAGGCACATGGCCTTTGTCCTGTGACTACAGAAGAAGATGTGGCCCCGCTGTTAAGGAGTATTTTTCTATGCTCTGCTTGTCTCCGCTCACGTTCCAATTCATTGATTACCTACACTTCGTCACACAGACACATAGACACATTCGCTCACCTTCTTACCTCAGCTCACACCCATTCACAGGTTCTCTCTCTCTTAGATACAAGCATGTGAGCCTGTGCGTGCGTGCACACACACAGGAGAGAGAGAGAGAGAGAGAGAGAGAGAGAGAGAGAGAGAGAGAGAGAGAGAGAGAGAGANAGAGAGAGAGAGAGAGAGAGAGAGAGAGAGAGAGAGAGAGAGAGAGAGAGGAGAGAGAGAGACTTTGTTGTTTCTCACACACATGAGAATCCATCTCTGAAGAAGTGTGATCCAGTGTTAAGATGTTACTCACCAACCTAATAGAATCATGGCCCACTCAGATGGAATCTTCACAGTATTAGGGCTTTAATGTCCCCTCTGGGATGAGGCCTTATGCTTGTGACTATTCCCAGCAGGAAGAGACACTCTCTTCAAGATGCCTTCCCACCATTTCAGTGTTGGGACACAAAACACAAAGGGGACCTTGAAATGGCTACTGAGGGAACTGAGGAGTGACTCCCTCTCTGTCTGTGAGGTTAGCCATTTTGCTTTTGTCACCTGCTGAGCTGCTCTGGCATCTTGAGACCTATTGTACAGGATGGCTTTTTGCCAGTCTTTCCGAACCTGCCAAATAATCCCTTTGACAGGGCATGCATCCTTTCCACTTTCCCCCTCCGGTTGGCTGGAGCAATGCTGAGGACCAGCCTGGTGTTCCCCACTGTTCGGCCATAAGCGCCAGAGACACGAATCCCATTGGGACACTGACCTTGGAGGAAGACCTCTCTGTCATTGCTTCCCAGCTTGCTCAAGGCCCACAAGGCACAAGGTTGCTTTTGTTTTCATGGTACTCCGCCACAGGCAGTGCACAGTCATACCTATTAATTACTTCATTTGGTTTATACAGGCTCTCTGAAAGAGGAGAGTTCAAATATCCTTATTGCAATTTCTGAGAAAAGGTTAAGTGACTTGCCTTCTGGTCACAGCTAATGAGGAGCAGAGGTGAGGCTGACGTGGGTGTTTTTTGATTGACAGACCAGAGTCTTCCCTGGAGCTTCAAATTATCTCTTAAGACTGTGGGTGCTGGGGATGGAGTCTTCTTAGCAAAAGGGTCCAGGTGTCTAGAAGGGAGTGAGCTGTTGGCTCTTTAGCTAGGTCCCCTGGCGGTCATGTGATCTAGAGAATGGAACAGACTTCATGTGTCTGGGAAGCTTTGAGAGAGGAAGGGACCCTTGGTTTATAAACCCGAGGCCTGGCTCGGAACTCTGTGAGCCTGTGGAGTTACCCTTTACTTTTTTCATCTCAGCCTCCGTCCTTGATTGTGAGGAAAATGAAGTCCCACCTGGCTGGCCCTTCCTCCTCCTCCTCCCTCCCCTTGCACAAGCACACGTGTGTCCTTGCACAGCGAGGTAATATTTGGGAAATCTCTCAAGTGCATGTACTGAATCCCACAGGTATATTTAAAACTTCTCTTCAGACGTGGCTGACATCACACCCACATGCATTTCTCCCTCCCCCCCCCCCCGACCCAAGCAAATCTCTCAACTACACCAGCAGTCAACAGGGTGGGAAAGTGTGTACTTCATGGCCTGGGTGAAAGAAGACTGTCGTTCTCAGCATGTGACACGGCACGGTCTACTGAGCGGAGGGGAGGAGGATTATCCCACTCGAGGTTGCATGGGTCACAAGCTTCGGCAAAAGGCTGCACCAAGCTCAAGGGATCAGAGGATTCCCTTCTAGAACGAGTGTCTCTCCATCTGCATGTTTTTACAACTAGCTGTATCTGTCTCCGTGTCTTTCGCAGGCCCTTCTCCTCCTCCATCATCCTCCCTAGCAGTGTTCATATCTTAAAGAAAAGCGTTTCCCCTTCAGGAGCCATGCAATATAAATGCAAAGAGGGAGATATGGCCATAAATCCCTGCAACAGTCTGAGAGCCTGGCATGGCTGTCACTCTGCTTGGCATGGGCAGGCACACTCGTGTGTCTCTTCTGTGAGAAGGACACCTGCCAGCTGAGTGATGACAGGGGCTAGAGTTAGATGCTTGAGGTGGAAATGAATGCCCTTCAGGGAGGACTGCAGTGAGAGGCAGACTATTGTCAAGAGGAGTTCTCCTGTCCGGTTTCCAGTATACCGTCACCTATAACGGAGAGGAAGCCACGTGCCTGAGACTCACTGCATCTGTGCCCTGTGAAGGAGGCCTGAGATGACCTGTGTTCACAGAACATTGAGTAGTCATACACCAAGGGTCTCAGTATTGTGCAACCAGCCCCCCCTTTGGGACAATGCGTTCACTTCAGTGGACAGCATCACTGGGCTGTTCCTGGACAAATGTTCATCTCAAACCTAATCCAACCATCATTATTCCGTGAGCATGTGCTGAGTGGATTTGTGGAGCTCTGCCTTGAGGCTTCCCATGCCTGAGTGTTTGGAGGTGATCAAATCCTGGGCCCTGATCTGAAGGGATCACAGTCTACAGCACAGGTATGAAGAATCCATATCTGATTCCAGCAGAGAGCCCATCAGGCACCACCCAGCGGCTGCTCAGACTGGAGCCTCTCTTCTCCGACGCCTTGTTTCTGCTTCCACACTGAGAATCAGAGTATCTGGTGGTCTTTACTCTCAATATTTTATCTTCTCCCAAAGTAACCATTCCCTAACACATCAGCCACAGAGCAGCACAAGGCAGAAGCAGTCCCGTAACTCTTATCCTGCTTCTGCTATTTGTTACCTGTGTGACTTCTTTGACAACTGTAAAATTGAGATACGTCCTCTTTTTAGGAGGCTTTTGAAAATCAGAGCCAGCATGCATTGTTGCTTAGCCCTGCCTCCGGAACCTCGACTCTCAAAGTGTCGGGTCTCCTAAATGTGGTCACTTCTCCCCAGGGTCTATGCAGCATCCTCTCTAGTTCTGTGAATACAACAAACAAACCTCTTGATTTTGGTTGTTTCACACAATAAATACTGATTTCCCCTCAGATTAGAGTGTGATGTGGGTTTCCTGATTGGCAAGAAGCTTTTCTTTCTATGGGGGTTTGGGGACTTGGGTGACTGTGTCTTGCAATTCTTCAGTGTCTTGCTTAGTCCATAACATGTCTATGGATTTAATTCATCACACACACACACACACACACACACACGAGAGAGAGAGAGAGAGAGAGAGAGAGAGANGAGAGACAGAGAGAGACAGACAGACAGACAGACAGACACAGAGAGACAGAGAGAGACACACAGAGAGAGAGAGACAGAGAGAGAGACATAGAGAGAGACAGAGAGAGAAAGACTCTCATGCACACACAATCAGTGACAACATCTAATGGCAAATGGGGTTGAGATTCAGTCTCCGTGTAAGACATGAAGGAGGTCTGATAGTCTCTCTCTTACACAATTTCTTTCTGACCATAGCAAATGTCCCCTTTGTCCATGCTCACCCCAGTATAGGCATCTCCACACAATGGGTATAGAAGTCTTTGTTATTTTAAAATCAGGGCTGGTGATTAATCTCAGGACCTTAAACATACAAGGCAAGTACTCCACTACTAGGCTGCAGTCCCAGTCTCAGAATGAGCTTTCAAACGTGGATTAGGGACGGGGAGATGGCTCAGTTGTAAGGTGCCTGCCTTGCAAGCCTGAGGACCTGAGTTCGGGTCTCCAGCGCCATGTGAAAGTGTCTGTAAGTCTATTGCTAGGGTGAGTGTGAGGCAGAGAGAGACAGCTCCTCAGAGCTTGCTGAGCAGTCAGCTAGGTCAATTGCTGAACTCCACATTCAGTGACAGACTCCGTCTCAGAAAACAAAGGCGAAAGTGATGCTGGAACACCCTCTGCGCTCACTCCTGGCTTCCACATGCAGTCACACACACAGGCAAACACTGATCTGCATGCACATATGCACACCCATATGAACACGGGCACACATTCCCTACACACACGTACACACTTGCAAATAAATAAATAAAAACAAAACATAAAGGAGTGAATTACTCTCTGCTGTAGAATCCTTTAAATCTTCCTGCAGCCTCTTCACCATGGTGCAAGGCCCTACCTTTCTGCTCTCAGTCCATCTTCCTCTGCCTTCCACCCTCCTCCTTCCACCCTCCTCCCTCTGCTCCTACAGATCTGCCTTCCACCCTCCTCCCTCTGCTCCTACAGAACTCCTGCCCATTTCTAGAAAACGTCAGACTCATTGGTGGTTTGAAGACTTTACACTGACTGTCCCTCAAGCTTCCTTCTTCTCTTTCCTTTAGGTCTTTGCTAAAGCATTGTCTCCCTAGAGAGGCTTGGTTTGATTCTTTAGGCTCCCTCATCTTTTTTTATTAAAAAGGACATATTGACAAATGCATAAAGTAATAGGAGATAATCAAATGAACATTTTATACTATCTTCCATCTCTATCAACGCTTAATATAAGAACATTTTCAATAAAGATGTTTATAACTTACATTGACATGACTTAGGTCAAGTAGCTCCATATCTCAAAGCAAGGTGGGAGTGCTGACTGATCTATTTTTCATCTCCAGATTTTGTAGGAGTGAGGGTACAAGATCTGTAGAGAGAATCTGTACAGACCATGTCAACGGGGTATGGCTTATCACATCCTTTGACTGTGAAAAGCATTTCTTTCCTTATTTAACCTAAGAGATGAGGAAATTATAGAAACCACTCAGAGACTGTCTTGTGTCCCCGGAACTGAAGGAACTAAAACTGGGGCAGCCTGAGGCAAAGGTCTGAGTAAACATTCACAGAGCCGAAGGCTTTATAGTGGACAGACTACACAGTAATTTGTGTGTCTAATAACTATGAAGGAAAGGCCAGCATTCTCCTGATTACATAAGGATATAAAGAGGGGATCCAGTATGAGTGAAGATGCTGTGGAAATTCATGTTGTCTGGAACCAAGTGGGTCAAAGTGAGGTTTCCCATGGATAAGTACATACCTTTCTCTTTTGCTGGGATCAAAGCTCTCATTGGACAGTAGCTTTTATACACTGGCCTTCACACGCAGTTCTTGGCACAGTTAACATTAGAACACAAAAGCTCATTACTCACAGGTTAGGGTGTTTGCAAATGCATGCTCAGCACCTCCTGTCTGGGAATTAACCCACCCTGTATTCTCAGCAGGTATCTGCATTCATCTCAGCAGGATACTGGGAGAATGGGGGTCCCTTTTAACCCATGTTCTACTCCAGGAGTGGGTACATTACTGTTTACCAAGCAATATCTACATCCTTTCTCTATCCACACCAAACCTACAGCATTGGAGAAGGATGCTTCACCACTTCATTGACATTGAACTTGATCAAGGAACTGAATCCATGAACACTTTGTTGTGCTAGCTCTAAGAGGCTGTTATAAGGGCACAGGTCTGTTTCTTCTGTCTTGGGATCATCATATCTTGGTTTGACAGGTGATTCTTTAGCCTGGATTCTAGAATGGGAACATACTAGGAGATAATGGTAGAGTGGTTGCCTCTGTGTGACTGAGCAGTTGACTGGAATCAAGGAAGAATGGAGAAATGGAAATGCCATTTATTACATCATAGGATACTGGCTATATCAACATCCATGTGTGTCACACTTCCCCTCCTAATTTGTGACTTATAAATGGGATTTCGATTCTACTGTGCCATCCCTAGGCTGATGTGCTTTGTCACTGACACTGCATGTGATACCCAGCACTTCCTGCATCTGAAACTTGGTATTTGTTGTCACATGTGAGAGCTCTCTGCTCCAAAACACTCCATTCTCTGTTCGTTCTGTAACCACAATTGTCAGCAAGGTAGGATAGAGGAGGCCATGTGAGACTCCTTTAGTCTGAACTTTCTCGCTGTCCCTTTCAGAAATCTCCCTGTGTGTTTCAGAAGGACTCTTGCTTTTGTACCTATATTCAAAAGGATCTTACTTCTAGAACAGCAAAAAAGTATTTCTCAAAGTCTGTCTCAGTTAATGAAGACTACATCAGAGTCATCCATGTTCCCCCTATCCTGGAGACAGACTGTTTAGAGCTAGAAGTCCTTGTACCTCTAAGGTTACAAGGGCCAGGGTAGTGCAGATGAGCTGGGAGACATTCAGATACCCATAATCATGTAAAGAAGCCATCTATCCAGGCAGGGAAACTACTGGGCAAACGACATTACAGTTTCTTGTCCCTTGGGCAGTCATCTGCTTTCTTCCTTTGAAGTCTTGTCTCAGTTCAGTTAATAAAACTGCTCAGGTACATCACTTCATAGTTCTAAAGGCAGTTTCTTATATCGTTTAAATCATGTAATGTTTAGACAGCATAAAAATAAATATTCCTGTTTTACAGAGGTGGAAGGAGAGGGCTCTGTGTGCTTCCTGCATGCTGGGCATCTTAGAGAGATGTTCCCTCATTGACTTCAAGGAAACCATGGGCTATAAAGCTCCCCAGTATACTCAAAAGATCAGGCATTAAAGGCAAGCTGGGATCTCTCTTGGATCTAACACAAAATACACATCAGAGCTTTGTAGAGGGCTAGGGTTGGTAAATTAGTTTCACCAAGGCAGAGTAAGGCTATTCTAACTCAAACACTTCCTCCTTCCTTTATCTCTCCCCAGTTTTGTATTTCCTTGGAAAACAACATGTAATAATAATAAAAAGAAAGAGCTGAAGGCCATGAGAAGAAATGGAAAAACAAAGTGTGTCTTGTCCAGTCAGTTTAAGTCAACTGTTCCAACGCCCTCATCTTTTCCTAGAACTCCATGCGCTTACCTGTCTTATGTTCCATTTGCCATTCCCTAGACATCAGGCTGGGTTCCTGTTTCATGGGGATTTCTCTCTGTTGCCAAGAGGTCCTCTGTGGATCAGGTTCAGGAGCTAAAGACTTTCCCATTAGAATCCCAGGCCTCCTCTGTCCCGTGGAACCCCACTCAGCTTCCTCACCGGTGGAAACCAGACCTAAGGATGAAGGTGCTCTGTGCACCCTCTGTGTGTTTGCAGAAATCTATTTTTTATAAAGCTTCACATTGAAGAATCAGACAGGAACAAATATGCACACTGCCAAGGCAGGGATCTTTTTGTAGGGCTGTTCATCAACAGGTGAGTGAGTATACGCAAATCTCTGCTTTAAATTGCTATATGAGAGTCCAGGAGGAAATAGAAGGTAAAGGCTCTCTAATGCCTTCATTTTCCCAGACATTCAGTGGAGATGGCAATTTCACTTAAGTGAAAAATTCAGCAGGAATCAATTTTTCTAAATCAAATTCAAGGGTCACTGATTGTTAAGGCAACCATGGGTACGCTAATGATGCTATTTATAGTTTGGCTAATATGTATGCATAATAAGAGAAAAAATTATTTACAGAGATGATGAATTTAATATTGGGAATGAAGCAGATTTACAGCCTGGAAAATGTAATTGCTTTTTGATATCAATTAAAGGACTGTTTCAAAAATCAATAAGAATTTTAAAGAATAGTACAAGCCTGAATGAATGATAAGTAACTTGGAAGCAATTTTAAAATCTTAGAGTGAACAACTCTCTTGAGCACCATGAAGGGCTTTATGGGCCTTTGAGGAATAAGGTAAGATTTTTATAAAATAAAAAAAAAAATCCATTGACTCAGAATGAAAGCAAAGCTTGCACACACCACTGAACTGCTGCTTGTGTCGCTACATAAAGCCATGTTGGACACAGAGCCCTGGGAGTGATCAATCAGAGGGAATGGGAAGACTGAGGAATGGATGCCTCATAAGCTGGAGGCAGAAAATGAGGTGCCTGTGAAGCCTTCGTAGAGTAACAAGATCAAGTTGAGGGAAGGGAAGTTGGAAAGGCCTGCATGCCAATTCTGGATCTGAACATTTAAAGAGAGGGCATAGAAGGGATATCAGAGAATCAAAGACACCAAGTTTAGCCATCCCAGAATGGTTTTGTTCATCTATTGGACAGAGGTACTGTGATAGGCTCTGAAGAGGCAGAGATGAGTAGGGTAGAGTCTTGTCTTTGGGGAGGTGATGGACTTGAAGTTGTGTAGACAGTAATAGGGTGGTAACAACTATTCCTCTTTATTTATGGAGACCTTACTAGGTGACAAGCAATTCATAAAACATCTCACCCAGTTGTTACAGGAGCCTATCACCCCTCTTAATAGATTAAAGAGAAGTAACCAGTCCAAGATCACCTGGGTAGTAAGAATAAGCACGGGAATCAAACCCAAGCATTCTGCTTGTTTTAAACTAGCTAGCACTATTTCCTGGGGGAGACAAGTCACGAATCTATGCTATGTAGCACAGATGTAACAGGCACAAACAGTGAAGCACAGCGTGGCGAACGCCCAGTGCTGCAGGGCTGACTCCGTTCACTTTATGTAGGGCGAACCAGGATGGTGGGGAGCTCAGGTTATTTTAATTTCCAGGTGCCACAACATATTATCAGCTCTGCTGGGCTTAGCAGAGGATGAAGGGAAGGATGCGTTACAAGGATAGCATCATAGCATGTAGAAGGAGGCAAGTGTGGGCCATGCAGTCATCCCCTTCTTGCAGAAAAACTCTCCATTAGGTCACCTTCAAACATGTATACCACTCCCCCCTTTCCCATGATTGCCTATGACATTTGGCTATGGCAAAATCTACTCACAGGTGATTATTAACTCAGTGCATAGAATGCTTGCTCTAGAATCTGAAGGTCAGGGAATGCATCCTGCTTCTTCCTAGCTTTGCATTACTTAATCTTGATCCATCTCCATTTCTCTAATTTTAAAGTGTGAATGTGTGTGTGTGTGTGTGTGTGTGTGTGTGTGTGTGTGTGTGTGTGTGTGTGTATGTGTGTACATACACAATAGAGATAGGATAGATAGATAGATAGATAGATAGATAGATAGATAGATAGATAGATAGATAGATATAGAGAGAATGTTATATCTATATATAACCTATTCTTTAACCTATTATATATATATGCATATATGTGTGTATATATATATATATATGCCTATATGTATATATCCTATAGGTTATATAGATATTATAACCTATCTCTAATGAGTTGCTTTATTAACTTTAATAAATGATGTTAATCTAAAGTATCTGAGACAGGACCTTGCACAGAATGATGGCAAATACTTCTAAGTGTTACTATCCTTACATCAATGTCCATATTTATGTGCATCTTTTAATAGTTGTGCCCAGATAATCTTACCCTCAATGATAAATCCACACAATTCACTGAAAACTGAGGCAGAGAAACACTGTATCGCACAGACTTGGAACTGAGCCCCCTAAAAGCTAACCTGACTTAACTTGTAGTTGGGACACAGCCCTCGGTTCACGTGCTTCCTAGCACACCACATCTCATGGTAGAGCATCACACCCAGCTCCAGGGGAAAATTCAGTATTGAGCAAAAGCTACAGATGTATCCCAATCAGATGCTTGATCCTGGATTAAGTCAAACAAAGCATAGAACCTGCTCCCATCACTCTCTGCCTGTGAAAACTTAAACAACTTTGCAAACTTGAGCAGTCATTGTATCCACATCAGCAAACTCTTGGGAGTACTGAGAGAGAAAACATGCATATATCTTCTAGGACAGCCCTTGCTCCATAATAAGTATTCAAAAAGTCCATTAGTATTAATATCAAGGCACAGCTAAGTTGTTCCCAATGGGTTGTGGATGCAGACAGTATGTTCCTATCAATGCGGCTAGAAGTTATGTGGGCAATGGGCTGGAATTTTCAGCTAGAGAGGTTGATCTATATTCCATTTTCCTCATGGGCTTGCAGAACAGGACTCCCCATTGATTCCAAACAAATTTAGATAAATTATATTGGTTCACAAATTGATCTTCTGTGAGTGTTGGCTTGGCTCCCACTGTGATGCTACCAAGACAAGATCGGCATCATCTTAGGATAAAGGAGACATAGGAGAATCAATCCTAACATGGCTTGTAAAGAAAACTCACAAAGCAAACTATGCTGGAAAGAACGGATACAGCGAAGAACAATGCTATTGCCTTCTGGGGGCACTGAGGGCAGGTCACCTTAATTTCTTCTGCCTCTGGGGCTGCGTTCATGAAATGGGGATACTTAAAACACCTAACTCAAAAGTTGTTGTGACCATTAAATACATGCACATAGGAAGTGTTTTTAAGCCTGTGAATTCTGGTTTCTTGTCACATATTCTTAATAATACAGGAATCAAGTGCAGTAAGAGTTGCCCAAGGAGGGAGTGGGAAAGAAGAGCCTGGGAATTTTTGCATCTTTGCCAACCCTAAATGCTTTGTCAACCACCCTAAAAAAAATTACTGTTTTTAAAGACAGTTCCTTGAAGAGCTCATTTTTAGAGGGTCAGCTGTGGGCTTTGAAGTACACATGATTCTGTGGGAACCCAAAAAGAGAATCAAGACATACTAGGCATCACCTGTACTGCAAGGAGCTTTCCTTCCTAAAGGACTCTTAACAACATCTGCTTACCTAATGTAGGGACTGGTCAGCTGCTCTACCTCAGACAAGGGGAGACAGGGACTGGATTGTGTTCTGTATTAAACAAGAATGCATGAAGGGTGTGTGGTTATGTGAATGTCAGGAGCATGCTCAGTGAGGCTACTGTGGTAAATTGATGGACTGTGTGTGGGCAGGGCAAGCTGGCTGTAAATAGGTGGTTCATCCTAAAGGACTACTGCAAATAATATTGCCATCTGAGCAAGATGAGACAGTGCAACCCCTGTGGCTGAACCTTGGGCTTTAAGCCTACCTCCTGATTGATTGTCCCCTTGGGGCAAAAGAGGTTGATGAGGTGAAGGACCCCCAAGGGAGTACTCATGCACCAGAGAAGAGTTTGGACCAATTGGAAAAGCTTCCTTGAAGATAAATCGAACATTGATTTCTGATACTTCTAATCCCAAGAAGGAAGTATTCCCCATTACATATTTGGCAGTTTGGGGTTCTTTTAGTAAGTAGCATGATTAGACTAGAAATTTTGATTTATTAGGAAGCATTTTAATTTGAATATATTCCAAATATTATTGAATAAAACAACCAGTTTTCCCTTCAGGTTTAAACAGATTATAGGATTCTTTGTTTTTTTGTTTTTTTTTTTGTTTTTTAAGATTTATTTATTTATTATATGTAAGTACACTGTAGCTGTCTTCAGCCACTCCAGAAGAGGGCATCAGATCTTGTTACAGATGGTTATGAGCCACCATGTGGTTGCTGGGATTTGAACTCTGGATCTTCGGAAGAGCAGTCGGGTGCTCTTACCCACTGAGCCATCTCACCAGCCCCGGATTCTTGGATCTGCTCTCTGTAGCTGGTCATTTAGCAAGAACTAGATCAAATAGCCACCGGATTGGCTTCTTTTGGGGGCTCAAAGCACAAGAATGATACTGTTCTGTTTCTCTCTAGAAATCTAAGGAAAAGTATAAAAAGCAATCCAAGGTGAAGGTTTCCAGAAAATCTGGTGGGAATCATCAAGGAGACAGCAAGAATCCATCTACCACACTAACAGGGGGCTTGGGGAGAAGATGAGGGAGAGCCTTGAGGCTGTCCTCTGACCCATTAACCTGGACATTTTCTGATTCTATCCTTTTCTCCCAAGGAGTTCTGTTACCCCCTGACCAACTGCCCACTACCTGAGTTCTTTAAGCAACTCTGTCACCATGTTCAACTCAATTGAGGCTCGTTTCTCATGTTTTTTGGTATATTGACAGTGGGCCTCTAATCTACTCACAATTCCTTGAGATCTTAGAGTCTCATTTCAGCAAATCCTCAAAACTCTTGTATACAACTTCTTAATCAAATATATTGTCCCTGTTGAAGAAGGCAACCCAGAGGGACTGTTGCTATACATTCCACGACTATGGTTAAAGATCTAGATGGATGTTTTGTGGCAACTACATTATTGCAGACTGGATATAAATAAATGACTGAGAGTACAAGTCTACACATCCATTGCTTCAAAAAACCAACACTGATAATATGAATAGAGGCCAAGGAGACACCACTGGGTCCAAGGGTGGAAAACCAACAAGGTCAAAGAAATGATGACAGAGCCAAAACTCAGTTAGAGGCTAAGCTCTGACATCAGGCTGTCTGACAGAATTCTGATTCTTCATTAACTTTTCCAGTGAAGATTTAAAAAGTCTATTTACATGGTAAAAAAAACAAATTCAAAAATGGTGCTGAGAATAGAGAACCCAAAATATAAAGAATGACTGTTGTAGAACTCCCTTGCAAAGGGATAGTACTAGATAGTACTAGAAAGCAGAGGCCTGTTACTAACATCACCAGCAATCTCTTTAGGAAGACCCTCAAAGGCATATCTATGTGTTTGTTTTTGTCTGGTGGACTATCTTGTGCATGGATTCAGCAGAAGCACTTCTTAATGGTGTCATAGAAGATGAGAAGGAGTCATGAGACAGATGTCCTATGCTTAGACCTGCCTCAGATTTCCAGATTGGCACTTCTCTGGGATCCAGCCACCTTCCTCTTTAAGGCACCACAACAGCTAAAAAACTTTTCACCACCTCAGAAAGTCATCTTCTGCCTCTATGTGTCTTACACATCCCCATAGCCTCATCCCTAGGCAAACACTAATTTATATTATGTCATAAATTATTTTGCATTTTCTAGAATTCTTTATAAGTAGATCCATATATTCTGTATTCTTTTTATATGGCCTATTTTAACAAAGCATACTTATGCTGAGCTGCATGCATGCTGTGTTCACAAACCGCTTACCAATTTGTATTTTTGAGTAGAATTTCAGTGAGTGAACACACCATGTTTGTTTAGCCATTCATCTGTGGATAGAGCTTATGTTGTTTTTATTTTTCTGTTTTTGTTTGATTATTGTGTCAAATACAGCAGCTATGAATATGTATGTGTCTTTTGGCATTTACATTTCTACCCAGATGTAGAGCTGCTGGGTCAAGGGCAGATATATGTTCAACTGTTTGACAAACTGTCTAACTTTGGTTCCCACTAGCAGCATATGAAGCTTCTAGGTCCTTGGTATGTTCTCCAACACGGTCATGGTTGGTCTTTACATTTTAGACCTTCTGGTGGTTAGCTGGTGGCCTTTCAGTGTGGTTTTAATTTAAATCGCATTTCCCTGGTGACTAATGATGCTGTACATCTTCTCATGCATTTATTGCCTACTTGAATACTATCTTTTGTTCTTAACACATTTTATGGGCTTGGTTTTTTTTATTGAATTTTAGGAGTTCTTTGTCTAATCAGAATTCAAGTTCTTCAAAGTGTGTATCGTGGATATTCTACACAGTAGACGAGGGTCTTTTGCTTTGTTTTGTTTTATTGATGATATCCTTTCAGAAAGCAAAAGATAGATGCCCTTCAAAACTAAAAACAAGAATGTTCATGTGATCGTGCTATATCACTACTAGATATATACCCAAAAGTGTTGAGGTTGAGTTATGAGGGAGTTTGAGTGGAAATGACCCTCATAGGCTCACATATTTGAATGTTTGGTCCCCAGTTAGTAGAAGGATTTGGGAAGGATTAAGAGGTGTGGCCTGTTGCAGTAGGTGGCGCTTTGAGATTCCAAAAGCTCACAGCAGGCCCAGGGTCATTTTCTCTGCCAACCTGCCTGCCTGCTGCCATGTGGACTACAGGCTAAACCTGTGAAACTGTAACACAAGCTCCCAGTTAAATTCTTTCTTTGTAAGAGTTACATTGGTCATGGTATCTCTTCACAGCAATATAAGAGTAGCCAAGGCAGGCTATTATGAACATGACCTATACATTCATCAGTGAATGGAAGGATAAGTAAAAGTCCATGTGCGCATGCATGTATGCGCACACATGCATGCATGCACACACACATTTTCAGTGCTAAAGAAGAATAAAGTTGTTTGGTTTGTAGGAAAGTAAACATAAATAAAGAGCATAATGTTAAGTAAAATAAGCCAGATCTAGGGAAACAAATATCATATGTTGTGTGTTGTCTCTCAAATATGGGATCTAGTATGTGCATGTTGGGTGGAGGTGGGGGGGAGACATAAATGTAAAATGGGAGCTATTGGAAATGTGGAAGAGGAAAAGCTGGAGAAGAGAAGGGGAACATAAGGGTTGAACACAGGTCCTAGGGTCACAAGCAAAGCCAGTAAGGACTGAGCTGGCTCTTTAGTTCAGATGATGAATATTAAGTCAGTTATTCTTGTATGATGGGAGGAAAAGCCCAATGCTCACTTTTTTAACCACAAAAATACCTGGAATACATTTATGAAAGATTTCCCTTTCCTAATGAATTGTCTTAGTAATTTTGTCAAAAAAAATCAGCTACAAAATATATTGTAAATTTCTAGACCCCCTTATTTACTTGTCTGTTTGGCTTTCAGTTGGTTGGTTGGTTATTTTGGTTTTTAAAAAAGGGTCTTTTTGTATAGCCCTGGCTGTTCTGGAACTTTCATTTTGCACCAGACTGGCCTGAAACTCAGAATCTGCCTGACTCTGCCTCTCAGTGCTGGGTTTAAAAGCATGGACCATTATGCCTGGATTAAGATTTCCGGATTCTTTATTCTGTGTCTTTGATCTGTGTGTCCTTTCATCAATATCAAATGGCCATGTTAACTAAAATTAGGCATTATAATTCCCATAGCACTGTTGTTAATAAAAATTTCTCAGGTTAGTTGAGGTGCTTTTCCGTTCCACATAATGCTCAAAATGTATAAGCAGAATAGAGAACTTACATATATATTTTATCTTAACCACTACGAAAGTTTTGATTAAGATTGTAATGAATACAGTAAGAAATGCCATCTAATAACACTGACTCTTCTAATCCATGAGGAAAATCATCTATTCATCCACAGATACTGATCTCTCTGAGTTTCTCTCAGCTATGTTTTATAACCCCATCAGAACAGTGTTTCTTCTCTGGTAGACTATTCCTACCTAGTGTAGTTTGGGGCACTGATCCACATGAAAGTTNTTTTTTTTTTTATTTCATTTTCCATTAGATTGTTGTTGGCACATATTAATGAAATTTTCTTTTGAAAAATAGTCTTTTAATCTTTGATCTCACTAAGTTTACTCATTAATGTAGTTATCAGTTTTATTGACTCTATAGAAATTTCTACATGAATAATCACATCAACCACAGTTGAGGGAGGTTTTACATTTTTATTTTCTTGTTTGTAATTTCTTCTCCTCCTCTTAATGCAATCACTAGACCTCCTAGAAAAATACAGACTCAATGTGGTGAAGGTGGGTAGTCTGGGAATTTTCCTGATACCAGGAAGCAAAACTTTCAGATGTTTGGGTTACATATGGTATTAGTTAAGTTTTATTTTGCTTTGTTCTTACGTATTAATGCTCAATCTGAAGTGGATTCTTTTCCAACTTTCATACCAAGAATATGTGTTCATTTTGTCAAACACCTTTCCAAGTCTATTAAAATTCGAGGGATTAGCTTGTGTGCATCTTTGGATAAGTGTCTGCCTATTATACCATTTTAATCTGGAGTTCTCTTTGTCAATTATGGACATATTGCTATTTAGTCTTTCTGTTTCTTCTTATGTCAATTTTGGTGCATTGAAAAAATTTTAAAACAGTCCATGTGTCATATAAATTGTTTCCTTAGTTGACTTAAATGTTTATAATATTTTCTTGTTCTCTTAATATTCAGAGACTCTACAGTAGAAAACCTTTTCCATGTTGCATATTGGTGGCATATGTGTCTTTCTGTATTGCTTGATCTATTTAGCTATATTTTCAAATAATTAGCCCTAACTTCCTCCCCTGTACTTGATTAAATCTGTTTTTATTCTGAGCCTTGCTATTTATTCTTCACCTCCTATCTAGTTTGGGTTTATTTTGTTCTTTTTCTCCTTTCTTAAGCTAGAAATTTAGGTCATTGGTTTTAGGGCATGGTATCATAGTATATCCTTATCTGCCTCTAGCAAAGTTTGATATATTATAGCTTTGTTAACTGTTTTTTTAAAGAGTGTTGTCTCTAATGGATACTCTGTGACTCTTGAAGTCTTGAAGCAAAACTAGTTTTAGATTCAAAACTTGAATCTAAAATTAGAAATATTTTCACACCCTAAAGTGTCTTTTAGAGTATAGTTACTCTCTTGAATTAAAAACGAAACAAAATATTAACCTTCAGAGTGATACCTTGTTTAGTTTAATGGTTGTTTCTTCTTGGTCTTCAATACTTTTTCTGAGGAAAAGAATTCTGTAATTGCTTCAAGTATATCCTCTGCCCAGCCTCTGCCCATCCTGGCTGGAAACTCATGCCTTGAAGACCTGCATTGTCTCCTTCTAGCAATTCTGAACCTAGTGTTGATTTGAACTGTAGCACGGAACTGACTTTATTCCTTGAAAACAAAGGATTCCTTCCTTGGGCTAAGTGGGATGCACACTGATTCCTGAAGTACAGACTGCTGGAAGTGGGTGATGTGAAGCAGGACTCCTTTAAGTCATAAGGTGGCCTGTGAGCTAAGAGTCAGCATCTAGGTGCTAGCACAGCTCTGCCACAGTAAGGGGGCATGTGAGTAAGTCTGTGCCTCTGTCTGTCTGTCCTACCAAGAGCACCAGCTTTGGGGTCCTCAGAGAAGGTTTTGCATGTGAAAGTCCCATATAGTAAAAAACCTGGTAGGGTGGCTATGGCATGGTATGTCTCCCTGCTTTAGCACCCCTATTCCTGATCTCCATTTCTCCACAAGATTCTGTTTTCTATCTGCAAACACAAGCTTTATTGGCATACAGCTGGAGCCACTGCACAGAGACCTGTACCCCGAAGGGTTCTCGATAACTCTGACACTCAGATCTCACCTGTTTGAAATTCTTAAAAACTTCCCACAAGGGGCCCTGCGTTTTCATTTTGCACAGAGGCTTTTCAAGTTCTACAGCTTATCCTGTTTGGTCTGAAAAATTCCTTGAAGACATAAGGTAGCGACTTGGCGAGTAAAGTGGGCATCGCGGGCTCCCGGGAAACTGCTTACAAGTGTAGCACGTGCAACCCAGGACAAGGCGTCGAGTTTCCACATCTCGCTAAAACAAGTTCAGCAATGCTACCCCACCCGCACGCCTCCTTGCAACGGGAATTTTCGGGAGGCTGAGCTATAGTTTGCCAGATATTATTCACCATACACCTGCCCCAGCAACTCCCGCAATACTCATTCACATCTAGCAACCCAAGAATCAACAGCTTCCATATGGTGTATCCTCTATAAATGAAAGCTCTTTTAATTAGTGACGGGACACCTCAAATAATTTCAGCAGATGCTTCCATTTCATGAAAACAGGCACATGTCTTTGCAACTGGGCGATAGTGTTCTAATTATATCATAGCCTGCAGCCCAATAGGGTATGCCTCTCAGGGAACCTGGGGGAGGGGATGTGGGTTCAGGGAGATCTATTTTCCTCACCCTCCTTACACCCAGACTCCATTTTATGTCAGCAGTTCATGCTTGCTAGTTGTTTTGTGCTTGTTTTTGTTTTTGTTTCTGTTTTTTTTTAATTACTTTGATCTCCAGATGCTTTATACAATCAGGATGTGGGACATAGAAAGGGTACAATCATTTAAGATTAGGCAAGATGAGCCAAGGACTTGCGGTTCCCTTCTTTCAATAATTTTCTTTAATAGAATGGGCCCAGGGATTCAAGGAGGTAGGATGGTGATGCAGAAGTTAGTGTCTCTCTGACCAGTGTCCTGAGATTCTGTGAAAGAGAGGACAGAGCCATTTGCTTTCATTAATACCTCCTTGGGACAAAGGAGACACACACCTCTTTCTTTTTGAACAGACTGCATTTGTTTCTGAAGGTGGCAACATGGTTCTGAGCAGTAGTTGATGAGAAGACCTGGTGGTCATTCTACTTAGGGAAGTATCTTTCTGTGGTCCAGGAGACCCTGGTGGCGACTGCTGCCTTGGTACCTTGGAGTTATCTTCTCCTTCTGTGCATACCATTGGCTCATGCTTGTCTTTTTTACTGTATAGGAATGAAAGAGATACTTTGGCTCATGAAACATAAGCAGGCAAAGACTGCAAGCCACCGTACAGGGAAAAAACATGAAGCTCCAGTCCTCCTTCCTTTTGCTGTGAAGCAAGTAGCTCTTAGGGCTTCAGTTTTAGCAGAGCCTGAGGAGCCTGAGACAACTATGTTGGGCCATGGTGATCTTGAAGTTTTTGTTCATACAGCACATTCTGACCTATCCTGACCAATCTACCAGTGATGAGAACCTGCCAAGTTTTGTTCCCTACCGTGACTTCCCACAGGGCCACACTGGGCTGAAACCGAGAAGGCCTCCTAGAGAGGAGTCTGGGAACTGGTAGGCTGAAACCCAGCTGTCTGCCCACGTCAGGAACACAGCTCTCATTCTGGAAAGAGAATAGTTAGCCAAGAGGCTCTTAGACCATTTTAGGCAAGAAAGGAACATCCTCACTCTACAATGGGGAAAAGACAGAGAGGGGTGATGTCATGATAACTCAAGGAGCAGGCTAAAAGGGACTGCAATTGGTGCCCTAAAAGAAACAAAACAAAAACAAAGTCTTCAGGCACACCTGATAGCCTTTCTCTCCTTGCTCATCAAAGGATCATCTTGTCCTCCACGGGTTGGTACTGAACTCATCCAGGATGTGTTGAGGTGTCTAAGGTACCCTCAGATGTCCCATCTGGCAGTGAGTTCCCCCGAGAATAGCTGTGGCCTCTGGTGATCTAGCCTACCAACCTGGTAAGGCTCTGTTGTTTTATTTGTCATACTCTGACATCGTAAGGACTGAAAGCAAGCCTGGAGGGACACATTTCCATGTCTACTTCTGATCTGGGGTCGCTCTGGAAACCAGCATCCAAAGATCCTCTATTTAAAGCAAATGCCATGTGAGCCTTAAAGAACCAGCTGGCCATGACTTCAGCTGAGGAGCCCATGAGGACATACAAAGATCCTCAAGTGCTTCTTCTTCTTCTTTTTTTTTTAAACCAATGCAGGGTATAAACAAAAATGAAAGCAAATAAGAAATAAAGCAAGCTCCTTATTTCGAGCGTTTCCCCCCCCCCACGCTTCAATCTGTTTTATTACCAAGATAGTAAGAGTAATGGGGTTAAATTTAGATAAAAGCAAGGAGACATGGCAGCTTTTATTTTAAGTGGCACATAACATATTTAAATTGGTCTCTGTGTAAATACTTAAAGTCGAGTCTCAGTCCAGCCTAGGAGGCTTCTCGTTTTGCCCACTGACGGCTTTGCTGAACAGATGGAGCTTCGGCATACTCTATTGGACTACCCGTAAGTGACTCATCTGCATCTACTCCATGCTGACTTAGGGGGATTGACAGATTGATGTAAAACAGAACTCAGAAGCCTCCTTCAGCCCTGCTCAGAGCTAAGGGATTCGATAGGTGACCTCCAGGGGTTCTTCCATCCTAAAAGAGTGATGATCTAAGGTAGGGTCTGCTGGCAGTAGCCTTTGCAGTGCCCTCCTGCTCTGGCCTTCAGCTCTGAGTCACAGCTGCCTGTCTGCAGTCTGGCAGGTTACCCTGCACTGGAGTCCCTGGCAGCTTCCCAAAGACAGACACAAAGGGATGAGCTTCAGGAACTAAAAAAAAACAGAAGACTTGAGATTAGAAAATAGAGTCACGGCTGTCCATTTCTGTGGGCCTTGGTTTTCCTTTCTGGAAAATGGGGAGCTCAGTTTGTTGATCTCTCTGGGTGCTTTCAATGAAGTGAAAGCACCAAACTAGAAGATCCTCTATCCGGATCGAGGGCTCCAGCCCAGAGTCCCATCCAGTAGGTCTGAGCTAGTGCAAGCTCCTAGTTAATACTGATGTTGCTGGTCTGGGACCATAGCGTGAGGACCATGTTTTCTCCTTTGTACTTACAGTCCAGATTTCAGATACAGACACTTGATAACAGAGACAACTAATCCGTCACTGTGTTTGGAGTAGTGGTACTTAGCAGTGTCTTTCAGACTCCTAGGTAGGGACTATCTTGGGGGAGGTAGGCAGAGCCAGGCAGCTGGAAATCAGGGCAGTCAGGATACATGGGAGTCCCGAGGTCTCCTGAGCTGACCTTCAGGTCTGTGTGGTCACTTTGATTTTGCATACTCCTGTATCCCTTATCTCTCATGTCCTTTATCCGGATGTGTGGGGAAGAAAAAAATCAATGCCTGGAAGGTATTAGAAAAGCCATCGAATTGTCCTTACCTGCCACCAGGTGACACTTGATATTGATTTAGCTTATGAAAGTGATTCACAGGTTTGCTGAAGCCTGGAAAAGATCAAATGTTATGAGCCTCATGATCCCATCTTCCATCTCTACTCTCAGCGAACACCAGAGGAGGTAATTGGGAAATAATAGACCAAAGAAGCTCTCTTTTTTGTATGCTCACACAGAGAACAAAATACAGGAGAATGGTTTCATTGGTAGAGAGGGATCTTGGTATCATTCGTTTTTATTAAGGGCAATTTCCCCTTTAAGTGCAACATTCTCTAGATGTGACCATTATAGAACAACAATTTTTTTTTAACACAACCAATAAATCAAAGAAAAAATTTGCTGCACACCGGGAGCTCTTTACAGATGTGCCAGTGGTTCTGTGCCAGGCAGGCATTTTTTTTTATTTATTTATTTTACAAAGAGAAGGGCAGGCATCTTCCAAGGAAACCTTACTGGAGTAGCTGGTTAGAGGAGGCTGCCTCTCTTTTAAGTAGAAGAGTGCTAGTAATGAGGGAGATTGTTGCTCACTGTTACTTCGGGCAATTCCATCCTCTGCGAGTCTTGATTGATGATAATAAACGATGAACGTATTTTGTAGGGTTGCTACAGGGGCTAAGTTTGTGCAGAGGGCTAACGTCTGGTATACAGCAGAACAAGTCTCCGTTTGCTCTCTTGTTATAATGGCGTCGGAAGTGATAGCAGCTAAAATATAGAAACAGTAGCAGAAGAGATGAGTTTCCCTTTATTCCACATTGTGGAGCCTCTGGCCTCCCCGTCTAATTGTGGTCCATTTTCCTGGGCACCAGGGGAGACTACACATCCCAGCCTCTTGTTGGCAGTCTAGAACCACGTGACAGGATTCTAGCCAATAGGTGGTGAGCTGGTTACAGGCTGGTTCCTGGATATATTTTTGCAAATCTTTCTTGGCTATGCTAACCTTGGAGTTCATGAATGCTGTGTTTCTTAGCCACAAGATGGAGGAGGGCTCCATGACCTGCACTATAGTTTATATATGTGATAAGTCGATAAGCAAGCCTTCGCAGACCCTTGGGCCTGGGATTTTGTTATGCAGTCCTATCGATAAGTCTCCTGGAAAACACAAATACCTAGCAAGTGTTAAACAGCCAGTTGGAAGAATGAATAAGTAATTTGACCTCAATTAATCTTCAACAAAACATCACAAGGTCACTGGTCTCTTGCCTCCTTGGCTCACTGCTCATGCCTATAGACATAGCTTATGGTGGCATGGATTATACAACACAGTCCAACAGAAGGGGGAGGCAGGTTTTCTAAAGCTGGCCACTGCTTTGCATAGATTTTTTTTTCTCGTTAGCATTGAACAGGGGTCCCTTCATTTAATCATTAATGAATTCCCCATGTTCTTAACCACCCAAGCTCCATAATGGAAACTAACCTTCAGCTCATGATTGCTACACTTTATTTCTAGAACAGTCTTTTCATCATTTGTGCAAGTATTCTTTATTCGTTTGTGCTGTCATATATAACATCGTGAGTGAAATGAATACTTAGAGCAGAATTCTTTTGTTTAAACCTGATTAAATGCTATGTACTATTTTCTCAGTAAATGTCTTTACTATTCCCTCTATGGAATTATTCTCTATTGCTACACATTCCCCATTTCTTACTGAGATGTTTTATATTTATATTGTTTGCCAACTTTATTTCCTTGCCATTAGAATTTGTTCTTCACACAGACAAAACATCTTCTATTTGTTATTTCTCTGCTTATAAAAACATCTCAGTGTCTGAAACTATGACCCACGCATGAGATATCCCAAAACATGTTACATTATATTAATACAGGTAAGCCATTTTATCTCCTTCTATTTTCAGTCTTTGTCTTAAGCATGGCTCCTATTAAGATGCTTTCTTAGTTCATCTGAATTCATTATCAAATGCTACCATATTTTTGTTTAGTTGAGTTAGTAGTACATTCATATATAAATTTGAGAAATAATAAAGAGAGAGGTGTGCTCACTTCCCCAACTGGTAGCAATACTATGACATCACTGCTAAGACACTGCTGTTGACAAAGTTACCAATTCGCTCACATTTACCTGAATTTCCCTGAACCCATGCATCTGAGTGCAAGTGTGTGCACCTATGTGTATTCATGCATTGGAGTGCCAGTGTGTGCACCTGTGTGAATTCAAGCCATAACGCTATCACTTACATAGGCTCACTTACATAAGCTGACATCCAACATCACAGTCAAATACTAAATGACTCTAGTACCACACAAGCCCCTTCTGCATGGTTTTAATGGCATCGTTTTCTACCCTTTGGTTTGGTACTTGACAACCTCATCTATGATCCATTTAAAACGTTTGTAATTTCAGGCTCAGGTTTAGGTTCAAAGGCCATTCAGTGGGTGCTTTCTGCTCGTGCAGAAGACCAGAACTCAGTTCTTAGCATCTGCATCAGATGGCTCACAACTTCCTCTAACTCCACCTTACAAAGGTCCGTTGTCTTCTTTAGAACTCTAGAGACACACACATGCGCACGCACATCCACAGGCACACACAAGCATGAAATACACATACATACATACAAAAACCCTGAATCTTTAAAAAAAAAAACTATTTCAGAAATGTTGCATAATTTAGGTTGCACAGTATATACTATAAAATTTAACATTTAAAATGCACAGTTCAGTATCATTTAGTACCTTTTCAGTTTGTAGCCATAACGTTGATTACACGAGAACCCATTATTACTACAAAGGAAAAATATTATCCCCATTGCATTGCTGTCCCAGCCCTCTAGCCTATGACTGCCACTAACCTGCTGCGTGTCCCTGTGGATTTAGCTGTCCTGGGCATTTCACATAAAAGGGTTCACAGTGTATGATCATCCATGTGGTATTCTTTCCCTTAACATAGCTTTCTGCGGCATACCCATGTTGCATTATGTAACAGTAAGTTATACCTTTTCAGAGCTGAATACTATTTCCATTGTACTGTAACACCACATTTTTGTTTGTTTAATTACCATCCCTTGGCATTCTTGTTGCTTCTGTTTCTTGGTTACTGTGAGTAGCTCTGCTCTGTGCAATCATGTTAAGCTTCTGTTTGGCATCTGTTTCCAGCTCTTTAAAATATGTATCTAGGAGTAGAATTCCAGGATTTGATCACATGGTGATTTTCGCATTTCATGAGAATGTGTCAAGCTGTGTTCTATGATTGCTGCACTGTTTCACGTGCTCACCAGCAAGGCGCGATTGCCACCAAGGCTCTACATTTCACCAGCACCTGTTATTTTCCATTTTGCATTGCACATAACTTAATGGCCATGGAGTAGTGTATCACTGCAGCTTTTGTTTTGCACTTCCTTAGTAGCAAGGATGGTCGGAGCCGCCTCAGGTGCTCTGTCAGCCACCAGTGCTGCTTTATGGAAAGATACCCATTCATATGTCTTGCTCATTCCTGAACTGGGTTGCTTTTATTATTGTCACAACAGTTCCTCATACATCCTCGATGCCAGACACTTAGGTATTTTCCATTATTATTCTATTTTTTCCCTTGGCGTCTCTTGAAACACTAAACATTTTATTTCTGCAAAATCCCATATGACTGCTTTTTTCTCCTGCCTTTTGGGCATCACATCTGAGAATCCTTTGCCACAGTCATGGGGATTTGCTCCTGTGCATTGTTATATAAATTATTTTTTTTTTTAGCTTTTTATATTTTAGGTATTCGACCAGTTTAATTTAATTTTTATTAATTAATGGGCAAGTTTGTAACTTAATTTCTTTGCTTGTGGAAACCCAACTTTTCTAGGACTGAAAAGGTCATTTGTTTCCCCCGCACCATTGGATGACCTTGTCACCTGTGTTTAAAAACGAATTGATATAGACACGAAGACTGATCTGTTCTACCCCATCAATCTGAGCCCAGCCTCCTGCCAGTTTCGTGGTGTTTGCATTACTGGTAGTTTTGAAATAAAGCTCAAAACTGGGAGATGAAGCTACTAACACTTTCTTCTTTTTAAACACTGTTCTGGTTAATTCAGGGTGCTGTACAATTCGATATGAATATTAGAATCTGTTTTTCAATTTCCACAAAAACTACTATTGAGATTTTGATATAGATTACATTGAATCTTTAGATTGCTTTGGGGACTTTTGTGATCTTAACAATATTTAGCCTTCCAGTCCATGAATACAGATGTCTTTTCATTTATTAGGTTTTATTAGATTTCTTTCAGAAATGTTTTTACCATGTTCAATATACAACTCTTGATGGTGCTTCAACTTGGTTAAATTTATTTTGGAGTATTCTACTCCTTTTGATAGTTTCCTGAATGCTGTTGCCCTCCTTGATTTTTTTTTTTGTTTGGACTATGCATTGTGCAGAAAGGTAATTGATTTTGTTGTCCTATAGATTGGCTGAATTTGCTTATGACTCTTTAAAAATTATATAAATAGGTATAGATAGATATGAATGCAACATATGTATGGCGATTTCTAGAGAGAGAGGAGAGAGGAGAGAGAGAGAGAGGAGAGAGAGAGAGAGAGAGAGAGAGAGAGAGAGAGAGAGAGAGAGAGAGAGAGAGAGAGAGAGCATGTACAAGTCTTATCTCCTGATAGGAATAATTTTCATTCTTTCTCAATTTAAGCACTTTTTATTTCTTCACCTTGCTTAAGTTCTCTGGATAAACTTTCAGTATGTGTGGATGGAATTGATAAAAGAGAGAATTTTGTGTTCTTGTTCATTGTATGGGAACAAGTTTCGTTTTGAGCATAGTATATTATCTGCGAGTTTTTCATGAATGTATTTTATTAGACTGAAGTTATTCCCTTCAAATTTCTAACTCATAAAAAGATGTTAGATTTTTATTTCTGCACCAGTTGAAATTAGTGTATCTTTTATTGACCTTATTAATATGGTCAATTACACTGATATATTTATCATGTTTTTAAATTTATTGCTCTTGATATGGTTTTCATAGTGTTTACTCTGAAATCTTATTAATGTATGAACTGTAAAAACCTACTTAGTACCTATTCTCTTGCTGCTATAACAACTTATCACAAAGCTAGTGGTTTTTAACAGCAGGAAATTATTCTGTTGTGGTTCAGGAGGTCAAAGGTCAAAGTATCACAGGACTTGTTTCCTTATGGGGATGTCAAGCAGAATTGGTCTCCCTTTCTTGATTCTAATGAACTTTGCTCCATTGCAAAGCTAGCTTTCTTCTTTCTGGCCTCTCTTTTTATCCTTCTCCCCTCTTCCTCTTCTAATGTCCCTCATAATTACACCACAGCCACTGAAATAGTGCAACATAAATAATCTCACTTCAAGTTATCGAACCTGCAAAACCTCCTTTATCATTTAAAACTTATGCATTCCTCAGGTCATTATTTCCCCTCAGTACAACTGGTATCAACACTGTGCCATTTCCATGCTGTTGTGTGAAAATTCCCTGGGGATAAATGAGCAAATGCCTACCTGGGTCACACAGAGAAACCACAGAACAAAGTATTGATTCTACCAAACTCCTAATTGCCAACTCAATGAGTTTATTGGGGCTACCTATTGGATTGTGGGCAGGTGTTTACTTTTAGGTAAAAGAGCAACTCAAAGGCAATTGTATCACTAAAATGCCCATTCAAGACTGGGTAATGGCTCACAAAACCCACAACCTTAGGGTTCGCAGCAAGACTCACAGACAGCTCAACAGGTTGGAGAGTCTCCTCCAGGTACCTCATCTGGTTCATCTTCTCTCCAAGCTGATGATTATTGCTTCTACAAACCTGGGAAGGAGCTTTGTGAATCTTGGAAGTTACAGTTCACTGTGGCTTATAAAGTTGTTTACTTCTTGAGTCTCATGAACCATCCTCCTCAACCAGAAGAGGGATGTGTCAATTAGGGAAGAAAATCACTTCACAAAAAAACCACTGAACTATGAAAACTGACTTCTATTCAGATATCATTGTTCTTGACATTTTAAAATACCATTGTCTTGGATAGCTGATGATGTTATGATTTGTGTTTCGGTCTGTATGACTCATAAAACACACGAGGAAAAATGTTGCTTGTGGTATACACCCTGTATATCTGTTCTTCCCATTTTCTCTTTAAAAACCAAAATTCCTTTGTTTTTCACTTTATTTTTGCTTAATGTATTATCTTTTGTCTACCTTTAAAAACTGTATCTGCTTGTGATGTGTTATTTTAGTTGTCTCATGCCAGAGGACATTCTTATTTTTTCCTTTAATACTTAAAAGATAGTTTTGCTGGGTATAGAATTTGCCTTTTGGAATTCTTTTGTCCTAGTACATTAAAGGTATTGTGCCATTTCTTTCTGCCCCATGTCCCTCATGGGGAGACTCATCATTTCTGATAGACAGTCCTATATAGAAAAGCTATTGCCTGTCTGTTTTCAATATTTTTCCTCTATTATTTTTATATATAAATTTAATTATAATGTCTTGTAACACAGATTTTTTTTCTTGGCTTATCATTTGGAGGATCTTTCTTAGCTTCTTGGATCTCTCAATTTTTAACAAATTTTGGAAGTTTTTCTTTTTGAAGGAATTATTTCTACAAATACTATTTATCCCTACTCTTTCTCCTCCATGTTTGGATAGTAAGTCCTCAGGTTTGATGACTACGTCTTGGAATAGTCTTGTAGGTGCTTGTTTCAGAGGCAGACTCTCAAAGCTTTTGTCATCACTGTTTTGATCCTTGAGTTCCCCTTTGCTCCTCCTCAATTGTGACCACCGAATATTACTTGATGTGGGAGGGAAAGGTGCCCTTATTTTCTTCACTTATTTCTTCACTTGAGTCTTTATGGTGTTTTGGATATAGGAGAGGAGTCTAGAGTCTAGGGGGTAAAGGCCTTTCTGGAACCAGGCTTCTCAGTGTAGCTGGGTCTCTTACTCTCTCCACCCAGTGTCTCTGTGTGGGAGAGGTGACTCCTTGGCACATGAGGACCTTTCAGTTTTCCTATCAGATGTCCTGCTGTGACTGAATTTCTTCTTCAGACTTCACCTATCTGCAGCTCCTCTAGTTCATCCCATAGATTAGGGGTTCCTGTCTTGTCTGGTTGGGCGTGATTCCCTGACTTCCTCTTCCTAGCAGGAGAATCTCAATCAGTTTCCCTTGCTGACTGTATCAAGTCAACCTCCTGATGGTAGAAGAACTTCTGTTGGTTCCAAATGATGGAGTGTCCCTGGGTTACCACAAATCTCCAGTTTGGGGTTGGGAATGCTGACTTTAATAACCTTTCTCTACTAGACACAGGGACGCAATGCATCTGGACTTTACTGTTGTTCTAGTCTTGAAATACAAATATATGGACATTTTTCTTACTACCACTTGGATGTCTTTGGTCATTTCTTGCTCCATTTCTAGGATTGATAGGTGTTTTTTGTACAGATATGAAAGGAAAAGCAAACCCATGCCATTTGTCTGAATAGATGCCAGTGGTTGTTTTGTTTTGTTTTGTTTTGTTTTGTTTTGTTTTGTTTTGTTTTGTTTGATGAAAGCATGTTCATCTTTGTTCACTGTTCTCTCCCACTGAAATTTCTATTAAACACATTTTGAACAATTTGTACCTATACTTTCCATTTCTATGTTTTCTATGTTGAACATTTCCTATCTATTTCCTGCACTAATATGCTTTTTTATTTGTGTTTATTTTTCTTCTTCAGTTTTCTGATCTCAAATATGTAATTACTTCCCCATCTCTGTTTGTTCTTTTTTATTTTTTCTTGAATTAAGAACCCAAGAATGAAGTATAACCTTTATACTTTGTTGCCTTTGTTGCTTTGCCTGCATTCCGTGGTCTCTTGAATCTGTTAAGTTGTTTTGCTTTAGTTTGTCTCTCCCTCTTTCATATTGTTTATTTTTCTTCAAAGTCGAGTGATTCTGGATGACTTTTTCCATTTATGACTGAAGAACAAGGCTGTTTGATAGGGATGCTGGTAAGGAACTCTTGCCATTGTGTGTAAGATCTTGGGGGGAAGTTGTACTTGAGCACTGGTAGACAAGCAAGCTCATAGTTCCCATTAGTGTCTGGGAGACAAGGCCTATCCCTTGTCTTCTGCATTTATTTTATTTTTGAGTGACACTATCCTAGCTTGTTACTTTTGATAGTTCTCTCTCTCTCTCTCTCTCTCTCTCTCTGTGTGTGTGTGTGTGTGTATTCTTGTGTTGAGGAAGATGGGAGGTGCCTTAGTTGTTACTCTCTATTTTCCTCAATAGCAACATGATGGTCCTGACGGCTACAGTTAGAATTACATACATCAGCCAGGAAGTCCAGAACCAGCAAGCCTTTACCTGGGACTACCATTGGATGTGACCTTTCTGAGGGCTATTCAAGTGAACCCCACTCCAAAGCACCTCAGGACAGTCATTTGCAAACATTTTCTCTAAAATATGAAAGAAAATTGAGCCTGTGTGATTTTAATGTATGAATTATTCCTGAGTTAAGAGTACAAGTTCCATAGTCTGTTTGTCTGATTATTTGTCTGGTCAAGAATCATTATTTATATCCTCTTCTTTAAGGGGATTTGTGTATAATACATTCCATTAAAAAAGTCTAATCCTCACAAAATAGTTAAATGATTAAAACTTCTGGCATAGAAAATATTAATCAAAAAATTAAATACCAGTGCTAGTAAACACTGGCACAAGGCAAGTAGACCCTTCTAACCTTTATTCAGCACATTGTGTGGCGTGAATAATGATGGTGTGTTAAGATGTGATGGAGATTTGGTGCCTGAAGCTCACAACTGTCAGGGAGAGCATTTGGAATACAAATTTTCTCTCATGATCATTGATGACTAACCTCACAATTTATGTGTGTTGAGATATTTGCTAATGAGCCTAAGTTATAAGTTATAAATAAATAAATTTACATAAATTGTAAATGTGGTAGATTTTTTTTAAAAAGAATATGTATTTTGTAACAATTGGAATCCACTACTGCAGACAGTTGCAACTAATGATGCTGATCGTCTCTCACGGCCAAACACAAGCTGAGAGATGTTCTAGGGTCCCCATGGGATTCCTTGCTTTTATACTATGAGAGCCTTCTCCCTGGTGGGTTTTGAATTGCAAAAATCCCATCATATCTGTATTCTACCATCCATAAATTTTTTATCACTTTTGTTTCATTGATGACACTTTTGCTTATATTAAGTGCTGCCATGGATTTCTTCTTCTTCTTTTTTTTTTTTTTTTCAAATGTGATTGACACTTCTGGGAGGACCTGTCAGTGGAAGGGGCGATGCCTTTGTGTAGCCTACCATCCCAAATCTGAAGTCAAAGGAAGATTCAATACAGACTGAAGCCCCTTTGTACACAATACTTTCCTTTCAGTTCAGTTGGTATTTAGTAAGGCAAACCCCAAACAAACAAAAAAGCTTGAGTCAGGAACCAGAGGATAGTGCATGCAAGATTAGGTTTCATAAGACAGTTGGGAAACCTTGCAGCACAGACATGGCTGTGGCACGTTGTTGAGGGATAATTCAAGACATGGTGGGAAAAGCAAACTGTTATTACCACTGAGTAATGTTGTCTCAAGAGAAATAGTAACATGTGATTTTGTGTTTGGAAGTGTGTGTGTGTGTGTGTGTGTGTGTGTGTGTGTGTGTGTGTGTGTGTGTAATAGNAGTAACATGTGATTTTGTGTTTGGAAGTGTGTGTGTGTGTGTGTGTGTGTGTGTGTGTGTGTGTGTGTGTGTGTGTAATAGGGAGAGAGACAGAGTCAGAAAGAGACAGAGAGTCAGAGAGACAAAGAGACACACAGAGAGACACAGAGAGGTGTTTACATGTGTGTGCATGTGTGGCTGTGTGTGCATGCACCCATGTGCGTGCCTCTGGAGGTCATTGGGTGAGGTCAGATGTTTCTATTGCTATATCACTCATATTTTTTTGAGACAAGTTCTCTCACTGAACCTAGAGTTCACCCACTGGCTAGATCGTTCTGTCAGCAAGCCCTGCCAATGTTCCTAGCACTGGAATTTCAGGAAGATATCATTCTGTTCAGCTTTTCATATAAATGCTAGGGATTCAAAGTGAGTGCCTCATGCTTGAACAGCAAGTACTTTATCTGCCACCAAGCCATATCCTGACCTCCAAAAAGATGTATTTCTTTCTATGCAGACAAATATCCCCGTCCAGTGTATGCTTAACACCAAATTAGGGCAAAGCATTTTCCGTCCACAGCAACCACAACCACAGAGAGAGTCTTTGCTTGCCGCCATTCTCAAAGGCTCCCGTGTTTGTTTTTAATGAGAGAAGCTGTTTCTTTATAAGAAGGACCTCCTATCGCATGGTTTTATGATACTCCCCCTATCTCTTTTAAATATATCAGGTAGCACATTCAAAATGAAGATGAATTTAAATTAATAGAATTTGATATTTCTTATTGAAGAATTTCATGAAGCCCTCTGAAACAACATAATGTCACAAACATGGGTCAGGACACAGACAGCAGACACAGAGAATATCCTAGAGAATGACACAGTTGTCAAATAGGTTTTTTTTTTCTTCTGCAGTGACAGGTGGCTCTGACAGCTCTGGTTTGTCAGCAGGCAGACATATGAGGATGAGGGGGATCAGAAATGAAAGATGCTAGCGAAAATAATTTCTTCTCTGGCTGGGAGGTGATGCTGCTGTCCCATCATGCAATGCCCAAGACAAGATTAAAGCAAAACTTCTCAACCCAAAGGAAAAACTTCCCCCTAATAAGTCCGTCTTTCCAGCTCTCTCTCTATTGATTGGTTGTTCCCAGAGGGTGAACAGGAAAGGGCAAAATGGAGGAGGTAAATTTGTCTAGGTCTATAAATTTCTAAAGGCCTGGAGCATCAAGGAACGAGCAGGTTTTTGGTCTTATGTCCACAAGTAGAGGGTCTGGGAAATCTGGTGACATTGGAATGTTCCAGTAGTGTCTGGGGCACAGAATAAAAGAACCTGCCTTCCTAATTGGGTGACACCTGCCTTTGATAAGGTGATCTGCTTCTACTAAGTCCCTTTCTGGTCTTATTTAAGAAAGACTTAGATAAATAACTCTCCTCAAACTTTTTGGAAATAGCTGATCACTAGGCTAATTGCTCTGGGGAGTGAGCCATTTGAGGATCCTATTGAGAAAGCAGAGCCTCAAATCAAGCTACAAGAGGGCATTTTCCTCCTCACAGGACAAACATCATAATGGGGAAACAAGCACATTGAAGTTGAGCTAGCTCTGGCTCAAAGTCTCTGAAGGGTGAAGCTTAGGACTGGTGTGGTTACACAAACCAAAGGACGGCAGAATAAAAAAGGTAGATTTATGCATGGGTCGCCAAAACTTGCTCCCTTATGTGATCAGCCATCACTCTGTTTCCCAAGGCTTACCTAAACAGTCATTGATCAAGTCTCATGACAACGAGTTTCTCAGGTTCCTTCTTTTATGTTGTCAAACCACGAGTTCTCAGTCTTCTGCTGTGCTTTTTGGAGACAAGGTGAACATTCACCCTAGTACTCTGCATCTTTAGAAAACCTGAAATATACTGCCAAGCTTGCTTCTCCTGTGTGACTATATGCGCTACAAGATATCAAACTAACATTTTATCTGAAAAATAGAGAGAGGGGTCTTCTCCAAAACACTATAAAGATGACATTAGAAAAATAAATGTCTAAATTCTCAGGCTTTTTGTACATACTGAAGGCTGAATCCTACATATATGTGAGAAAAACAAGAAGAAGAAGAAGAAGAAGAAGAAGAAGAAGAAGAAGAAGAAGAAGAAGAAGAAGAAGAAGAAGAAGAAGAAGAAGAAGAAGAAGAAGAAAAGAAAAAGAAAAAAAAGGTAAACACTCTATCACTGTACCCCCTTTATCCTTTTCATTTTGAGATAGCATCTTTCTAAGTTTCTTAGGCCAATACTGAGTTCATGATGTAGCCTGGAAGGCATCAACATTATGGCTCTCCTACCTCAGGCACCCAGGCACCTGGGATTATAGGTGTGCAACACTGTGTACTGCTTACACCATTTGAGTTAATGTGAAGAAAGCTGGAATCTAAAGGCTACGGCAGGAGAGTAAACTAGTTTCCAACCTTAATTCTTCTAAACATTCAGAAATTACTGGCCCTAGTTTTCTGGGAGTGGAATAGGACAGGCGTGAAATTAGGATGCTAGAAAGTGTTCATTTGCAGTCCTCCCCATGGTAAGTCCAAATTGCTGTTGCTTCTCTATATTGTAAGAATATTGCAAGGGGAGAAAAGAGGGCCTCTTTCTGGGGGAACATCAGGACCATACAAGTTCAAGGGTACCAGAACAGAAGAAGCCAGTGCATGCAAGACTATATGCGGTTTGTCCCAGCCACAAGGTCCTCGTTCAGTTTCAGCCACCGGAACTCTAGCAGCCAGATCTGACTTTCCAAAAAGACAAGAAGGTATTTCTCTGGAGCACCTGACCCGTCTACAGAGGCAGGTGAAGATAATGGAGTTGAGGCAAGTTAACCAACAGTCCATATTGTTAGCCCATGCCCCACGTGACTTGAATATCCAAAAGAAGGACATCCTGTATAGTGATCAGCCATGCTTCCAGTTTCCTATCTCCATGAACCCACAGAAAAGAAGTTACCAGGACTAGCTTTCAGAGATCGAGATTGGAGTCTTAAATCCTAACGTAAGGAATGACAGCAAGGAAGTGATCACTGGAAAGATTGGAAGATGACATTGATGGAGAACCTTTAGAAAGTAGAAAGATAAAAAAATAGTCACAGACTCAAGGGGAGATCATAGATCATTTGGGGATGTTCCAAAAAGGCAAAATTGAAGTCATAGGAATTCCCAAAATTAACCCACCTAAGTGTTCAGAAAATAATTAGGGCTATAAATGCCACCACCATCAAACTGTTATTATGTTGTAAAAAGTTACATAAATGTGTGTGGTTGTTCACAACTATAGAAAAACAGGCAAAACCAAGCTGCAAAATCCTCGCAAGAGAGCCACATCAGGACATGGGCCCAAGTTCCTCTGGCTTTCTGTCTGAAGAAGTTTCTATAATATGGTCCAAAGAGGTGGATCCCAACAGAAGCAAAGTCTCATTAAACTGAGGAAGCATGTCTAGCATTCACAGCAGCGGAATGTCCTGGGAGGGATGGTTCCACATGCATCTCTAATGCCCAGCAGTAAGCAGATGCTGTAGAATTGGGAGACACTAGAGTTCATATCTACCAGGGTGAAAAATCCCTGGAGAGGCTTTGAAATATTCAAGCTCTCCCACCCGAAAGGCTCAGCTACAAGGATTGCATACTTCATTAGAAAGAAAAAGAAAGGCCTTAGGGTAGATATAAAATACTTAACAAAATATTATCTTATTAAATCTAGCCATTATAAAAAAAAAAAAACCCTGCCAGAATGAGATTTATACCAAGAACACAACTGAACCATCAGCACCTTGTAGAGATGTCTGCACTTTCATGTCCATTTCATTATTACCAACATAATCCCAGGTGTGGAAGCAGTGTCCACAGACAGATAGATGGGTTTAAAACCCAGCTTAGAGGATGGGATATTTACTTGTTAATATCCTGGAAAAAGGATAGAAATCGTACCATTTTCTGCATCAAAGATAGATTTGTCAAACCACATTTAGAAGCAGAAATATCCCATGATGCAACTTACATGAGGAAGTTAGAACAAATGCATGGAAGCCGAAAGAATAGGATATTCGTTACCATGGTCTGGGAAAGAGAATCCAGAATGTTCTGGGTAACTGTTCATCGGTCCAGAGGTCTGCTGGATAGCACTGTGCCTGAATTAAACCATGTTCCTGTATATAAAGAATATTCACTGACAAATTTTATGTTACATGTTCTCATTACAAAATAATACATGAAAAGAGCATAAAGAAACCTTTGGAAGGCATGGGTATGCTTATAGGTAGGACAATAGCTTCATGGGTGTCTACATCTTTAGATTGCTGAGTTATATACATTGTATACATACATACATAGTATATATGTAAATCTCTAATCAAAATATTTTTATTTGTATGTATATTTTTGTGAGATTGTATTTTAATTACAACATTTCTTTCTTCCCTTTTCTTCCTCAGAGACCCTCCCCTGTACCCCTCCCAACTCTCCTTCAAATTCACGGCCTTTTTTTTTCATCAATTGTTATCACATGTACATTTGTATCTGTATATACATATATATTTCTAAATACACTATGTTGAGTCCATATAATGTAACTTGTATGTGTGTTTTCAGGTCTGCCCTTTTGGCACTGATCACCCAGTTGGTATACTCTCTCTTGGGAAGAGCCAAGGGCCCAGCTTTCCTCAGTTGCCTGTGGCTCTTTGTGTAGGGTTGAGACCTCATAGGCTTTTCCTCATGTAGTTACACCTAGGCTCAAGGAATATTGCAGAAGAGAGGACAGAAAGAGAGCAAGAGCCAGAGGATCAGAGACTATACTGTGTGAGATTGTATATGTGTATATTTTAGTCTATGTTAGTGTATGCATATGGGTATAGGTGCCAGTAGAGGACAGAAAAAGTTGTCAGATCCCTTGAACCTGGAGTTATAAGCAGTTATAGGTTACCTGATGTAGGTGCTAGGAATTGAACTCTGGTTGTCTGGAAGATTAGCAAGTGTTCTTAGCCATGGAGTCATATCTATAGATTCAATGTTTAATCCTATAACACTGATTAATCCTATAGTTAATATTACATTTTATGACACAGCACTGAGTGTCAGTTATAAAGTTTCAGTTATTCACTCTTGTCACTTCTACCAAGTTTGGTGTGGGAGGTTGCTGGGTAACAAATTCCTTCCAGGCAGGAGACTTTGAACAAGTCTCAGGAAGTTACTGAAACTAGCAAAAGCTATATGACCCTTTCCTAAGGCTGTCTCTGCAGCATGAGGAGCTCAGATCTATTGAACAGCCTACAAGTCCTGCAGGGATCTCAAAGGTTGCAGCTTCTAAGCATTATTACCCAGTCTGGGAGGTCTGTGGAGTCATATGACTATCTTTGAACCGTTCCTTAATAAATGCATATTGGTTTGTCAAGTTGGACTTTGGTAGAATTGCCCTCTGGTCTGTTGTCTCCCTGTCTTGAGTAAGTAGATGTTTGTTCATATTTTCCAAGGAAAAGTCTCACAGATCTGAGATTTTAGCTTTTGTAAGTTATAGAAGTAAGCCTCACAGATTGTCAATAAGAAAAGTAAACTGTGATTATTCACAAGCAATATTTTGCGTCCATATAAAATCTTAAGGAATTTATACACCAAAACAAAACACCATTACAGGATTCAAGTTATGAATTTGATAAGGTACCTATATCTTATGTCATCAAATATTCTACCTATGCACAACAATTAGAACATAAGATAATCATATAGTTTGTGTAACACAGTCCAAATATCAAAGCATAGTAGATAGCATATAAAAAAATAATAAGATCCATAGATGATAGGTAATAGATTTGATAGAGAAATCATACTATGGAATCAAAGAGAAAAATGACCACAGAAATACACATGAACTTTCCCCCTAAACAGACCAATGTCCGTTTCATCTAACTTTTTATCATCATGATAAATGACATTCTGTCCACACAGTTGCCCAAACCAGAAACCAGGAAGTCATTTCTAACCCTACTTCTCCCTCAAGCATGGCACCCAAACAATCACCAACTTCTGTTAATCCTTCCTTCAAAGACAGCTTTAATCTGCCCACTTCTCTCCCTCTGAGCTGCAATCACTCTGGTCCAAGCTATTATCATTTCTCACTGGGACTGCCTCCTAAATCCTTTCCCCAAATCCAATACATTTTGCACAGAGCAATCACAGTGATGTTTTCAGAACGTTTGTACTAGATGATACCGCCTTCTGCTTAACATCCTTCAAAGGTTTCCAATGGCCTTGACCGCCACTGAAGCTACGACCTGAGGCAGGAACTGGAAACTCAGCCTATACCTCCTACCCTGCTTCAATCTCCTGCCTGCGACCTGCAAGGCCAGTGGACAAAGGATGAGGAAAAACACAACCTGCAGTCAGTGGCCTCCTTTGTCACCCAGTGCTCCAAGATTCAAAACACCAGGGCTTGTGAGAAATGGAGATGAAGGTGTATGGGCCTGGGGTCCTTTAGCTTCAGAGGTCAAGGAAAACCTGTCTTTGTGGGGGAACCATTGGCTGAATCCTGGAGGACAAGAAAGAGGAGCTCTATGAAAACTAGGGGAGCAGAAACTGCAGCAGAGACCAGTTCAGTCAGGAAGAGAGGTAGAGAGGAAGGAGGCAGGAGAAGCCTAGTGGTTAGGAATAGCAAAAAAGGAGGCCGCACTGAGCCTCCTTTCAAGATGGAGAAAGGGTCTTTTCAGAGAGCACGCAGGGAAGAAGCATCTAGACAGAGAAGTGACCTCAGAACATGGAAGCAGGGAGCTGATAATCCAAATGCCTCAGCTTCCTGACTACGTAGGACACCGACGTGAGGGCCAACAAAGCTAAGGGAGACTTTGGGCACACTGACCTCTGGTTAGCACACCCCACAGGCCGCCCACGCCTGTCCTCAACACCAACTGTAAAACAAGAGGACAGTCAAGAGGACAAGGAACAACCTCTCCTCCCAAACCTTGATTCCCAGTGAGGACGCAGAAACCTCAAGTTCCAGTCTTAACTGGTAGTGAGCAGACAGCCCGGGATTGTCTAGCGTTCCGATTGAAGATTGGGCAGAGGAGATCGGAGACAGGAGACATGGCAAGCCACAGCGGAAGGCAGAGACGGGTAATCTCTTTGCATGTACCCTGCAAAGATTAGACAGCTCTGTGAGCTAGTTCTGCTTGGGGAGCCGTGAGTCAGAGAGTCTCCGTAGCTGGTGCAGTCCACAGCTTACCTCCACAGCAGGCTTGTCCTCCTCCAAAACTGTCCTTAGACGAGGGAGGTTCCAGGCAGCCTTCCTGCCCGCATGAGAGCGAGGTGTGTGCTTGTCTTTATCCCTTCCCTGGAAATGATGTAGGATACGAATCGGGTGGAGACACTGTCTCCTACTTTTCTGTAATTTCACACAGGAAGGCAAGTGGCCAGGGCAGGGTAATTACCCCTGGCCTTCCCATCTGCGCTGGAGAGAAGCCTGGCACACGGCCACCCGGGCTCTGATCTATGCTCCAGGCAAAGGAGCTCCTGACAGGCAAACTGTCACTTCCATTGCTCTCATGCCAGCAAGAGACACAACTTTAATTAAATGGGTTGCTTAAAACTGTGGCAGAAGATCCGGGACTCAGACAACCCTCCTTCTGCCCTTCTTCCGTATGACGTCACCCTGCTCGCGGGTGCTCTTTCTCTGTTCCTTGGGACTAATCTTCCCTTGGCAGCTGCCTTTCTCTGGCTTCTGACCACTGAGATTTCTTTCACTTGTGTCTTCAAAGCCCTTTGCAAAAAAAAAAAAAAATACAGTCTGAGGCCAGAGCCAGTGGGAGGTGTGGGAGGAAAGAACTCTTTTTCTACGGGTCATCTCCTTGAATTCTAGCTGACCCTCTCTGCCCAACCCCCTTGGTGCTGTCTGATGCATGTGTTTCCTCAGAGCAGAAAATGTGAACACTCTACTGAGCTTTGGACTTTAGCTAAGAAGCATCCAATTTGATCACAGTCTGTAGGCATAGATGCGAGCTATGAGAAAAGTAAGGCAGGCACGTCTCTCAGAAACCTCCTGTGTGACGGCCAGAGGAGCCTGGAAATGCTCTCCATGAGGGCAGAGATGAAGCACACTTGTTATCTCCAGAACTTTGGGGCCTTCAGCAGGATGCTGGGGTGGGAGGGCTGGGGGAGACATTCACATTTCCAAATAGGTTTGTCCAGTTTTCAGTGGGCTGGCTCCCAGGGGGCGGGGCGAGTCATGGTCAGACATGCCTACACAGCCTGCTGTTTGGAGTCTGAGCTCTGTTTATCTTTGAGTTCAGTTGTTTTATATAAAAGAATCTTACTAGGCAAGCTGACTCAGGCCTGTGATCTCATCATTCCCTGGGAATGTTGAGGTAGGTGAACTGGTGTGAGTTTGAGACCAACCTGTCCTACATAGTGAGTTTCCAGGCCAGCCTGTGCCACATAGTGAGATCATTTCGATAACAATAAATAATCAAGGTATGGGAAAATTATGGAGGGGGTAGGAACAGTGCTTGCTTCGTAAGCACGAGGACCCGAGTTTCTTTGATCCCTAGGACCCACCTAAGAAATCTTGGACATGGTGGAGCACAATCGCAACCACAGTGCTATGGAGACAGAATGAGTAGATCCTGAAGCCCACTGGCTGACTGACCTAACTTACTGCTCAAGTTATGAGCCAGCAATAGACTTAGCTAGCAAAGCAAAACAAGGTGGATAGGGCCTGAGGAATGACAGCTAAGGCTGTCTTCCAGTTTCTAAACACAAGTGCACAGACATACATGCATGCCTGCATGCAGACACATCATCATCGTCTTCGTCATCGTTGTGTCGTCGTCGTCGTCGTCGTTGTCGTCGTCACCATCACCGTCATTGTCATCATCATTATCATCATCATCATCACCATCATCATATTCTCCCTCCTTAGAAATGTCAGATATAATATTGTGGTTCTTCATTGCTCCCTTGAGACTGTCCTTAGCATATTTAAAGAAAAAGAAAGAAGCTATATACTATATAACCTGTGTGTGTGTGTGTGTGTGTGTGTGTGTGAGAGAGAGAGAGAGAGAGAGAGAGAGAGAGAGAGAGAGAGAGAGAGAGAGCGCTGGGTGTCAGAGATGGATAGGAGATGGTGTTATTCCTGGTGACTTGTTCTCAGTAAGATATTTATCAGGACAGGGAGAATGTTCAATCAGAGGCAGGATCAGATGAATCAGGTTCATTACATCCACCTTCTGCAACGGGCGCTGAAGGGCCAGGGAGAAAGCAAGCCTTTCTCTACCCCTCTTAACAGTTTTTAATTTTTAAAGGCATTAAGATTCTTTTAAAATAAATGAAGAGTTCTGAAGGTTTTTAAAATAACTGTGCCTTGACTAAGAGTTGGATTGAGAACGTCATTTTTTTTTTCTGGAAATTTCCCCTAGTCTTTGAAGTACTCCCAACTATATTCTCCCTTCAGAGGGAAAATGGTTGTTTTGAAAGTTGCCTTTTAAGCGGCAACGTTGTTTTCCTCTGCTGAGAGCTGCTCTTGTGCACTTCAAACGCAGAGCATGGCAGCTCTCTCCTCCCTGTCTATCCCCTTTGAAGTGAGTGTGGGGGCAGTGTCTGTCTCCTAATCACACTCTGGAAAGTTCCATGGCACTTTACAGTGTTCAAAGCTCTTCTGTAACCATTATCTTATTTGATCCTCTCTGCAACCCCCCCCCCAGGTGAGCAAGGAAGGGATCCAACCCCATTTCACAGATTAGAAACTGGGGCTCTCAGAGGTGGAAGCTTGCCTCACAGTGACAGGACCCCAGAAGAGAGGTGCTTAGAGCAGAATAAGCCTTCGGTGACTTCCTGGGGGATCTTCCCGACAAAGCATAGCTTTCTTCCTCTGGCATTGGGAGGACTGGGGACCAAGGAGTCAGTGTTGTACACTTCCTCTATGTGTGCTCTGAGCCACCCTGCACTCTCGTCTAGATAGTGACCCAGTTCCCTCCTAGCCTTAATAATGCATCAAAAAGGGGGAGAGGGGAGATGAAGTCCAGCATTGGCAGATTGTGTCCCTTCATCCTACACACTCCAGACATGCCAACAACTGTGGTCCCTTCTCCCCTCACCTCTGTGCTTATGAGAAGCACAGACCTAGGCCCCTGGCTCAGAGGCGACCATCCCAGCTAAGCCTGCTCAGTTTCCCAGTTAATCGTCCTTAAGCTATGTTACCTTTGTCCACAGCTTAGCAGTTCCTCCACCCCCAGCACTCCCTTATCCCTGGTAACTTCTCCTGAGACCTTGGCAGAGAACCGAATGAGTCTGATGACCCAATGAGGGGGTGGGAACACCAGGATGGGGGCAACCCCAAGTCCTGACATTTCTCTCTCTAGGCTGGCAAGTCAGGAGGTTTCCGAGGAAAGAGAGATCCAATCTGGTTTCCTGAACCATGAGGAGGTGTTAGCCAGGCAAAGATGGAGTGAGAGGGCAGGGAGAGAGGATGGGCATGGAGAAGCAGCATGGAGAAAATCCAGAGAGTAGGAAGTGGGGGTGGGGGCGCTAAGAGTCCCTCACTGCGACTAGAATGTAGAGTTTGGGGAGAAAAGGAAAACTAATAGGGGAGGCCATGCCATGAAGGCTTTAGTCATAAAGGAATGAATTTAAAATCTTGGACTTTTTCCCGAAGGCAATGTGCAGCCTTTAATAAGGGTTTTCAAGCAGGAGAATGTCAGGGTCAAATTTGCATTTTAGAAAGATCCTCCTAGCTGAGGTCTGGAGAAGGCGGAGAGCCCTCCTGTGCCGCTGGCCTGCTGCGGATACGGGTGATTAGAGAAACAGACCAGAAACAGTCTAGTCCCCTGTTCTCTGTTCTCTTATTTAGCAGGGCCACCAGAACCCTAAATTATTTGCCTAGATTTTTTTTTTTTCTTTTTAGTTCCCCACAGCCATGCCATTGGAGAGTTAAGATCTGAGGATATTTCATTTCTATAATGGACATCCATCTGGAAAAACACTCCATTTTTGTCAAGTCAAAATTAACTATACCGTCCAGCAAGTAGCCAATATATTTTATTCAAGATGTCTCTCAAAATGGAACTCGGCTTGGCTTAGTACCAGGAAAAATAGTGTGCAGTTTTTCTATATGCAAAGTGAGGATTGTTGGGAAAGCTTGCAACGATCAAACCAGTGAAGATCCTGGACCCTCTAAGGCACTAAATGTAGTGACCTACACATAATTTTAATGATGAGGTATCATAGTATAGGTGTCGAATGTCCCCAAAAGTCCTTTTGATAAATGCTTGGAACTCATTATGGTGCCATTGAGGGCCGTTGACACGTGGGACTTGTTGAATGGTCCAAAGTCACTGGTGCACTTCTAGTCTCTTTCAGTTTCTGGGTTCATGATATAAATCTTTTCCCCCTGCAACAATATGCCTCGCAAGATGCCCAAAGTGGTGGAATACCAGAATTTGGATTGAGACTTCTAGGTCCAATAGCTAAAATAAACCTTTCATGTTCAGACGTTAATTGCTTCTGGTGGTTTGTTATAATAGGGAGAGACTGTCTGATTCAGGGAGGCAGAGAACTTAGAAACAGGTGAACATGAGTTCAAGTCCTAGCTGCCCCACTCTCTAGCCCAGGGACATGCCCAAGATGCTCAGTTTCGGTCAGCTTCGCAATGTCCTTTTAGACTGTTGGGCAGCAGGTCAGTCATTACTTCTTGTTCATAAATTTTGCAAATCAACTCTCCACCAGGAGAGAGTGGTGAATGGGGAGGGGGAACTATGGAAAGCACTTGACACCTTGGAGACAGTGGAATCACCATCAATACCTTTCTTCTACCAAACCAGGCTTTTCATCAGAGCATGAGGACTATGTCAATTTGATTTTTTTTTTTCTGCTTTCTTTTTTTAAGTATCAGGAGACTCAGAGCTAGTTCAAAGCTTAACAACAATCTGCAGGTATCTACCACTGCTAACTTGGTGTCTGTTTCTTTGAGTGGGGGGGGGGGATGGGGGTGTTATTACTGTTGTTGTCTGTGACAAGATCTTGCTACATTACCCAGCTTGTCCTAGCGCTCACATTCTTCCCGGTCCTGCCTCCTTGAAAAGATACCACCTCAAGTGTTCATTTGAAATGTTTAAGTTCGTGTTAGGCTTGCTTGGGAATGTTATTTGCTTATGAGCAGTGTAATAAGAAGATACAGCGACAGAACTTGCTAGGACTCAAGGGAGTTTGGCTTTTGTTCTAGTCTTTGATCATAAGTGTAAAACGTAGCATTGGCTGTACAGTCAAATGGTAGCCAGGCGAAACTGTGGATGGCCTCTGACAGAACAACACATCTGTCTTGCAACTGGCCCAACTATTGAGAAAGTGCATTCTCTGAAGCAGGGCACTGAGGAGGGACCAAATGCAGCAGGGCCTTCAAGCTCATCACTAAGGGAGTCTACGACTACGACGGTCAAAATGGAAATGTTTTGAGACAGTGCTGGTATTAACTTAATTGAGGCTCTCATGCAATATCACCTAGACCCAGATTTGCTTTATGTCAGGCCCATTCTCTTCCGTGTTCCAGCCTTATGCCAGCACTCAAGTTCCCATGAAGGTGTGTGCAGCTCAGGCTTACAGGAGTTCAGGATCAGCCTCCAGCTTCTTTCTGCCCTTGTCTGGGACTGTGTAAGGGAGCCCTTGTGCAGCTCATTCATCTTAATTGAATTATGTTATATTGCCTCTTTATTCCGTCTTCATCATAACTAGTGTGATTTGATATTCTGACTAGCTAAAACCATCTCAGGCTCACCTCTAGAATTAGGGACGGGTCATTTTGTCTCACTTGAATAGACTGAAAATGGCAAAAGGGTGGTTTAAAACTTAATGACATTTTTCCCAGAAGGAGATGAGTGGATGCTGTGTGGAAAATGAATAAGTAAAAGAGTTCTGGGGCTGCGCCAGGCTCAGTTCCTGCCTTCAAAAGCATGCTTTCATACTCTGCTCTCTGATGATGGGGCTGAGACTGTACTTCCTGTGTGAGACAGCTTTCTATTAAATTCTGCCACCGAGAATCACCAGGGGAGGCTAGAGAAAAGGGAGCCTGGGCATTTTTACTTTTGGATGTTCCATCATTCTTTCCAATAACAATGGAGGGTTTGCATCTGCCTCCAGTTCCCTTTGTCCTTCCCAGTACCATTTTTTTTTTTTTTTTTTTTTTGCCTCCAGTTCTCCATATTCATTAGTTGCAGACATAACTGGAGTTAGGCTACCCACATTCCGGAGGGCAGGAGCAAAATCTCTCTCAGAAGGAAGTGGTTACTCCAGAATAATAGCAGAATTGGGCCAATTTACATAATCGCAAATCTAGAACATTGTCTTAGGGAGGATGTATAGCGTGGCAGACCAAAAAGGATTGTCTACAGCAGTGGGTCAGACTGAATTAATTGACATGGTTGCTTAGTTAACTGACTAGAACTTAAGGTCAGAGATACTGACTTATTCAGAGACCACTGCCCTGATACAGTGTAGAAGGAAAGGTAGCGACACTTTGGAAAATAACAATTTTGCCATACTTTTGTCTCCTACAAATTCTACACCCAGCCCCACCAAGCCCACTGAGAGAGTTGTAGCTTCACTCCCTGTGTTGAGAAGAACTTTATTGAGGGGAGCATTGGAAACCTTAAATAGCTCTGTTGTAACCACCCACGGGACGACCTGGAGATGGTCCCACCAGTGAACTGGTGAGCTGTTCTTAGTTTGGGTGGAGTTGACAGAATTCGGAAGTGACAGAAACAGGCCACAGGAACAAACTTTTGGGATAAGGTGATCATAACCACCACAGTGAGCTGCATAAATAAAGTGGTCATCTTTAATCTTTGGTAATGGCTTGTTGACCATAGATACACAGCTAGGAAGCTAGAGTCGCAAGGTCAGAGACCTGGCTTCAGATTCCAAAATGGGAAGTTTTCATATTCAGGCTACTTTTGAGGAAAATGCCAGTCCACAGGCCCAGACCCCTTTGGTTCTGCTGAGATCAATCCTTACAGCACTACCACTAGGTATTTCTCTCTATCTTCTTCAACTGGCTCGGAGTCTGTCTACTAGGGGTGACTTACACAGGAGAAACTGATGCCCAGATTACTCAAGAATTGTCAGATGCTGGCACACAACTCATTTCAGATCCAAATACCACAGTAGTCTACTGGCAAAGCAAATGCCTATGAAGATTTGAGGATAAATTAGACCCAGTGCAGCCACAGTAATCCCACTGGGTTTATTGATCCTCATTATGCTTATTTGCAAGTTCTTTAATGCATAATTAGAACAGACTACTCAGCAACTAATAAAACCACCGCATTTGCTCCCGGAGTTAGGAATTAAGGGTTTAGAGTCAGAAAAGCTTAAATAGAAGCTTCTAAAACTTATTCTCCTTTATGGACTAATAATCCAAAAGCAAAGCCATATTGTAGAAGAAACTACACAGACTAGAGGCTGGTGGTCTGCCCATATCCCATTTAAAACTGTTTGTTGGTTTGTGCAGAAGCAAATGGAAAAGGACTGTAAAATTCTACAAATTTAATCAGAAGCTACAATCATTACAGCTATTGTTTCAGTAATAAAATCTTACACGATGAAATGGGCATAACCTGTGGAAATTGTTACACAACTATTGTGTAGAACTTTGTCACTAAGTAAGGACCATAATAATAAGTTTGCTTTTACCTGGCAGGGTACACAGTGCCCCTTCATTATCACCTGCTCTTTGATGAGCTATGAATTCTGCCAGCAACACATCATTCACCTACTGATGTTCTTAGAGTGCTGGGGACCTTAGAAGTTTTTGAAAGGTATATTAGTGCCTGGGGATGGGAGATAGATCCCATAAAATTCTGGAAACTTATTGTCTCTGTGGCATGTCCAGGGGGCCTAGGATCTAGAGCCCAGCTTTGAGGAACTCTGTGGAGTTGTATAATTGAATGTGGCGGGATCATTAAAACTTTGACAGCAATAAAAATTTTATGAACACTCAACAAACAAAGCTTAATTCGAAATCAAACACACAATAAATCCATGGTGCTTCTAGCAGTGCTTATCCTGTGGCATCATGGGACTTCACTTGTGCACTTTGTATTGCTCTCGGGACACACCCCTGACTTCTGCCTGAAGACGATTGGCTTGAATTTGAGACTGTTGTATAGTATAAATTCTTGTTCTTTTATTATACATGCCAAGATTTTTTGTTTTTTGTTTTTTGTTTTTGTTTTTTTTTTTTTTTCTGTTACAGAAACACAGTGGTTTGAAAATGGAAAGCAAAGACCTAAGTGTTAGATTTGTAAATCTTTGGATTGACTTCAGTTTTATTTGTATTGACTCAAGTTTTATAATGACATCATTCAAAAACTTCTCACAGGAGATTAGGACAGAATTTCCAACAATCTCTGAAGTGACCCTAGACAGTCTTTAGCTGTTTTATACTATTTATTTATATGGTGCTGTGTCCCTCACATTGACAATTATGATATCAAAATAACAGTTAAACCTGTAAAATGTTAAAGGTGGTCTGTGTCCTATCGAATATTTAGCCAAGATTTAATTCTTTACGTAAAAATGAAAAAGCATACCCATCTCATTAAGGTGCAAATTTTGCCTCCAATAAATGGTAAAAATTAAACGAATAAGCCAAAGAAGTGTTTTAAGATAAATGTCTTTATGATTCATTACCAATAGATATCTGATTTGCATATCTATTTAATTCATATAAAGTGAGAAGGGAAAGTTTAAAAGTTGTGATCTGGATCATATGCGGCATGAACTAGGAGATCATATGGAATATGTCCTTTGAAGTGAAACACCATCTCCCACTAAGAAGATAAAACATTACTGGGGCTGCCTTAAAGTTTGAAAATAACAAGGTTTGCATTGGAGAGTGGTGTGAATGGAGCTCCAAGAAGGAGAACCTCTTGTTCTGCATCTCAGCTCCTGGCCAAGCTCCTCGAGGCTTGCTTCCCAGGGTCCAGAATCGCTCGGGAATTTTCTGAAAGTTCACGTGTTCTCTGAAAGCTCATGTGTCTTCCCAGTGAGAGCCACAGTGGGGAGAGTTAAGATTCTGGAGGTAAACTTGTTTATGACATAGAGCTTTTCTCATTCTGTTTCTCCCAACACTACCAAATGTGATTTGAGATGCTCTTCTTGAGTGGAGTATGTGGGAACCCTTGGTGTCTTAAGGCTCCAGATGCATAAAAGCAGATTTGGTTGATATCCATGGGATGGAGACTGCTATAATTTTACAATCTTGGAAGTTTATCGCTGTTTACCAAATGTTGTAGATCTTCTCTCTACAACGGCCTTTTATGTTTGAAAGTGGGCCGGCCAACTTTTCTGTTAGTTTGCCCCCCTGCCTTCATTAGTTGGATCACCTTTACTACACAGTTGCAAGGCAGCTGCTGAACTTTACCACATTATTCAAGAATATATATATATATATATATATATATATATATATATATATATACACATACATATATATATATATATATATATATATATATATATATATATATATATATATATACACATACATATATATATATATATAAAATTTTAGATATATAAAAGCTGGCTTTCCTTTCAATCACGAAACAGACTTCCAGAAAACTTACTTAAACCCCACTGGCTATACCAATCTCTAACTGCAATGGAAGATAGGAAACAATTCAATTCCTCTTCTTATGTAGCAAAAAGTAGCCAAAGAAAGGGAGTTGAGATGACTGCTGTGACCAACAACCAGCAGCAGTACCAGAAACAGGCACAGCTAGTGACTCCTGGTTCTTGGTAACAGAAATTGCCTTGTGCAACCCTGCCTGAGCATAATATGTCAACATTACACAGTAGATGCTGGCCATCTTTTTCTGATTCAGCCAAAAATACAAATTCACATCATCTAAAACTATGAGAAGATGTGTAGGGCACAGGCACTTTTTGTATGCAGTAATTTTGCAATAAAGGCATTTCCCTGCAGTCTACTGTTTGCATTTAAAAGTCTTTGAAGGGGCTGGAGAGATGACTCAGTGGCTAAGAGCACTGATTATTCTTCTGAACATCCTGAGTTCAAATCCCAACAACCACATGGTGGCTCACAAACATCTGTAATGAGATCTGACACCCTCTTCTGGTGTGTCTGAAAACAGCTACAGTGTACTCATTTATAATAATAAATAAATAAATCTTAAAATAAAATGGTGGGCAGTGGTGGCGCATGCCTTTAACCCCAGCACTTGGGAGGCAGGAGCAGGCAGATTTCTGAGTTTGAGGCCAGCCTGGTCTACAGAGTGAGTCCCAGGGCAGCCAGGGCTACACAGAGAAATACTGTCTCAGAAAAAAAAAAAAGATTGAAGGAGAGTTCCATCAATGCTAAGGTTGTATTATTTGGACCAGTTTTGATTTCTGTCTTTGATATAAACAGTTGATGACAAGATCAATACATGCTTCCATGCCTTGTGTCTTGGTTTATCTTTTCTGACATTTTTTCATTTTTTCATTTTTTTTAACTTTTTTTAATTAGATATTTTCTTCATTTACATATCAAATGCTGTCCCAAAAGTCCCCTATNCCCTCCCCCCACCCTGCTCCCCTACCCACTCACTCCCACTTCTTGGCCCTGGCATTCTACTGTATGAGACATATAGAGTTTGCTTGACCAAGGGGCCCCTCTTCCCAATGATGGCCGATTAGGCCATCTTCTACTACATATGCAGCGAGAGACACAAGCTCTGGGGGTACTGATTAGTTCATATTGTTGTTCCACCTATAGGGTTGCAGCCCCCTTCAGCTCCTTGGGTACTTTCTCTAGCTCCTCTACTGGGGGCCCTGTGTTCTATCCTATAGATGACTGTGAGCATCCACTTCTGTATTTGCCAGGCATTGGCAAAGCCTCACAGGAGACAGCTATATCAGGTTCCTTTAGGCAAAATCTTGCTGGCATATGCAATAGTGTCTGCGTTTGGTGGCTGATTATGGAGATGGACACCCGGGTGGGGTAGTCTCTGGGTGGTCCATCCTTTCGGCTTAGGTCCAAACTTTGTCTCTGTTACTCCTTTTGTGGGTATTTTATTCCCTATTCTAGGGAGGAATGAAGTATCCATGCTTTGGACTTCCTTCTTGATTTTCTTGTATTTTGNTATTCTGTTGCTGATGCTCACATCTATGTTTCCTGATTTCTCTCCTAGGGTTTCTATCTACAGAGTTGTCTCACTTTGTGTTTTCTTTATTGCTTCTACTTCCCTTTTTAGGTCTTGGATGGTTTTGTTCAATTCTATTACCTGTTTGTTTGTGTTCTCCTGTGTTTCTTTAAGGACTTCTACGATCTGGTGGGGGAAAGAGATTAATTTCTCAAAGTTCATGAGATGTACTGGGGTAGGGGGCATACTTGACTATTTAAGTGGGGAAATATTTTCTAAGTGGGGAAAATATTTTCCATGGACTGGAGCCTGTAATTGAATGCATTTCAAAGAAATACTCGAACTGGAGTCCGTCTCTAAAGGTTTTGCTAGTCTCAGGCAACAATGTAGAGCAACATTTTATTGGGGTGCAGGAGCTGGCTGTGTCTTCAATCAGTCTTGGAATAGTATTGGATTTCCAAGACTTACTCAGGCATCCTAAATCACCACTGTTTGGGAAGGCTTGCCATAAACCACCCTTTGTATGTATTTGTGGCAATATTTTAGTAGAAGTTTTAAAACTGAAATATAAAATCTACATGTAGCAGACCACAAATCATAAATGCCTCACAACTTAGACACATGGGTGTCATCTCTGCCATGATAAAACACAGAATATTGGTGGTGTCTCAGAAGCCACCCTCCACATTCCCTGCCAACACGCTTCCCTCCAGGGTGACCATTATCCTGATTTTTAACAGCATAGCTGTAACTCACTTGCTTTCGAAACTCATCTGAATGGAATTATAAAGCGTGTAGTCCTTTGTGCTTGGCTTCTTTCACTTTGTACTGTAGTGACGGGGTTCATCCATGTCTAGCATAGAGTGCACCTATTTTTCTCATTGATGTATAATATCCCATTGTATGACTACATCAGGGCAACTTTACTCCTTCTTCTGTCCTGGCCATCTGAGTATTATCAATTTCAGGTCGTCATGCACAGCGTCACTATGAATAGCCTTTTTCTTTTCAATTTCTAATATTTTATTGAAAATAGATTCTTCTCTCTTATCATAATACATCCTGACCACAGTTTCCCCGCCTTCTACTCTGCTCGGCATCTCCACACCTTTCATGCCCCCCCCCCCAGGTGCACTCCCTCTCTGTTTCCTCTTCAGAAAAGAGCAGACTTCGAAGAGAGGACAGCCAAACAGAACAAAACAAGATGCCAATAAGACAAGGCAAAACCCCTCATGTTGAGGCTGGGCAAGGCAATCCGATAGGAATGTGTCAGACATAGATATGCCCATCCCCACTGTTAGGAGCCCCACAAAAACATCAAGCTAACAGCCATACCCTGTATGTAGAGGACCTGCCACGAATCCATGGAGACCCCATGCTTGCTGCTTCAGCCTCTATGAGCCCATGGGAGCCCAGCTTAGTTGATTCTGTGGGCCATGTTCTCCTGGTATCCTCCATCCCCTCTGACTCCCACATCCTTTTCTCTCCTCTTCCACAGGCATCTCTAGTCTCTGAGGGGAGGCACACAGCGGAGACCTCCAATTTAGACTCTTTCCTCCTCCCCTCAGCTGCCCGAGGAAGCCTGGACAAGACAACCTATCTGTGAGTATAGCAGAATATCATTAGGAATCATTTAATTGATTTTTCTTTTCTCTGCTTTTGGCTAGCCTCCAGTTTCTGGCCATTTGGGACATGGGCTTTCCCTCTGGCATGGACCTCAAGTTAAATCAAACGTTGATTGGCCACTCCCACAAGTTTTGTACTAATATTGCCCCAGCAATTCTTGCAGGCAGGACAGACTGTTAGTTGAGGGTTTTGTGGTTGGGTTGGTGTCCAGTTTTCTCCTTTGGCAACTTGCAAAGTACCTTCCCATGCCAGACACTAGACACCAGGGGTGAGGACTCCATGCAGGCATGAGCTGGGCCTCTCTAGGTTCAATGAGCTGTGTGGAAGTAGTCCGCAGCAATGGGCTCCTGCTGTCAGTTTTCAGGGACCAAGACCCTGTCCTAGAAGCAGCCTAGATTGTTTGGGAATCTCCATGAGACATCTTTTGTCAATAACTCAACTAAATGTAACTCAGTCCCACCACTGGAAGTCTTGGCTGTCTACAAAAGACAGCCAGTTAAGATTCCATATCCTTCATTACTAGGTCTCCACACTGGAGTTACCCTTATAGATTCCAGGAAGTTTCCACTCTACTAGATTTCTATGCATCCCTAATGCTCTCCAATTCTGTCTCTCCCTGCACCCTCCTTTCATCCCTCCCCCAACTTGATCCTTCTGGCTCTCATCCCTACCCCAGCCCCTACCTATGTCCATCCACTAAATTAATTCCTCTTCCCAGAGAGATACATACAATCCCCCACCCCACAGGGTCCTCCTCTTTATCTAATCTATCTGGGTCTGTGGGTCATAGCTTGATTATTATTTGCTTAACAGCTAATACCTACTTATAAATAGATATATATCATATTTGTCTTTCTGGGTCTGTGTCACCTCACTCAGGGTGATTTTTTTTTCTAGTGCCATCTATTTGCCTACACATTTCATGATGCCATTTTTAAACAGCTTAATAATATTCCATTATGTAAGTGTACCACATTTTTCCGTTCTTCCGATGAAGGACATCTAGGTTGTTTCCAGTTTCTGGCTATTAGGAATAAAGTCACAATGAACATAGCTGAGCAAGTTTCCTTGCGGTAGGATGGAGCGCCCTATGGGAGTATGCCTAAGAGTGGTAGACATGAGTCTTGAGGTAGATCAATTCCCAATTATCTGAGTATCTACTATATTGATTTCCATAGTGGATATATAAGTTTGCACTTCCACTAGCCATGGAGGCATGTTCCCCTTGCTCCACATCCTTGCCAGAATGAGCTGTCACTTCTACTATTGATCTTAGCTATTCTGACAGGTAGAAGATGAGATCTCAGAGTTGTTTTGATTTATATTTCCCTGATGGTTAAGGGTGTTGAACATTTCTTTAAGTATTTCTCGGCCATTTGAGATTCCTCTATTAAGAATTCTCTGTTTGGATCTGTAACCCTTCTTTTAATTGGATTTGGGGTTTAAAATCTAGGTTTTTGAGTTCTTTATATATTTTGGATAGTAGACCTCTACTGGATGTGGAATTGGTGAAAATGTTTTCCCCTTTTGTAGGCTACCTCTTTGTCCTATTGACAGTGCTCTTTGCCTTATAGAAGCATATCAATTTCATGAGGTTCCATTTATTAATTGTTGACCTTTCCAAATGTTGCCTCCTGTGCCAATGCATTCAGGGCTGTTACCCATTTTGTCTTCTATCAGGTTCAGTGTATCTGGTTTTATGTTGAGTCTTCTCTTAAACATGAGTTTTGGTAAAGGTTGGGCATATTTCTGCAGAATTGCTGTATATATGTATGCATATACATTATCCTTCTAAATTTTGGCCAAATTGGCACGAGTTAAAATTATCTAGGAAGAAGAACCTCAATAGAGAAAATGCCTCTATCAGATGGCCCAGAGGTAAGTCCATGGGAGAATTTTTTGATTAATGTTTGATGTGGGAGTGTTAGCCCATAGGGTGTGTAGTCACCCTTGAGCAGGCAGAGCAAGCCTTGAAGAAGAAGCTAGTAAGCAGTATTCTTCATGGTCTCTGACTCAGTCTCCCCTCTGCCTCTGATTCTGCCTTCAGGTTCCTGTTTTGAGTTCATGCCTTAGCCTTGTTTAGTAATGGACTATAAACTGTAAGTTGAAGCAAACCCTTTCTTCCTCATGTTGCTTTTGGCTGTAGTGTTTTACTGCAGCATCAGGAAGCAAACTAGAATATACACATTGCCATATATTCTATATTCAGAATAAGCTGTTGTCTTCTCTAGCAGTTGGGTCATCCTCTGGAAGTGTTTGGAGCTCTTACATTTGCTGGGGAAGAAGAGGAGAAGAGGGCTGGTTAAAAGCATTCATGAATCGCAAGTGACTTCATAGCAGTCCATGTTGCTCATCTCTCTAGGCTCTTACCTTAGATACTTCCTGGAAATTCTCATGTAGCCAGCTCCTTTACCTGCTTATATTCAACATAGTCAGATACCTACTATGTGCTGGGCACTGTTAGCTTTCTCACCTATTTTCTCAATTAAGGGTCATACAAGGCTGCAAGAAGATTTGTTACATTTAGAGTTGGTAAAACCCATGGTCAGAAAGTGAAGTTGCAATGAAAGTCCTGAGTCGAAAATTACTCTGCTGCTTCCCAACCTACTCTGATGCCTGGCTTTGGCAAATTTAGATTTCACTGCAAGTGGAACAATACAGTGACATTCTCTTCCCAACTTGCTCTTCTTGGGCACCAGAGGCAGTGTGAGAAGACTTGGTGACACTTCTCAGCGAAAGTGAAAGCATTGAGACTATTAGCAAATCTATAAACAACATCAGGGAACAAACCTGATGAGGATCTATAAAGCAGGTGACATGGACCGAGCTGTACTGAGGAGCAAGTGCATGCTCCCGAGGACCCCTGTACCCAGCGTTGATCAGATGCTGTCCTGAGCACACAGGGACAGCCATTTGTTCAGTAAGTGTTCTGAACGATTTTTACATCAAGATGCCAGGCCCGTAGGATACAGAGGGGTGAACAATGTGCTATCTTTCCCCGGAGGATTTTGTAATCTACTGGAGAAGGCAGGTGGCTAAACAAATAATTACTAAGGTTCCTTGACAGAAATATGGGACAGATGAGGCACAAAAAAGTGGCCAGTTCCCTTGGGGGAAACATCTGAAGACAGCTAAGAGGGCTCTAAAGAGGATGTTTCTAAAGATATAAACAGTGGAAGGCATGAGAGTCTGGTACAAAGGAACAATGACACTGGATAATAGAGATGAGATGAGGGACCATGCCCCCTACATGAAGACAAGCGAACATTAGTGAGGTCCTGGAGAGGACCCTGCTTCTAGTCAGCACTATTTCCACAAGTCAATGGTAGCTGCGGAAAGAGGTTAGGTTGGTGTTGGGAGCCAACCCTGCTTTTTGGTAAAATGGACATTTGGTCAAAATGGAGTATAGGTGATATCCACCCCCAGCCCAGGAATCTCGGGAAACCCAGGACTTCTGGGGACAGACCACTTCCTTGAATGACTTTTTAAAAACTCCTGCAGGCTGAGCAACAGAGGCCTTCTGAGTATCTCTCCTCCAAAGTCTGGTGCTCCCCAGGGGCCAGTTCATCCTGAACTGTATCTGAGGGGCTGCGTATTGTCAGTGCAGTGAGTGTTCATACTCTCAGCTAGGAGGAGATGTGATGCCATCAGAGAACACAAAAAATGGTTCAGTCCTCCCTAGAGAGGTTCTGTAGGCAAAGTGATGAAAGGGTCCCCTCTCAAGCTTCCCTCTTGCCAAGTGTTTATCAAGGGCCGGGTTTATTCCACCCAGTGGAAAACAGAAAATGGCATCATTCCTCCCAAATATTTCCCAGTGTGACTGGAGAACAGAGTTCCTGAACTTCTGCCATACTTCTAGGGGAGGGGGAGAAGGCCCCACCCCTTCCTGGCTCCTACAATGCCTGAGAACCCTGGAAGAAAGAGCAGGAGATTCTGAAGGTTGACAATGGAATTTCTGCTGCCACGGCCACAGCTAGTGGTCCAAGAGTCCCCAGTCTCATAGCTGCAACCTACCCCTCTAGAGAAGGCATGATCTGCACTCTCCTGTATCATGAACATAGTGGAAAGATGTCCACAGGAAAAAGAGAAATTGGGTAGAGTGGCGGTGGGTTTTCTATACAGACACCTGTTTCTTCTGCTGCTGCTGGTCCTGGTAACAGGTCCAGACTCTTCTCCGAGCTGGACATGTGGCTCACGTTAGACCCATCACATATGCTAGTCTGAGAATTATAAAACCATGATGAAAGGAACAAGAATAGTTGACATGTGTCATCTGAGAAGGTGACACAGCTGACATTAATACAACAGCCTTGTCCCCATGAGTTCCAAGGCAAGCCTCCCAGGCCTCAATCTTGTGAGCTCCCTCAGGAGCCTCTGATTAATTACATACAGACTTCCCCTCCCTGGGGGTTTGGTATTTCTCTCCCTGCTTAAAGTCAGCCGGAAATGATTTCTGTTGTTGCAGCAGAATCTCAGCTGATATAGAAATTGCTTCCAGAAATTAGTTGTAGGCAGCAAGCCCTCGGGGTATGTGGAATTGGTCATGGCCCAAATGGAATGTGTAAGCACAGGGATGCAGAGCAGATACAGCAGTGCTTGTTGTGTTTACCTGAACTGACACTACCTCCGTGAGGGGATAGCCTTGAAACTGCAGCCATGGACTACAAAAGGGAGGAATGAGGCGAGAGGAAGGGAGCATCCGATAGCCTAAAGCAGGCGCCCCCCTCCCCCCAAGAAAATGTTCCCATAACACACATAATCTTCCATTGCTTGTGAGTAGTCCTGCTAATTATTTAGTCTTAGACATGAGTTGTGACATAGAGATAGGGTAGCTCTGAGCACTGATATTCGAACCCCTCTGAAATGCTTCCCTCATCCCTGTATCCTACAGAAGTGATACGGACGGCTCCCCTCTTGCCGATGTTCCCTGAATAAACCAGATTTGAACTCTACATGGCCTGGGGGGGCAAAACGAATAATCAGGATAAGGATGTGAAAGTTACCCTGGAAATAATTGCAGGTCCATTGTCTGGGGAAATGTAGGGAGCATACATTTTTGAGAAATAATGAGGGCACAATATAACCTTAAATGAGTCAGACTCATTGTTAGGAGCATCTCCATCAACACAGCACCTACTTGGACCTGAAGCTAAATCCCAACAATCTGACACATGCATTAATAAAAAATCTCTGCCGAACTGGCCCGCGCTATATGACACCAGAAAGCTAGAATGGACTTAAGGACTGAGGAGACAAAAATTCAAAGGCCTACATGCTGGCTGTTTCCATTGAAAAGGCTTAAACAGATACCTACTTCCACTGCATTGATGACAGTAAAGAAACTGCCAGAAGCTTGAGAAATGCTCCACCATCAGTCCCCTCTGGGCCAAGAATATTGTAGATGACACCCAGTCAAAATAGGCCACACTGTCCTTTGGGGGTGAGGGAATGCAGGCCTGACACAATCAGGCCCCACCTTGCAGCAAAACCAGTTTGGATCTCATGATGATAAGTGAGCGTGACAGCTAGTGCTTCAAGGATGGCCCCGTTTGTGACCACAGCTAGCTGTGGTTAATCAATCACATCCCCCCTCCCAGAGGTCACGAGCACCTCCACCTCTGTGTTACCCAAGTGAGGTCATGCTGCAGTCAAGATTCCAGTGGTCTCAGTGGCCAGAAATAACAAGGACTTAAATCTCAGTCAACACTAGTATGTGTTTGTTTTTATTAAGAGTGAGTTAAAGGAAAGGCTGACAGGAAGGACAGTGGTCCTCACGATGATTTTGTAACAGTGGCTTATAAATAATAATACCAACTGCTATGCCATCAGGACATGCCCATATTCTGTAAAAGTCTGCATGCTGGCAGCAAAGACCCTTTGTGGACACATCCCCTCAGCCCACAGGAATAAGAGAACCCACATTTCGGTGATGTTTCTTTTCCTCATTCATTGATTCATTCACTCACTCCTCCTCCTCCCACTGCTCTCCAGAGCCACACTACTCAGATTGTGGCAGCAAAGGTTAGTTCCTGAGGGATGGGCTTATGGAAATGACACCATGACCAACCCATGTCACATAGCCTGTGTCCATTGGGAGTTTGTTGTTATTGTTGTTCTCTCTCTCTCTCTCTCTCTCTCTCTCTCTCTCTCTCCTCCCGTGTGTGTGTGTGTGTGTGTGTGTGTGTGTGTGTGTGTGTGTGTTTGTGTGGTTGTTCAGGCTTCAGCTTCCAGCTTCCTGACAAGGGTGTGAGAAGTTCTGAGAACCCCTTGAAGAAGGAAAGTATTTTCAGACGTATGTCAGATCCTGAGGATCAAGGTCTGGGTTGTTTGCTTTTGGGAGAAAAGCAAGCATTCTTAACCTTGATAAGGATAGTGATTTGGCTTGGCTTGACCCATGGCCTGGAGGGTCTGTGGAGTGACTCTGACTGCTGCCAGACCATGCATAGCCCCCAAACCAGCTCCAGTTGGGGGGGGGGGAGAATCTGTCACAAAGAGTGTGGAATCCCAGGTTGACTGGAGGAAGGGAGGTCATGACATTGTGGCATGTGCTGTCAGACAGCTCCTGAGTGGCATTCACTCAGGCAGGAAGAAGAGATGGCTGGTCCAGGTCAATTGAAGATTGATTTACTTGACATGCCCATATTATATGTCTATTGGATTTCCACAGATGGCTGATCTTCAGTTGGTATCACACCAAACACAAGAAGGGTAGCTGGATAGGCTGCCTGCTTGCATTCTGGATCTTAGCCTTTCCCTGCAGCTGGGCTCACAGACAGTCACAACCTGGCCAGCCTTGGGGACATAGCCAGTTCTAAGCAGCAGCTATATAAGGAGCTGAGATCTACAGCTTTGTTGGCTCATGGTTAATCACTTAGGTGTAGTTCGGTCTCAGGTGTCCTTGAAAAAAGACGCTCCCCTTTTACAGATAAGGGTTCTCCTTGAACCATTTGGCCTCTTATCCATTCTTTCACACCATATTAAAACCCTAAGTTTGGGTTCTACTTACTTCTGAGCTATGGGAGACCCAGGCTGACATCAAGTCCTCAGATATTGATTGTTTCCATGTCTGTGTCTGGGATCCTGACATTGCTCATCTTTTTATATTGATCTCAGGGTTTGTCCCCCCTTCCTGATAACCTATAATTGCATGTCCTATCCCATCCCTAGATCCAGAATTAGTTACTCCTAAATGTAGTTTCCCCTTGGCTTCAGACTGGACGTCCCATGCCCCACCCTCATTGTCTGTCTATGTCTTGGCATGCCAAACTCATTGAGCATATCTCCATGGCCCTAAAGTGTTCTAAGATTCCATTTTGAGTGTTCTAAGGCCCTTGGAGTCATCGCTGCCTCCCCACTTCTTCTTGCTGTCCTTCCTACCTGGAGAAATTGTCAAGAACTCTTCCCACATTTTGTTAACTGTGTCAACGCTGACCTACAGAGATTGGACTGTGTCTTATGCTAGATCCTGGGCCTGTCTCCTATGAAGAGTAAGCTTCTTTCCTCTTACAGTCACACAAGTGTCAACTTTATATAGGCCAATTTGAGAGGGGACATTGGCCTCTCTGGAGAACAGAAACCACATTTTATGCTAAAAATCCTAATCATGTGCTTTTGGGATACAAGAGGTATTTTGAGAGGAATCTACTAGCCAGAAGGAAGGGTTGAGACAACTTTTAGATGTCTTGAGCCTGTTTTGTAATTGATAACCTAGTGCCATATCATAGACATTTTTAAGGCACATAGAGAATTTAAAAATATGATTGTCTTAATCATAGCTGTAAAGATGGGTGTAATGACATCCTGAGCATCAAATAAAGTCTCTTCTAGTCCCCATGCCTAGCTATAGACACAAGAACTACATGTGTGGATTCTGTCTGGACTTCACAGTGAAATAGGAAGTTAGGTCACCTTCAGTCACCCAGCAGAGGTGTCAAGGCCATTACTGAGTTCCCAAAGGAGAAAGAGCCTTGGGGGGTAGAATCTGAATTGACTTGCTCCATTATTTCTCTGTGCTTAGAAGTTCACACTCTGTAGGAGGCTTCCTGTGATAGTGTAGTTACAAGCAGGGGCTTCTTCCTGGTGTTGGGGTCTGGGCCAGGTGTTTTTAGGTTCTAGACTTCTTACAAAAAGGACTACAATGAAAGGTTCACACAGGTTTGTAAGAAGATAAAGATAAGTGTATTCACAGTAAAGCAATAGTTCAGACCTGAGAGAGATACATTGTGAAGATTGTCCGTGGGTCACATGATTGAGAATGTTCAAGGTCCCTGATCATTGTTTGGGACTTCCTTTGATGGGACTCAAGAGAAGAAAGAACTGTCACTCCTCCTGGTTAGTTCTCATTTTGATTGATTGGTTAAGTCATGTATTTTTTTTCTTACTGTATTTCCCACAATGCATCTCGTTTTAATAATGCACACACCAATTTTGCAGGGGCAAAAGGAACTCTTCCTAAAACTCCCTACAAGTTAACAGAGGACACAGTGTTGCCTCGGAAAAGGCAGACATGGATTGCAGAGAAACTTCCTATCTATTCCTTAGTTTCCCCACTTAAGAAGTAGAGACTCCATTACTTACATCAGAAAACTGTTAGGCAATTACTTGAGATGATGTATATAAAACACTTAGGATAGTATCTTGGAACACAATAAACTTCAACAGATGATACCCACTAATTTAATTCATTGCAAACTTGGGTGACCAAGTTTTGTGTTCATTAAGAATGAAAGGCAGTGTCCTTTTTATTGCCCACCTTGGTCATTTTCATTGGTTCTAAAATGATCTCTTTTCTAGAGCCCTGGGGCTGGCCAATCTCATGAATGACCATCATCTGGCATTGCCCTTCACCCACTAGAATCCTTCAGAAAGTGCCACAAACCAAACCAGACATGCTGTGTGCAAGACTGCCTTTCATGATCTCTAATCCTTAAGGATATTTGATAATGAATTCAAAGCTTTCAGAGAAACCACGTGAACTAGAAGGTTGTGCTAACTTACTGTCAAGAAAAACAAGTAAGCCCATGTTTAAAAGGGAGTAAGGACAGTCAATAAAACACAGCTCCAGACAGACTGTAGATGGATCGGGCTGATACTTGTCAACTCAGAGCTCAGTATGGATTCCTGGCTTTATTTTCTTTCTGCAACTGAGTAGAGCTCTATGCAGCCTATCCCGCTCAATACTATTAAACATACATATGCACCATCATTTTTATATCGCCTCTTCTTCTATACAAATTATGCATTTAATTGACTGATAAGAGTGTCACCACATGGGGACCAGGCAGAGCTAGGGGAAGGATGAAGCATCCAAGAAGAGGGGATGGGAAACAAGATGTTGGTGTGCCTCTCCTCACCCTACCATCAGTGACCCAGGTACAGCCACCACCAAGACCCAGGCTAGAGTTCTCCTTGCCAGCAGGCATCATGTTCAGCGTCCTGCCGGGCTGGGTAATTAGATGTCAGCTGGGGACCAGTGTCCTTTTTCTTCTTCTCCTTACATCTTTCTCCTTCTCCAGCTATAGATGAACTGCAGAGAGGAGTTTCACATTATCCTCACTGTTTTCCTCACATCTCTCCATCATTCAGTAAACGATTTTTATTCCCCAACTGTCAAAGTGAGTAGCTTTCAGCTTAGGGTTATAGAACCATTGACCACAGTATCAGCATACCTGGAAGAAGACAGGGTATTATAAAAAAAAAAAAAAAAAAAAAAAGCACCTTCCATCAATTTGCTTTTTGTTTGCCTTTGTATACCTCCTTCTGCTTTGGTACTACAGGGGAAAGATAACAATTTTGCAATGAAAAAGAGCCCTTCCCCTCACCCCATATAGTCACAGGAGTGGCTGGCCTTTACTGTCCGCAGGAGCATGGTCTACAGGTCCACCCCGCAGCTCCTCTCTTCTCCCTGTCCTCTACATGCCCTTCCATCCTCCCAAATCCACATTTGATTATTGAGAACTGACTCTATGAGATGGTTTTGTGGGACTAAGTCCTTAATCTATGCAATCTGTGCAAACTCTGGGAAGCTGGGAGGAGGAATGCTTTGTGTTATAGGATGCTAAGATAGTGCCCTCAAATGGAGAGCTGGACTGTGTGATTTTTTTCCACTGCTGTCTATATTCGGAGTCAGCACTACTGTGAATGACATCGGCTCAATCTTCTATCTATCTTCTTTTACAGCAAAACTAACTAAAGAAAATAACAACAACAATCACACCAGAAAAAAACAAAACAAAACAAAACAAAAAAAAAATCGCCTAATACACTTTGTCTTTGGCTGAGAATGAACAAGATTGTTCTGGCGTTGGTGTTTAGAGTTGTTTCTCAGGATAAGGTTGGCATCAATGACCAGCAGCTCACTCCTATAGCCCAGCCAGATACTTCAGTGATCATAGTGTTTCCACCCCTGCTAGGTTGCCCACGAGGAACCTGCATGACCCCCAGAAGCCCTGTTATATCTCCTTGTGTGCCTTCCTTCTTCACATTGCCCTTCAGAAGCCACCTAAGGACCCGGATACCACTCCATTTCCAAGCCAAACTGGGACAGGAACTCAGTACTCTTCCTTTCCCACGGATCCACAGCTGTTCCTGCTCCATGGGTGGAAAGCCAGGCCCGCCACTTCAGGAGAGGAACAAACTTAGGTGCCACTGATTTCTGCCAGCAGGAGGACAGGATGTCTATATCCCATTGAAGGACATGCCCAGATCCTTCCTGGCCACGTGGTGAGCAAAAATCTGTCAGTAAAGTCTGCTGCCTTGGCAGTCAACATGCTGCAAGTTCATAGAGAGACCAAGAGCCAAGAAGCTAGAGTTAGAAAGCCGTGTGGCTGCAGGCAGACTGCAAGAGTCTGGCACTGGGAAGAACCCATGGGCGGGATGCTTCAGCTCTAGACAGGCTCTCATCATACCATCTATGTGAAGAGCACGCCATAAAGCCCAAGATGGGTGTGAAGAATACCATGGGGGCTCAAGGGCCTCTCCTTGGAAACACCCAGGAAGCCGTTTCCTCTTGATGTACTTAGAAAATTCCTTTCAAGCCACCACTGTATGCTGGGGGATGTTTAATCGTACCTTCCTTTCTTTGCTTTCTTTGCCTTGCTGAGGGGAGCTAACGCTGTGCTGTGGTGGCTGTCCAAGCCAATGGTGCTAGTTCGCAGGATGGTAGCTAAATGAGGACCTGTGAGAAAATGTTCCTTATATGGAGGGTAGTTCCAACTTTTCTAAAGCATCTATTTATTAGTCTGAATTTTGAAGTTCTCAAGAATTGGGCTTTATGTGAAAGAATGCCAAAGATCTGAAGGTATTGAGAGATACAATATCTCATCACATCTGGGGCAATTACTCCATTTCTCCGATGAGTGTTTCTAAGCTCCCCTCAATTCTTTTGTCTTTAGCAGATGTTTATTAGTCATTCTCTGCAGTGTGGCACATGACCTGTGGCATAGCATCATCTGGGCACTTCCAGAAAGCAGGGTCTCAGAAGCCACCCAAGACATCCTGAATCAGAACATCCATTCTAAAAGGACCACTGGGTGATTTCACACACAAGCCAACTTTACAGTAAACCACACACAGTGTTATGGTTGAATATTGAGAGCTCCTCACAGGTCTGTGCTTCAGGTGCCTAGTCCCTAGCTGGTGACACTATTTTCGGAAGTAGCGGATACTTTGGGAGGTGACTGGCTGGATGAAGCAAGCACATCACTAAGGAAAGAGGGCATATTTCCAAACACAGACACCTGGTGTCTAACGCCTTCCTCCACTCTGCTTCCTGTGAACCATGGGGTGAACAGCCTCCACTGTCTTGATGATCTGTGTCAAACACTGGAGTCAAGTAACCAGTGACTAGACCTCCTAAAACCATCGGATAAAACAAATCCAGCTTTAAGTTCTGTACTTTCTTATAAAAATTAGAAATTTAACAGACAGAGACAGAGACAGAGAGTCAAACTAGATAAACTTCATACCAAACTACAGGAGATTGGTTTGTTAAATTATGATAGGTTCATGAATGCATCATCACAGGAATGATAACCTACATGGATACCTGGGGATGGGCTAGTAACAACCTGAGTGTTCGTTGCTAATAACTAACATTTACAGAGAACACTAACTATACCCTGGACTCTACTCAAGGTCTATTCACGATTCCCTCTTTGAAACTCCATAATATCCACCACACGGTGGATAGCACCGCCATTTCCACCCTGGTGAACATGGCTAAGGGGTGAGGGGTGAGTAATTTCATGTGATCTCAGAGCTAGAGCCTAGATAATTTGATTTCAGAGCCAGTGAGCCTGAGCACTGCTTTAGTCAAAGGATAAAGCCAGTCACAGAATTGTGTCTTTGCTGTGATGGCAGCTCTGAGGATGCATTTTTGAGCATTCTGCTATGGTGTCATCTTGTGTTATTGTAATAAAAATAATAACACAGCACACCCCAGACTCATGACAGTTAGATCCAGATCCAGCAGAATTTCTATCACTTTGCTTACATTTTCTTTCAACTTAAACAATGTTTATAATATAAAAATAATACAGACTCATAGTAAAAAAAAATCATATATATGAAAAGACGTAATGAAGAGTAGAGAGCCCCTCCCCACCCCCACTTCCCACTTTGCTGTAACCACTGTTAGCAGCTTCTTGAACAAAAATATGCTCTGCGTTTAAAATAAGGAACACACAGAGGTACATGTATAATATAATATATGTTACAGGCTTAGCTTGGATACTGTGAAAGCTGTCTCGTGATTGGCTTCTGTTTTATTTATGATAAGTTGGAGCACCCAGATTTTCTCACATGAAGTGTTATTAAGTTTTCATCTCCCCATCTTGTGCAGTTTTTTTTTCTCACCTAAGTGTAGGAATTTTTTATGTCTTCATATTGAGTTTCGTGTAGCTGGTTGTATTCCTGTATTCCACTGAATTGAATCTTTATTTTTAACTTCTGATTCAAGAGAATAGAAGGCCCTCTTTCTCAAGTGTAATAATCATGCCTTGGTTTTCTTGGCTTGGAGAGAGTAACTTAGCCTCAGGGTGGAGGGCAGAGGTGTGGGTTCTGGGCGTCACAGTAAAGGAACACACCAGAATGTGAGTATCTCAGGATCTTGAGCAAGTGTTAATTCTGCTTCTTAAAAAGGAAATCAAAGGCTGAAATGTTACAGATTGGACATTGTTTCTCTTTACTCCCTGTCTGAACTAGACTCTATCTATTCCTGCTGTCACTCACGCACCTGTGCTGTGTGAAAATTCACCTTGGATGAGTAGATCCGCTCAGGCCCATGAAGAATTATCTCTGTGATGTGCACGGAGCAGACTTTTCAGATCCCAGAACCTTGGTGTGCAATGGGAACTTAGTCTGAGAACAAGAGGCTGCTTCTAGAATCAGCAGAAAGAACCTTGAGTGGGGAAACTAAACGTAAACTTGGGAGTTGTCTTAGTCAGGGTTTCTATTCCTGTACAACATCATGACCAAGAAGCAAGTTGGGGAGGAAAGGGTTTATTTGGCTTACATTTCCATACTGCTGCTGATCACCAAAGGATGCAGGACTGGAACTCAAGCGGGTCAGGGAGCAGGAGCTGATGCAGAAGCCATGGAGGGATGTTCTTTACTGGCTTGCTTCCCCTGGCTTGCTCAGCTTGCTTTCTTATAGAACCCAAGACTACCAGCCCAGAGATGGTCCCACCCACAAGGGGCCTCTCCCCCTTGATCACTAATTGAGAAATTGCCTTACAGCTGGATCTCATGGAGGCATTTTCACAACTGAAGCTCCTTTCTCTGTGATAACTCCAGCTGTGTCAAGTTGACACAAAGCTATCCAGTACAGGAGTATTTTATATAGTATTGATATGCTCATAACTAGGAGGGAGGGAGGGTCAGACATTCCGCTGAATGGTGTGTCCAACAGCAGTTACCCTCCCCCACCAGTTACCCCACTACCAGTTGATTGGAACCCAGTCTCTTTGCTATGAGTCTCATCACTAGCTACTTCAGCTGTGATCACCTGTCCCTTCCCTTCAATCACCTGCCGCACACGATTTTCTACAGGATAGGTCATAAAGAAGAAGTCATGCTTTCTGACCCAAACACTCTTTCCTCAAAAAGCCCATGTTCTTTAGAGGAGGAAGAGCTCTAGCCTTCAGCTTAATTATGATTAATTTATGTTTCCCCAACTTCCTCTATGGAATGTACTAACCCCTGGTATCCCAGAATGTGTTCTCAGTGGGAACCATGGCTTTTGCAGGCCTGGTTAAGATCATAGAAGAGTAGGGTGGGCTCCTAACTCATAAGGACTGAAATCATTATGCCACGAGGAGGTTGGGATGCAGATACTGGAACACAGTGGGAATGGGAAGGCCAGGATCAGGGATATGTTATAAGACCAAGAACACCAAAGAGTGCCACCAAAGAGCTTTGAGTACTCATGGAAGACTATTCTCCCCCAAGCCTCAGAAGACACCCTGTCATTCCTCCAATCCCACTGTCGGCTTCCAGAACTATCAGACACTTAATTCCTATTCCACGAGCTCCATAGTTTGCGACTTTCTGCTGCAGCAGGCCCAGAAGCTAATACCAGAGGCACAGGACAAAGGACCAAGGCTTCTGTTCTTTTCAGCACTCCTGCTGAGCACTTCTGCTGGGACCACTCAGCAATTCCTTCCCACAGGAACTGGGCCCTGCTTCTCCTCAGGCTGAGTGAACGAACGGGTGAGGTGTTCTCTTCCAAATCTTCACTCCATGTGGAAAGAGGTATTTCTCTCCAGAAAGTCTGCATCCACACCTGTTCACGCCTGTCACCCAGAGACCCTGATCCTAGCTCCGGGTCTATCCCACGTTGCTTTCTGTTGTGCAGGACTAATGGCGTGAGTCCTAAGTACCTTTCTGCAGTCAGTTGCGAGAGATGCAGGCTGCACTGTCTCCCACTCTAAGTGCCTAAGTTCACACCTTATCCATCAGAAATGAGCGCTCACCCAGAAGTGGAATTATCTTCCAGCATACTGAACCATGTCTTAGCACACAAGTAATCATGAAAGGCAGGCCATGTGCAAATGCCTTCATAACACAAAACCATAGAGACCTACGGGGCACAGTTCCTTTACTAGGATAGAAATTTCATTAAAATATAACATCAATGAAATTCAAGTCAGTATATTAGAAAGCTGGAGCTGAGAGGCTCTTAAAGATTACCTAGTTCTGCCTAGGAATGTAATTTAGTGATAGAGTGTTGTCGTGTGTGTGTGTGTGTGTGTGTGTGTGTGTGTGTGTGTGTGT
>NC_034599.1:95111781-95120667 GCF_900095145.1 Mus pahari
TGTGTGTGTGTGTGTGTGTGTGTGTGTGTCATAGGTTTGATCTCCAGTACTACAAGCTGGGTGTGGCGGTACATGCCTGTAGCCCCAGCACTGGGGAAGTGGAGGCAGGGGATCAGACTTGAAGGTTATCCTCATCTACACAGTGGACTCAGTGCCGGTCTGACATACATGAGTCCCGACCTCAAAACAAAATGAAGCATGTGGCCCATCTCAGGCCTCCCTTTGACTTTTACCCGAGGTCAAAGAGAGGAAACGTTTTTGGCCAAAAGGAGTTGTCAAGACCAAGAACAGAATCCAGGTTTTCTCTTTCAGCTTTGGACCACATTGACCCTATTTCTTTAAGAATAGGGGTGGGGTGAGGGTTTGTAACAACTCTAACTTATCCAATTACAGCTTCACTTTCTAATAGTTCCATAATCTTTGATTAAAATATATATAACATTTTTGTGTTATTTCATAAAATACGCATTGTTATGAAATTTTACAACTGTGCAGTAGGGACACTACAGAGGGTGGCATCTAAATTGTAACCCTTAATATCAAGCATAGATAGAAGCTCCTCTTCCTTGGGTTAACCCACTGTGATGGTTTGTATATGCTCAGCCCAGGGAGTGGCACGATTACAAGGTGTGGCCCTGTTGGAGTAGGTGTATCACTGTGAGTGTGGGCTTTAAGACCCTCATCCTAGCTGCCTGGAAGCCAGTATTCTGCCAGCAGCCTTCAGATGAAGATGTAGAACTCTCAGTTCCTCCTGCACCTTGTCTGCCTGGATGCTACCATGCTCCAACCTTGGTGATAATGGACTGAACCTCTGAACCTGTAAGCCGGCACCAATTAAATGTTGTCCTTATAACAACATGAACTAACCAGTACCCCCAGAGCTCATGTCTCTAGCTGCATATGTAGCAGAAGATGGCCTAGTTGGCCATCATTGAGAAGAGAGGCCCCTAGGTCTTGCAAACTTTATATGCCCCAGTACAGGGGAATGCCAGGGTCAAGAAGTGGGAGTGAGTGGGTAGGGGAGCAGGGCAGGGGGGAGGGTATAGGGAACTTTCGGGATAGCATTTGAAATGTAAATAAAGAAAATATCTAATAAAAAACAAAGAGTTGCCTTGGTCATGGTATCTGGTCACAGCAGTAAAACCCTAACTAAGACACCCACCCATTGCTTTCTTGCCTTTAGCATTTCAAATGATACCACAACATCAGACACTTTTATTTATGTCCCAATCAGATAGTATTACTTTTAGTCTAAAAACCTTGCCCTTAATAAAATAATCAAATTTTTATTTTATTATTCTCAATTGTAGACATTAACTACTCCAATCAACTTAGAGAGAAGAAATGAATATTTCTCTCTTGCATTTTCATACAATCAAATTACATAAAATTTATTTCCTTATCACGTACCTTATAATTTATTTGTGTTAGTAATTATTCCTATGCTGACTCAAAAATAATTGAACATCACTCAGCACATTATGAATTTACACATTATGAATGTATAAATATTGAAAATTAGAGATGCCAACATTATAGGGCTTTTTTCACCCCCAAAATACACGTTCCTCTTTGTCGTTCAGGAAGACTGCGCAGGAGAACTCAGTCCTGTGTGCCCTGTCTTCACTGTTCCTCTTGCCCACCTCCTCCAGGTCGTTGCACAAGAATGCTTCATTTCTAATTTGCTTCTAAGGATAGGACCATGTTTTTCTTGGGCAGTGTTCCATGTTCTCCCTGAGATGTCCTCAGCTCCTTTTCATGTACGACTAATAGATAATCGTTAAGTACCTGCTCAGGCTGTTGACTGAATGAAACTCCCTTTTCCCACGGAGAGAGCTCTGTGTGGACACGAGCCCACCTGTTTTCCCATAACTCTCCTCTGGGATGGCTCTACGGCAGATCTCTCATTTTGAGAGTCTGTGTTTTCTTCTTTATTTCTTTCTGGGGGAGAAAGGTGTGTTGGGACATGCTCCTGGGCATGTCTGAGTGTAATGCACATTTTCTGGGTTGTCTTGATGCCATCCTCACAGTGACTGGCATGTTCAGTCAACAGAGACTTTCCAGATCAAAGTGACCTCGTATGTTCTCCTAGCATTTGTGCTCTCGAATCTATTGGTGAACTTGGGGAATCTAGGTCCGTTTGATACATGTTATTAGTCTCTGGGAAGTTCAAGACTTCCTTTTTCTCCGGGAAGTTTAGGACACTCTCTTCTTCCTTGGAGCTCAGAAACTTCACTAAACCTCCTCTCAGTGAGGACTTTTGCCCTCCATACCCAATGCCTTCAGCAGGGCCTCTCAGTCAGCATCCCTTCCCCAATCCCAGGCACTTCTTTCTCCTTTCCTTTGCCGTTTATTATTCTTGCTCTAATTGCCTTTTCCAGTGTTCCTTTTAACTCTCTCCTATGCATCAGACCCACTGCAATGTCCTTTCGAATCCTTAGCTTTCAATTTCAGTTTTAATTTTGCTTTATATTGAGAAACATAACATTATCAGAGGCCAGCTCGGGCTTCAGCGTGTTCTTGTTATTCCAAATGCAATTCTGTTTTGTACTTCTGCAATCGTGTTTGATTACTAAGAACACCTTTTGTTTTCTGATTGTCCTTTCTAAATTATCTAGTTCTAAGGGTACAATTTTCCATTCAATTGTTGTTGTGTGTACTAAGAAGAATTATTATTAGGTACATAATATTCTGAACTTGTCTTTTGCCTAACATTTTTTCTTGACAATTGTTACATCAGAACCCTGGGGTCACCCTAATTATTTTTAATAGTTATATTGTATTTTGTTTTCTATTTCACATATTGCCATTTTTAACAAGCCCCTGCATAAATGATAGCTAGCTTTTAAAAATAATTGGATATTTATGAATAATACTGCAATAATTCTTCCTGTGTGGATATCTTTGTACATATACATTAGTATTTCAATAGGCCATATTTTCATATATACAGATTGCTATTTAATGGTGTTAGAGTTTCTATTGTTGGGATTAAACATCATGACCAAAAGCAATTTGAGTAGAAAATAATTTATTTCACCTTATAATTTATAGTTCATCATCCAGGGAAGCCGGGGTGGGAAAGCAAGGCAAAACTTTGGAGGCAGGAACTATAAAGCAGAGGCCATAGTAGGGTGCTGCTTACTTACTTGCCCCTCATGGCTTGCTCAGCCTACTTTCTTATAGCACCAAGACTGCCAGCCCAGAGGTGGCACTGCCTACGGTGATCTGGGCACTTTTGAATCAATCACCAGTAAAGAAAATTCACCACAGGGTTGCCTAGAGGCCAATCTAGTGAAGGAACCTTAATTGAGGTTCCCTCTTCCAAAATGAATCTTTCTTGTGTTGGCATAAGACTAGCTAGCACAGAAGGAGTGTGTGTGTGTGTGTGTGTGTGTGTGTGTGTGTGTGTGTGTGTGTGTGTGTTACTCATATAGATATGCATGCTTAATTCTCTATCCACTGAATGCATATCTGTTTCTGTTCCTCTACAGACAGGAAAGAGTTCCACATCTTTCCTGATTCCTCCAATGAAATAAGCTATTGGACTCAAATCACATGATCAGTGAGAAATGGTATCAGGGTAGCCAAATTTATGTTTTTCTTATTATGAATAATATCAATCAAAATTTTGTGTGTTCAAACGTACTTTGCAATTTACATTTATGTTAAGTAGTTACTCCTGAACTCCATTTCTATTAAGTTATTGATGTTTATAGAATTGTTTTGGTGTTGATGGAATTAATCCTCACTTTTAGGGTGTTAAGGGCATTTATTTTCACTATTTATGAAACTTACCACCCTACATTCTCAATAGACTTTCCAAATTGGAATAGTTTTAAATTTTAAGGAAAACTGAATAGAGAATCAAGTTCTTACCTCTACCCCCACCAGTTTTCCCTACTATTAACATCTTGGTTTGCTTTGACTTTATTGATGACTAAATTATTGTGATTCATTAACGATAGTTTAATTTATTAGATTCCCGTGGTTTCTACCTAGGAATTCTCCTGTTCTATGACCCTTCCACATAACCTTCATTCATGCCTCCATGGAGATGTGACAACTTCCTAGACTTTCTTCTTGGAGGACCTTGACAATTTCAGGAAAAACGGTGTCAGATACCGTATACCCTCTTCTTCAAGCTGGGGCTTGTTGGATATATCTCCTGCCATTAGGCTTGGAAGACTGCAGACGTTACATGTCATTTTCAGGATGTCCTATGGAGCAGACTCACTGTAAGTGTGAGTTATTGTTGCTGATGTTGACCTTGGAAATCAAGCATCTAGCAGAGATACTCAGGCTCTTCTTCCACCTTAATTGATAATTTGGAAGAAATTACTACCTGTGATCCACACCTAGGAATCTGATGTTTAGCACCTCTGCTTGGAGATGGAGGAGGATCTTTGTGATATACTGGGAATTCTCCTACACACTTAGCTTGTCAGTTATCCCCATTTATGCAAATATTTGTTTGCTCTCGATTACTTGTTTATGTCAGTGTGGACTTGTGGACATTTATGTAATGCTTTTGTTTATAGTTAAGTATGACTTTACTTATTTTGGTGTTCTAGCTAATAAAGTCCTCTGCTAGAGGAGGGTTTTGATATGGTAGGATATACTGGGCCTTTGGGAACTCTTTCATCTGGCCTCTGTGTCCCTTCTGTATATCCCTGACAGTGTGAGTTTGCTTGTTTTATAAGCATTTCTTCATTTTCTACTTATATTAAGATGCTCCAGGCTTATATCTTCGTCTATCTATCTTACCCTAATCCTAAGTTCAATTATTTCTCTAAGGAGCCCTCCTTTCTCATTGGAAAAGCCAAGGTCTGATTTCCAGATGTGTTCATTCCTATTAGAAGGGCTTATAGATCCTTCTCAGCTGATAAAAATGTGTGTGTGTGTGTGTGTGTGTGTGTGTGTGTACAGATAAGCATATAGATGCCTATAATTATTCTATGTGCAGTGATCTACAACTACATTAAGCTAAACATGAGCTCTTAGCATGCCTTCAACTACAATTCAGTACCACAGAATCCTTCCTGGCTAATCTGCAAATCCCACTTTAATGAGAAGGAACCTGTCCCCTATTCGTGTATTTAATTGTTTTATTACAGTGTAAGTGTGCACAACTGCTCAGCAGCATCCCACTGGAAGCAATGTTGTTAAACAGAGTCCAGTACTTTAAGGCAAGTCTTTTGTTCCTAGACTGACTTACTTAGATCGACAGCACTTGCTCACCCCTTCAGTGAGGCCAAACTTATGCATTTGTGACATCTTTAGATATTTGGCCACATAGTAATTTCTATCATGGAATCTCTCAATTTTCCAATTGATATGTTTTCTTTAAAAAAAAAAAAAACAACAACTTTGAGACACCATCTGTACCACATGTATTGCATGTACAGGTTCTGACAAGTCTACAGCAGAAAGTATCACAATGTCAGAAAAAAAAACCAATGCCCTCAGGTTTATGTATTGAGCCCTCTATCCCTGACCTGAATGTCCAGATATGGGAGTTCAGGGTCTCTTCCTTCTTTCAGAGATGTGGATTTCATATTCATTTGCGTTGTTGGACGGTTTACACTCTCTTTCCTGTTTATCATTGTGTAGAGCCATACTGCATGTTCATATATCTGCTTGTCTATTCAAAAAAGAGTTTGATTGCTCTGATTTGAAGTAAATATAATTAAGTGATACTAATTCTTTGTGTGGAAATGTTTGCGTGTGTGTGTGTGCATAAATAAGTGTTAGAATCAGGTAGAAAGATGCCAGGAAGCATGCTCGCTTGTTGGTTCCTACAGTAAGAGTATGTTTGACTTGGTAAGAAGTCACTAATCTACCTTACTAAGTGTTCGCGCCACTTTACACTGCTATCAAAATTATTGACTGCTCATTCATAAAGGGCGTGGTGGCACACGCCTTTAATCCCAGCACTTGGGAGGCAGAGGCAGGCGCATTTCTGAGTTTGAGGTTAGCCTGGTCTACAAAGTGAGTTACAGGACAGCTAGGGCTATACAGAGAAACCCTGTCTCGAAAAACAACAACAACAACAACAACAACAAAAGGAAGTTTCTTTATTAGCTTCTCCAAAGCCCAAAAAGCATTGTTAAAGAAGGGGAGAAACAGCGGAGCCGGAAGATGTGGAGGAGCACTATGAAATACTGTCATTCAGATATGACTCAGAGACACAGCCATTGCGACCATGAACATATAGAATATGAACATACATATGCTTAGTTGTACTACTTACGTTCAAGGCTGGAAGCTTTGACACCTCATCATGGATGGGAGAGTAACTCACAAGGCCCCAATCCTTCCGAAGGAGCTGCTGACAGCTAATGGCTGCATCGGGAGATGGAGATATTTTCTCCAATGGTATAGCCACTGGTGAGTTGCCTGGACTTGACCAAATAGTCCCCATCCATACAAATGCTAGGAACCCTAACTAAACTCAGTGGATCAAAACAAAGTTCGTGATGGTTGGAGGGGAACTAGTAGAAAGAAGAAAAATTTCAGAGAGAAAAACAGAGGGTAAGAGACAGTGATGGAGATGAATGTAATCACACTGCACTATATAAGTGTATCACATGTCTCAGAAGATAAAGAGGAAAAACTTTTATTTTTTTTTATTAAAAAGGAAAGTGATGAACAGACATTCCGACTGCTCTGGTTGACCTTGAGAACCTAGTGGATATACTTAATCAGGAAGTATTCTCATCAGCTGTTCTGGGCGAGGTCATTCTGACAGCTATATCACTGTGGCTCTTCATCTCCGTGTGTGAGTGACAGGGGAACATCTCTCCTCTTGCTTACTCTCCACTGCCGTATCATCTTCAGAAAACTTCAGATCCTTGGCTCCTTTATTAATTGTGCTGAATGTTTCCCTGTCTGAATTTTATGAGTCCTTCACATACCTTGAATTTATCAAGTTTGTGCTTGTAAATGTTTTTTGCTAGTATTTGACTTGGTTTCATTCACCAAAACTATGTCTTTGGGGACAAATTTTTTTTAAATAAATTTCAATCTATCAATATTATTAAGGATCATGACTTTTATATATTCTATATATTACTATACAAGTGTGTTTATATATTTATATGGAAAACCTATACCACATATGTTTTATTGGTTTGAGATGTTTCATAATTTTGCACTTATACTTAAGCCTATGGTTCATTTTTGGTATACTTTTTATGGAGGTCTTTTTGACATGTGAAGGTATAATTCTCCGGCCTCATCTGCTGTGAACACTATTGTGCATCAAATGCCTAGTGTTTTTGTATCATTTTCAAAGAATTGTTGACTGCAACTGTAGTCTATTTTTTCATGTCACCAAATCTGTTGATTCCATTTAAAATGTGATTTGGTGTTCTGTATATAAAAGCCTGAAGTTGGGGCTGGTGAGATGGCTCAGTGGGTAAGAGCACCCGACTGCTCTTCTGAAGGNCATGGTGGCTCACAACCATCCGTAACAAGATCTGACACCCTCTTCTGGAGTGTCTGAAGACAGCTACAGTGTACTTACATATAATAAATAAATAAAATCTTTAAAAAAAAAAAAGCCTGAAGTTTTCAAGGCTATTTTTAAAATGTTGTCATATTTTTGCTTGGTATTTTATGTTTACACTCTTAACTTATTTTGATTACTTCAATGTTGAATGTAAAGAAAATATGTAATGAACTGTCATCTGAGAATTTCAGAGTAGCCTGAATGCCATGTGTCTTAAAACTCCATCATTGCTACATGGATGCCAAATGCCATTCTTCTCACGTACAAAATGTGGGATGAAGATTGGGGCCATCCCTCCATTACCTCTTTCCCTGATGTGTTTTCTTCCTTGATGATAGTAACACACTATTTAATTACTATTCATTTGTATTATGTCTTAGTATTTATTAGACCATTTTTTCCTTCAGTATTGCTACTTTTCCATTTTTTGTTAGACATTTCAAAGTGGTTATTTTTCCATATCATATTTCATTTCCATGTCAACATATGTACTTAAAATTATGAAAAAAGCTACTCCAATTTATCTATTTCAAAATAATGATTTTGTTCTCTAATGACCAAATTAGGTATCACACTAGGAGTAACTGTCTTCCATGTAATATTGAATTTTCCAGTCCAATAATACAATAGCCTGTGCATTATTAAAAACTTAATTTGGGTCTCCCAATAGTACTTTAAAGTTATTTTCACAATAATGCTATTCAGTAAGTATATTAAATGAAAATGATCTAATCATACCCATCACAAAGCTGAATTGTCAGCCTGGATAAAAATATAGTTTCCATCCACTGCCAACAGGAAACACACTTTAGATATAAAGATACAAAATATACCAAGAATAAACGGATGAGAAACAATACAGAATGTGTTCGTGGGTCAATGGGAAGAAAGCAGGTCAGGGTAAAGAAGTCATCCCAGTGGTTAAGATCTTAACACATCCAGAGAACATAAGTTCAAATATTTATTCCACAATAAGAGTATTGAAAAGCTGAACAGAGCTATAGGGAAAAGGAGGTCTAAGTGAACCCATGCCTACCTGTGTTGGCAATTTCTTATCTTTCCTTTTAATAATTGCAGAACAAACTAATAGAAACTTACTAAAGATACAGAAGGCTTGCACATCACCATAAACCACAGAAAAACCACTAGAAAAAGTCCTAGTTGGATCCATGGGAAATTATTCCAGACATTTAAAGAAGGCCAGCAGCTGGGAGGAGGAATGTTCATTCTTTTACCATTAGCATCAGAGACAAGGCAGACAAGGCACGTCCATCCTCAACCCTGCTTGCCTGCCTTGCGCTGGAGGTCCTGATCCAGGGAAATGATGGGGAGAGGAGAGGAGAGGAGAGGAAAGGAAAGGAAAGGAAAGGAAA
>NC_034599.1:95120722-95148726 GCF_900095145.1 Mus pahari
AAGGAAAGGAAAGGAAAGGAAAGGAAAGGAAAGGAAAGGAAAGGAAAGGAAAGGAAAGGAAAGGAAAGGAGAGAAAGGGAGAGGAGGGGAGAGGAGGGCAAGGGAGGAGAGGAGGGGAGGGGGAGGAGAGGAGAGGAGGAGGAAAAGGAGAAGTAGAGGGAGAGAGGGGGGCAGAAAGGGCCAGAGAGGAGAGGAACAGACAGGATATAATCCGATTAGAAAAGAAACAAGAGGACTGTTCATTAGCACAGGGATGTCCATGGAGAAACCCCAAAGGTTGTACAGAAATGATACTAGAATTATATAGATGAACTTAGAAATTTAATTTAAAAAATGATATTTCTATCTACTATACAAGAACCCCTGAAAATATAAATTAAAAGACTCCACTTACTACAGCATCATAAACATGACAGACTAAGAAAACGCTTCCCAAGATTTGTATGCTGTGGTAATAAAACATTAATGAAACCTATCAAGGAAGCCCTAAATAAATGCGGAGATACATCTGCAGATCTATAAATTCAATGTAACCCTATTGAAAATATCAGCAGGCCTTCTCAGAGATCAGAAAGCGATTATAAAATCTATGTGGAAAAGTAAGGGAATTAGCATGGCCTGAACATTTTTACAAGCTGATAAAGGGTGACTGATCCTAATTTTTGAGAAAAATGAAAAGCTACACTAATTAAAACGATGAAATATTTGTAAATGATTGGGCATTCTGATAAATAGAACACAGGAGAAATAGCAGAAATAGATCTGAACATTTATGATCAGTGACAGATCCATGGAATTCAGTAGGAGAGAAATCTTGGGAAATATTGATGGACTACCTGTATATCCCCATTTAAAAAACAACAAATACTAACTAAGCACGTCCAAGACAATATTTTATGTCATATATAATAACTATCATCATTATTTACTAACATAAATGTGAATAATAGTGAGAATCACAGGCTAAATATAAAGACCGAAACTAGAGGTAATTTTATCGTTGTTTAGGACATACTTTTTCAAGAAGACAAAAGAAACTAAACATTTTAAAGATAAGTTTAATCAGATCAAACATCTTTCACCTTTGAGTCTTAAGAAAATAAAAAGAGAAGCCATCATAGATGAAAATGTCTGCCAAGAATAACAGAGGGAAGATAATTATTCCCAATACATAAGAACCTTTCTTTGCTCTTAGAAACTTTTGTTTGATGCAGTATTGCTTGCTAGGTTTTGTTTCTCTTGCCTTTAACTTTAGTGAGATAATAAAAAATGCTTACTAAGGTATTTATGGTTTCCAGTCTTGTGTTTAGGTCTTTTATATAATTGGGTTGATTTGGGTATATGATTTGAGTCCATTCTTCTCCATGTGGATTTATAGTTTTCTTCTCCCCATTGTGTCTTCTTGGTAGCCGTGTCAAAAAATTAATTGATAACCTATGATTTCCTTTGGCCTATATATCTGTCTTTACTCTAATACCATGTCATTGTGGTTACTATTGCTTTATAACATGATTTGAAATCTGAAAATATACACACCCAGTTTGGTTCATTTTTCTGAAGATTATGTTGGTAACCCTTCGCCTTTTATGACTCTATGTAAATTTTAGAATTAGTATTTCTGTTTTTATTTTTATAAATAACAGAATTTTGGAAGAGACTATGTCAAATGCTTATATTGCTTAAAGTAATGTGGGCATCTTAATAGTATTAATTCTTTCAGCCCACGAGCATATGATATTTTCTACTTTATTTATATCTTCCTCTACTCTTTTAATTGCTATCTTGGGGCTGCAGTTAAGAGCACTGATTGTTCTTCCAGGGTCCAGAGTTCAATTCCAAGCAACCACATGGTGGCTCACAACCATCTGTAATGGGATCTGATGCCCTCTTCTGATGTGTCTGAAGACAGCCATTAGTCACATACATAAAATAAGTAAATAAATCTTAATTGGTATCTTATAGGCGTGCTGAGATCTTTTGCTTCGTTGATTAAACTTATTCCTAAATTAATGTTATTACTATGATATTGATTAGTGTAACCCTCCTGTGACATGACCTTAAATGCAATGGAGTTGTTGGTTACCCCAATGGGCATATCTGGTCATACCAGTTGTTCGCCATTATTGTAACTCACAGGGTTGTCTGTGAATGACTTTACTCCCTTAGTCAGTATCAGCTTGATTCATCATGTCTCATGACCAAAGTGTGTAGGGTCTTACCATCTAGTTCTGATAGGCAAACAAGAGTAATGGCAATATGTGTATTCCATTAGGGGTCATTGAGTGATAACTTCAATGGAGACAGATATTTTATACCTGGCTTTTTATTTGGCAATCTATGGCTTCTGAAAAGGGTAACACACACATGAGAGAGAGAGAGAGAGAGAGAGAGAGAGAGAGAGAGAGAGAGAGAGAGACTTATACTATCATAGGTTTCCATGTGACTGTTTCAAACATCCTTAGTGTTAGCTCTCTTTTTCCCTTTGCCTCTTCTCTACCCTACCCATTCTTCTTCCTGCTTATACCTCCATCCCCTTTACTCACTCATGTCATCCATATCCAACTATCCTCAACCCTTAAGATCTTTTTGAGCATTCAGAGTTTAGACACTTTCAGCAATGACAATGGATGCTGACAGAGATGGAATTTTTTTTTTTCTGGAAGAAAAGGATGACCACCTAGCCAGCTGATGAATGTGATTCAAGCAAAGCAAGCATACTGATCAAAATGTATATTTAACCAGGTGATACATTGCCTTCCACTTTGCTGTCTCTCAGTGAGAAGATACGAGGAAGGGGGTTACAGGTTACACAATAGGAAATAAGTTCAGAGATAGCTACTGTATAATACAATCTTAGTCTGCTATAGCTCCTTAGCTGTGGGGATTTTTTTAGAGATATTGTGGTAAGTTCCAAGTTCACCCCATTGTGGTGTAAAATAAAGATATTTTCCTAGGAGCAGAGGCCTGAGGGATCTCTTATCAGGTAACTTTTGCTAAAGCCCACATCATCACTAAGCACAAACGGATGGAGGTTTGTCATCAAAATTTACAGAAACAAGGAAGATTGATAGACCTTTAGCTGTTGACTGGGGACCTGGAGAATTGGCTTATCTAAATCCAGTTAAGGAAGAACTAAAGAGCTATTGTCTTTCTGGTCAACCCTGAGGCTCTCTGTCCCTTGGAGACAGATCCCATTCTGGTTTTGCTCATTGTTTACAGTAGGCATTGAGTTGTATAAGGAATGTTTCCCCTAAGCCAGAGACACTCCCATGGACAATCATAAATGAAGCACTGATTAGGACCCATAGTCTTACAGGTCTGGATTGTGTTCACAATAATGATGAACGTGACCCACTGCAGAATGAAAAATGGGTCCCCCAAAATCTAGACAAATGTTACCTGTCAGCTCTGCCACCTTGGAAAATTCCCTCAGTTTGTATGTGCAAATCAAATGAAGATGTAGGAAATATTAAGGTAGTAAATGAGGAATGATTATTCAGGTTAATGCAGACTCCTCCAAGTATGCTAACATATCGAGTCCAAGAGAGCCAAAAGCCACAGACACCAGGGTCCAAGCTAGAAACCAATGTGATTGTGGCTGCTGAGTCACAGAGTTCAACTGGATATGACATCAGGTTGCCCGAAAGCCATTTGAGTTCATTTGCCTATGTTGAGAGTAACAGCTGTGTTGTTCACACTGGGAAGTGAGTGTGCCTCATCTACTGGTATGGAGGCAGCTTGCTCTAATCCCCTAGATTCCTCTCCTCCCTCTTCCCAACCTCAGCTACCTTAACACAACGATGATTCAAGATGGGTTCAAGGACTCCCTTGCATCTCAGAAACACCAAAGGCAACACACAATGTCTGAGCATGCTAGAGAAGGCAGGGCTGGGACCAGGTGCCCAATTCCTCATCCTCCTCATTGCCTGGATTCAGCTGCTGGGGTATGAGCAAGGTTAGGAATGGTGTGAGAAGTTAGCATATTCTTGGGTTGGAATATTTTAGGTCAATCAAATGTCCTGTTGTTGTGGCTTCCACTGCTGACTGTGTAAAAGAAACAAAAGAGCCCCTCTTTTAATGAGTTATGTCGAAAAACTCTCAGTGGGCATTTGTAGTCATGGGTAGTGATAAATACTATATCTAACACTATGCTGCTTCCTTACATGCATACTTATGGTATTTGGGATTTATTTGAATTTCTTCTTTAGAAATATATCTAGCCGAGTCTTCTGTTCATCTTCAATTCTACTGTCTTGTTGAGTTTCTTTAGACCCTTATATATTCCGGATAATAAACATTCATCAGATGAATCATGTATAGTTCTCCCAGATCATGAGTTCTCTCCAGGGTCCCCTGATAGTTTACTTTGCTGAATAGAAACTGTTCAACTTGTTCTGATCTGACTTATCCACCTTTGCCTATGAGGCTTCTGTTTTGTAACATCATTCAAAAGAAACATTGTCACTACTGTGATCATCTTGGTAGAAATGAAGGCTTTCTAAAGAGACATTGGTGTCTTTCAATCTGACTAGTAGACTATTCAGGCAATGGACCCCAAAGAAATCTGAGTTTCCCAGGAATCTTATGTGGAGAGAAGGCAAAGTCTCCAGCCAGAGGGGGAGCTCATCTCTTGGAAAAAAGTTTTCACACATTTCTAACAACTTGTCTGACCACCTTACAGAATGGACTGAAAACCCATAATGGTGGGTCAGAGGTGGGCATGACCTCACCTTGACCTGAAACACTTAACTCTGCACTTCCTTTGCCAGTTTTTTGTTTGTTTGCTTGGTTGCTTGGTTGGTTGGTTGGTTGGTTGGTTGGTGGTTGGTTGGTTTTGTTTTTTACCTTTGATGTCACTCCAAGACCCCAAGAAGAACTTGAGGAGTTTGCTGAATCTTTTCTGTTCCTCTTCTCAATGTGGCCACAGCAAATAAATCTCTTTTATCTGCTCTTGACATTTAATTTGGCTTTTTTTTTTTATTGGTTTATTTGGGGTGGGTGGCTAAGACCTGACCATAGCACTGGATGTGGTCCCTAAGTCTGAGAACAATATCACTGCTATAAAGTGTCTCCTCTTACACTTTCTTCTGGTAGGTTTGTAATATATGCTCTTACATTTAAATCTTTAAAGCATTTTGAGAAATGCACAGGCTGAGAAATGGGACTCAAGTTTTAATCTTCTGCATATAAAGTGCCAGTTTCTCCAGGATCATTTATGGAGAAAACTCTCTCTCTCCCAGCGTATGAATTGGTGACTTCTAGAACAAACCGGTTAGCTCTGAGCATATGGATTCCTTACCAGGATCCCTATTGCATTTCGTTGGTTTGTGCATTGGTTAGCTATAGCTTTATAGTAGTATGCTTTTCATATAAGCCAGATTTTGACATGAGTCTCTTGTCACCTTGATGTCCAAAGCTTTTACTATATCGAAAATGTTAGAAAGCTAAATCCCAATGGCTCTGCCTGCAGTGTGATCACATTGCTGCAAGCAGGAGGCATCAGGTAAACTACGGTGCAACTCGATCCCTCTTCTACGAGTGGGTATCTGATTCTTGTGCCTTTTCAGGTGACTTTTTTCAATTGGCCTGGCTAGTCCAACTTCTATACGGTGGCTTTTGTCTTATTATGTTTTATTTTGTTATCTTTCATTGCTATCTCTAACAAGCCTGTTCTTTTCTAATGAGGCAGGAAGAAAGTTGAACGGAATGGGAGAGAAGGTGGGGAAGAACCAGGAAGAGTATGGGGGGGGTGAACTGTATTTATATTATATTGTATGAGAAGAATCTATGTCTAATAAAAGGGAAAAATAAATAAAACCAAGCCAAAACAAACAAAACAACAAAAGGATTCCCTGGGCTTGGTGAATAGTCTCTCCATGCTCAAGTGAATCCCTCTTTAAAAGCTCCTGAGCTTACCCTTGTTTGTATGTGTGACTGATCTAAAAAGTCTTGTTACTTCCTAGGATTGATATCTTAACTTTGTAGGGGGTCAGCTTAAAACACAACACTAATAAGTAGTTGTAACGTGGTTAACAAGTATCAATTGTCATGTGAAAATACTATTATTTAAAGATTCAGCCAGGTTGGCTCCAACAACTGATTACATGTCAATGAATAATTGGCAGTTGTTCTCCCTACAGAGAAAGTTTATCCCTCATTCTACCACTTGGGAAGAATGTGGTCAAGTACCTGTTACAGCAGTGACCCAAATATACTATGGTTCAGCTGTTTCACCTTTAAATAGATCTAGAAGTGCATACATGCATGAGCAAAACCACATGTACATCAAATGACATGCATAAGAATATTCATTTTACAATTATTCACTGTAATAAAAAAACTGGGACTAGCACAAGCTTATGTTAACACTAAAAAAAATAAACAAATTGCACTGTATTCATATGAAGGAATATTATATGTTATTAAATGAGTAGATTACTATTATAAGAATATCAATGGATTTCAGAAATACAATTTGAGCAAAAAAATCAATCATGGAATAATGTGCACTGTGTTATTTCATTGAATTGAAATTCAAAAGAATTCCAAACAGTCTGGAGGCACAGAGATGGGGAGGAAGCTTGATGCCAGGGGCTTTCTGACTTCTAATCTGGTGGCAGCTGCGTGTGTGACTTTGCTTTATGAAAATTCATCAAGCTGTCGAGGCGGCATTTGGATAAATTTCCCTGTATCTATTATACTTTAATCAAAAGTACTATGACAAGATTAGGACTGTTACTAATAAAATACTGTGAAGGCTGAGGCAGAGCCACAAACAGGAAAGCTGTGTGCTGGCCCTGGGTGGTAAAGAAGCATGAATCCAATGTCAATTTCTAGCATATTAGACTCTTCATGAGATCAAAAGTGAACCATGCCATGATTTCTGGAATTCAGATCTGATTTCATGGATTATCTTTTCTATAAAAGTTTGAGAAAAGTAAAGAATCCATTTGCATTTATAATTCATGGTAAAACAGACAGACATTCCTTTATCTAAAGCCTACTTTACAGCAGCAACCAATATTATCATTTATTGTCAAGCAATAAAGGTACATTTAAATTTAAATTGTAAATATGTCTGTCAGTGATATTACTGAATATTTTTCAAGAAATTCTAGAAAACACACTAAGAAAGGAAAATTAAATAAAATTAATGAGTAGAAATTAATAGTGTTAGTATTGGTCTGGTGGTGCATTTTTTATTCTCAGCACTCAGGAAACAGAAACCGTGAGTTCAAGGCCAGTCTGGTCTACATAACAAGTTTCAGACCAATTAGGGCTGTGTAGTGAAATTCTGTCTCAATAATGATTGGTGGTGGTGGTGGTGATGGTGGTGGTAAAAAGAATAATCTCTCTTAAGTAAGCTGTACTTTATGCTTAAAATATAAAGAAACAAACCAATTAAAGAACTATTTAGTAATAATACTACTTTTAAGCAAGTTGAATAATTATAAAACATGTATTTAAAAACAACTGAAAAGAATAACAAACAAAGAAAGAGCTGCAGAAATGGCTCAGTAGTGAGCAATGTGTACTCTCCTCACTGGGGACATGAGTTCTTTTTCCAGATTCTACATTTGGAAGCTCGAAGTCACCGGCAACACCAGCTTCAGGGTGTCTGACACATCTGGCCTCCGCAGGCACCCGTACTCCTGTGCTTACACATACCCACTACAACCCACACAATTTAAAGTGAAATTTTAAATACCTTTTTAATAGCGAAAAGGAAGAGTTTGATGACCATACCAAAATACAAGTTACAGGGAGTTTAAGCAAGAAATAAATGGCCTATGTAACAAAGGCTCAACAATATACAGGAGATTCTTTTAAAAAAAAAAAAACTGCTTAAAATAGAGAGAAACATTCTATTTCTAACTAGAATATGGATCTGCTGTAGATGTCTATTCTCCATCACAAATGTAATGTTTATAGCTTTGGCACATGGATTTGGGAATTTCACAAATTTATCTCATAATGCACCTGGAAAAATATACAGGTGAAAATCGTTATGAGAATCATGAAAGTGAATAAGGACAGATGAATCATGGTCTACCTATTAAAATGTGCAATGAGGCTGCAATAATTAAGATAGTGCTGCCCTGGAATGGGAGCTGGCAGACTAATGAAGCCGCTCCAATGTCCGCAAACACACACACACACACACACACACACACACACACACACACACACACACACACTGAATGTATGTCTGCATTTAAGGTAGCAAATAAAGTTAAACGGGGGAATAGTAGGTTACCCATATCCTCCACAGTCATAAACCTCCTCCTGTTGTAGTCAATGAGAACAACTTGCTTATCTGTGGTCATATAAATTGGCTGCATTCTATGTTTCTCCTTCTCTTTCTCTGCTCACTCAACTCCTTGGTATGAAAACCTAAGCAGGTGTGTCAGTACAGTCATCCTTTGTCTGGAGCACCTAGCATTCCTTGATGTACAGGCACCATATTTTGCCAATTGCATGCCCCGTCACTAGCAATGAGTACCCAGACAGTCCCTATTTCTTATCAGACATCCTCTGGGCCAGGAGATTTTAGAGTATGTAAGATGCCTGCTTCCTCCCTATCCTTCTGTTCTTGTCTGGAACTTACACCCTCTCTTAGCCATGAGTTTTATCTCTTCTGGGATGAGTTCTTTTCCCTTGGCAGAGATAGCCCCCCCCCCCCCACCTCATGTGGGCTGGGATAGATAGCTGATGAGATATTCCCTGCTGTGTAGCCTTGTGCACACCAGCTGTGCCATCTCCCTTGTCTCTCTGGCTAAACTAGGTCAGCATCTGCACACCAAATACTATTCAGTCACAACACTTCTCAGTGAGTTGGACAATTGCTTAAAAAAGAAATTAAGAAGTATAGTAAAAAAAATGAGGAGCCCTATCCCTATAATAAAATGTAAATTACAGAGCTTCTTCTTCAGAAGCCAGGCATTTTAAGATCGATTTTCATCAGGATTAGAATTAAAATTTCGCCACCTGCATTCCTACACCTTGTCTTCCACACTTGGACATTACTAATATTGATGACCGGTGCATCAGGGAAAGCTGACACTTAAATGAGGTAGTGTGTGGAAAGTATATTGCCAATCTTTAAGTGCATAGGGCCATTTTTTTTTTATCAGATATACAAAGACATAGGTCCAGTGGATTTTGCCTGAAAGTCTTCCATTCCTTGTAAGCTTCTACCCACCTTCCCCTTAATTAGAATCCCAAGCCCTTTTCTTTCTACTCTCTGTCTTTTCTTTGGATTTTTCGATTTGGAAGACATTTGAAAATTTAGACATGTTGTTTAATGCTAGTTCTCTGGCTTCTCTTGAAAGACCCTATTGAGGGTGTGGACCTGTTATTTGATTACTGGTGGATCATGAGAATCTGAAAGTAGCATCTAGGTTTGGTTTAATGACCTGTGTTTGTTCATCTTGATCATTGGGATAGCCATCATGCTGGCTAGTTTTATGTCAACTTAACACAAGCTAGTGTCATTGGAGACGAAGGAGCCTTAGTTGAGAAAATGCCTCCATAAGATCAGGCTGTAGACAAGCCTCTGGGGCCTTCTCTTAATTAATGATTGATGTGGGAGGGCCAAGGCCATTGTGGGTGGTGCCACCATGGGCTGGGTGGTCCTGGGTTCTAAAAGAAAGCAGACTGAGCAAGCCATGGGGAACAAGCCAATAAGCAGCACCCCTCCATGGGCTCTGCATTAGTTTCTGCCTCCAGGTTCCTCTTTGGCTTTCTCAGTAGATGGTGATTTGAATGTGTAAATCAAACAAACCCATTCTTCCCCAAGTTGCTTTGGTCATAGTGTTTCATCACAGCAGTAGAAACCTGCTCTAAGACACCAAGAACTCCCTGATAAACTGGAAGGTTCTGAAAGATGCTCAGGAGAGTTGGTCATGCATAGGTCAGATCTGCTCAGAACCCTATCTGTTGCTAAGGACAGGCTCTGGGCCCATGGAAGAGATACCTGAGCTCTAATCATTGGGAAAAACACAGGAGTATAGGTAGAAGGACAGGAGCCCAACCTTAAGGCTCACTTCCACATTGCTCATCTCGTTTGTGCTTCTTCCCCTTGGCCATCCTTTCCTCCTCTTCTCTGTCATTCTCTCCCTTTCTGTTGTGCTGGTTCTGCCACTGTTGGGTGCCAGTGGCCCCCCACCCTTGAGAGCATCCACAATACTAGCCCAACTTACAAAAACCCAGTAGTTGGCTTCTCTCTGAATTGTTGATCCAGTGCACAGGGATGGGGCCCCAGAGTGACCATTCCTGTTTTCTCTTTTTGCCATTGAGATGAGAGGTCTAACTCTGTATGCTGAGCTACTCTAGAACTCATGATTCTCCTGTTTCAGCCTGTCCAGTGTTGGGATGGCAGGTGTGCACAATCATGCCTGGTAGGAGGATGTCTTCTAACACTCTTAGGTGATGATGCTGATGCTGTTGTGGTGGTGGTGGCACGGAGCCCACTTCTTCAGTATCACTTCTCTCAGACAACCACTTACTGTATTTCTCTACCTGCTTCCCTGTGATCTTTCACTGCCCCATCCATCTATGTCCCCTTACATGCCCATGCTTGATGAATGCATACATACAAATGCGCAGGTGCACACATGCAGGTGTGAGTGTGTGTGTGTGTGTGTGTGTGCATGCGCGCACACACACACATACATACACACACACCTAACTTCATCATCATTATTTATCATCTATCTATCTAAATACACACAAATGTGTGTGTGTGTGTGTGTGTGTGTGTGTGTGTGTGTGTGTGTGTGTGTATGATATAATGGAAGAAAGAAAACATATATTTTCATAAGGTCAGTAATTTCTCTTTTTGTAACCTGGAATCAGAGACGATCAGAGGAGGAAGCCCCAAGTCCTGTCAGCCAGTATACTGTATCTCAGGCTGGAATTCTCTTCTCTCCAGTACACTTCAGAAGGCCTTTGTGCAGCCCCCCTGCTGCTGAGTGTGATGCACTTATAGACAAGGTGGGAACTGAAGCCCCAGGTCCCTCCACAGGACAGGCTGGGCCCCTGCTCGCCCCCACAGAGAATGCCTGCAAATCTTCAAAGACCACAAAGGTAGGGGGAGAGATGATAGAAAGTGAATCCATTAAGAGGCGTATAAAGCTGACAGTTTCAAAAATAATGATCTGGGTTTTCCTCTTATTTAAAACCATCCAGCTGCCCTGCTGCTTTTCATAGCTTCTGCAACTGACACTCAGTAACGTTTGGAATTAAAAATACATAAGTGTTCACTGAAAAAGCTGCTAATTTGAAGGTCATTAGCAGCCCCAAACATATTACTTTTATTTGTAAAGATGGCACGTAATAAGGCTATTTAAATTTACCCTCATCCCTGTCTCTTGTGAGCTTTCCCTGTCCAGGGTAAAGCCTCCTGCCTCACCTTGGCCCTGACAGTATGCCCTCCTCTTGGCCTTCCCTTCCCTGCACCTGCCCTGTGACTGACACCTGCCTGGTGGCCTCTGGTACCCAGAGGAGCCTCTGACTCGCACTAGTCTAGCATGATGTACGTGGACATGAGTCGGTGAGATGGTTCTATCTTCCAGGGAAAAGGCACCCCTAGCAGTTTAGTGCTGGTGGGTACTTGCCTTGGTAATGGGAATGTTTGGGAAAAAGTCTCCTGTGGCTATAGCTCGAGTCCTCAATGCTCAGGTCTGTGTGTTGACAGTCTAATAGGCACACCCTGGAGCATGGCATACCCCGACCCCTTGCAAATGCCCTACCACGTCGCTCTGATGGCCACCAGTCAATGCTCACAGTTGGTCCTCTCCATGTTTTTTCTACACCTCGATCATCTCTGCAAGCCCTGGGGATTTGGTTTTGCAGGGCTGCCAACAGCTGCATCCTAGGAGCTGTTCTTCATCTGTGCACAATACTGCTCTTACTTAAGTCTCTGTCCCCTGGTGGCCTCCCTCATCCCAGCCCTCTGCACCGCCTGGACTTTCTCTTTTCAGTTTGTTCCATGAGGGAAATTACTAGAAGCCCAGCCTGTCAGCAGCCTCCTTGCAATTCCTACTTGCAAAAGGATGAAGGGGGAAGGGGAGAAGGCAGTGAGGCTGGGGGTTGTGGTTGCCATAGAAATCTAGAAATGGGACTGACAGCTGAAAAGCATCTCTGGGAGCGAAGAAGAGGAGAAGGAGAAGGGGCCTGGGTGGGGGTGGGCCTGCATGAGTCGGAGCTGACCAATGGGCAGTCACACTGGGTGCATTTAGAGTACATCCACGTGGATCTACTTGCTGTAGCCCAGGGTTTTGAATTATGCCAGTAGGAGCAGGGATGAGGAAAGAATGTGATCAGGAGAAGTCCCAGCATCTACAGAAGTGCACCAGGGCCTGGGGGAGCCACTACACACTAAGTCACGGACTGCTCAGCTTTCTGGCCTGGAACAGGGAGACCCCTCTGCTGTGAAATGACCCTCAGTCCCTTCTAAAACTGGGGTGGGCAGGAAGGGGACATTAAGATGTATTCCTTCATTATAAAAAAAAAAAAAGTCATTTGGGACTTAACCAGCTTCTCTCACTGCTTCTGCTTCTTCTAATTACATGTGTACAGAGCCGATTATACTTGCTTCTTAGCTTGGGCTGGAAATGGGAAAGAATTTCCCCATGGTGGGTGAGGTATAGCCCAGCTCAGATGAAAACTCTGGGAGCTGAGAGGTCATTGAGATGGGTGAATACCACAGTGAGAGAGGCTGGTAACGTTCCCATCAACACTCATGGAGGTGAGATGGTAAGTCGGGATGCCGACAATGTGAGGCCATGCACGCTGAACCAGTTCCTCCCTGGTCAAATCCAACATCCTCACATGTTGTAGGGCTTGGGGGGGTGGGCTGTCTGAAAAAGACAGTTCACTGCCTGAGAGCTTCCTCCAGGAGGCGAAAGCTTCCTAAACCAGCTGCTGGGGTCTCTTTCACTGGCATTCCTCACATCATTTGTGGGGCTATAGAGATGTTGAGACAAGATCTCATCTAGCCCAGGCTGACCTCAGATTCATGGAGCTGAAGAAGACGTCCATGAATTCCTGATCTTCCCAGGCCTTTTCCCCAAGGACTTGGATTATAGACAATGCCCCCACACTTAGACATCTCTAGTTTTTAACTTACTAATTTCCTGCCTGTGGTGGTTTGAATGAAAATGACCCCATTAGGCTCATATGGAATGGCACTACTGGGTGGTGTGGTCTTGTTGAAGTAGATGTAGCCTTGCTGGGGAAAGTGTGTCACTGGGGGGTGGGCTTTAAGGTTTTAGAAGATCAAGCCAGGCTCAGTGTTGCTCTCTCTTCTCTTACTACTTCTCTAATACCACCTTTGCCTGTGAGTCACCATGCTTCTGCCATGATGATAATGGACTGAACCTCTGAAACATTAGCCAGCCCCAATTAAATGCCTTTCTTTTTAAGAGGAACTGTTGATGTCGTCGTCGTCATCGTCATCGTTGTCATCATGGCATCTCTTCGCAGCAATATAACCCTAACTAAGACACTGTGCTATTAGATTGTGAACTCCATTAGAGAAAGATGGTGTGGAGGTCCCAGGGATTCTGTAGTCATCTATTGCAGATGAGTGAACAAAGAGAAGAATGAATACTTGGACTTTCTGGAGACTCCCTTCCCCTCAAGCCTTTAACTGTTGGCACACTCTCCTCAACTTCCCCAGCTCTCACTGGTCCTCCAGACAGGAGATGCGATTTCCAGAGATAGGCTTCATGGTACTGGCTGTTTCTTTCCTGGTGCCCAGTCCAGGGATACTCACTGTCCTTTAAGCACTGACAAGAGGCCTTCTGCTTTTTGAACACTCAGAGAGTATCCCAGGGGCTTGCTTTATTTCTACTTCTCTGTGACAATAGCCATGTTAGATATCTCACTTTCAGGTAAGAATTGCTTGACGAGGGTGGTCAGAACTGGGGTCCAGACTTAGAGGCTGAGATTTTTACCAATATTTTCACTTCCTACTTTTGCAACTTCTCTGACTCCCAACATGTCCCTTTAGGCCACCATATGTAGATCACATCCAAGGTGACCTTCTAGATCGAAAGGTCTTACCAATCAATAAGTGAGACCAAAACTCAGCAAACTGCCACCCATATAACGTAAACAACATTCCACCAGTTTTGATAAATAAAGCTTTATTGAAACATGGCCTTATCCATTAATCCATATCTGCGAATATTTTCACAGCACAATGGAGAAAGTTGAATTGTTGCAACAGAAATCACATGACCTAAAATACTTAGCATCTGCTTCTTTACAGGAAAAAAAAATAGTTTGTCGTCGTCCCCTGCTGCACTGAGTCTACAAGAGATACTTGGTTTTGTTGTTCTTTTCCATGCTGAGTTTCCTACTAGCCATAGAAGTCAGAACCACAAATGGTTAACTAACTCTTGGCCCCACATGACAGTTTGCAAATAAGACCAAAGGAATGATGTTCACTCAAATGAAATCAGCTGTACAGTTATGCCCCCTGGGCCAGCCAAGTTAATGCTTGGCAAACTGCCCCTGTCTCTGAAACATCCTAGCAGGAGCTAAACCCCATGGTGGGGGATAAAAACAATAAAGAACAAAGCAAAACAAAACAAAACAAAAAACAAAAACTTGTTAATTGTTAAATTGGATGTCAGAGAGAATATCTTTCAAAGTCACAGTAGACATTGCCATTTGAAAAAACATCAGATTGTGATTAAGACTGGAGGTCGCTGTGAGGCAGAGAAGGCTGCTCCCACTGGGAAAAGTGAATGCAAAGTTGGTGCCATCTGCTGCATCCTTCGGGGAGACCCATCACCAGGTGCCCTGCGCAGCTGCAGTACTTTCATGGCTATCGATAGATGAGATCATGTGACTAAGCTAGCACACACGGAGGCCTAGAGAGCTGTAGCAAGCATGGCTCCATCTTGAGCCTGGGAGGTGTGACTTTACACAGACTCGGGGTGGACTGGGGATGTAGTGCTTGCCTAGCATGCACAACAAAGAAATAAAAAAAGGAAAAACTGTCACCAGTGGGTAGGAGTGGTGTTTTGTGTCTTCAGTGGGTAGTGAATGAAGGCGAAGGTACCTGGATTAGATGCGTCAATCAAGTACAGGATTCTGGGATTCCTTTGGGTGGAGCTAAGAGTCTAAAGGTGTCCAAGGAAAAGACAAGACACAGTTTTACTTGAACACCTTATTTCAAAAGACTGCTCCACAATCTCTGCTAGGTAGTGCATAGTCCTTATATTAGACATATTTTTCCTTAAATATACATCATAATAAAATGTATAACAATTTTAAAGAGTTTGGACACATACATCCTAAAAAATATTCTGCCATTTGACAGTTTACTCAAGACACCATGGAAACCCATCAAGCAGGTTGACCCCTGAGGATGGTTCTGCAGTCAAAGAAAGTCTGTGGACAGTTATTTAGCTGAAGGAAACTCTTCATGTTGACTGGCAGGCCCAGAAATTGGGCTTTAATCAAAGGATTTCATTTAGTACCTGGGAGAAAGGTCACTGGCCTATTTAAATGAGCAAGCTACATGCTGACACAACATCCCGGGGGCGGGGGTGGGGGGGAATGTCTCAAATTCAGCCATTGGTCCAATCTGACAGGCAGCCTGGGGACCCACCCAGGAACAAGGTAAAGCTTGAGAGCAGGCTGTGCACACATGCATAGTGAGGAACAGACATGGTTCAGATAACACGTATGTGCAACAGGGAAGTTCAAAAACCCAAGTCTGCAGAGATTAAGGGTTGACCTTTATCAGAAGGTGGAGAGACTTTTACAACAAACCCTAGACCTGATTTCTTTTTGTTTTTTTATTTTTAGGTTTCATTCCAAAATTCGTAGACATGGAATAAGATAACTCACACTGGCTGTCAGATTTTGAACATGCTCCAAAAACCAAGAGCTGAGTTATGTGGCCTTATGTTATTAATATGTGGTTTATATGTGGCCCCTTATTTCACCCTGACAGATTAAATCCATCCCCATTCCCAGACACATCACCGCACAGTGTGCAGAAGTCACTGTGCTTCATGGTAGACATGTGAGGTGCGTAGGGTGCTCTTAGAAGGCATCTAGTTTGGGTAGTGGAATTACTCAATGACTTAAAGAATACACTTCAGATAGATAATCTGAATTCAACTCTAGCTCTTCAGCATGATCTAGAATCGAACGAGCTGCCTGAGCATCTCTGAGCTGTTTAGCAAATCCCTTCCCCAATTGGGCAATGCAATACTAGATTAGTAGCAATCAGTTTGTTTAGCTTTGTAGTAAGCAGGCTAAAAAAAAATTACAATTGCTATCATCAAGTCTATTATTAAATTTGTGATTATTATTTTGAAGAACCTCTCAAGTGGTTGTAATTTCAGTACCCACCCCAGGAGCACCTCTGATTAGCTGCTGGAAAGTCTTCCTTTAAATTCTAAATGTAGAACACTTGTAGCTGACACTCTCATACCTATGGGAACCCTAATGGGCTTACCCTTCCATGAACATCTCTGAGTGTGGTCAGAGATCCCTGAGATGTTTGTGATCAAATAGGGGAATTCCTCCTGGGCTTTGGAGTCAGGTCTTGGATGCTCAGCTTCCTGCATCCAGACTTTTCCTAGCCCATGCAGAGAAAGAGGCATGCCATCTTACGGAGTTAAACACAGGACCGTGGCAATTCAGCAAAAGGTAAACCCCTTTCTCAAATGCCCAAGAGCCCTGTCTGTCCATACAGGTCAGTGTGTAAGGCCTTCATTTCCTGCCTAGGCAACTGATGTGGGCAGGTAAGTCCCAAACTGGATCTCATGTACTTGCTCACCCGAGGAACATTCTGCAGATTCCTCAGTATCTCATCATGTAGTTTGTGGTACCCACCTGGGGCTCTTGCGACCCAGCATCTCAATTGCATTTGCTTTAGTGCTTGCTTCTGTGAATATTGGGAAGACAGTTTCAAGGAAGCTGATAACCTTCCTGAACTACCTGTTAGAGGGCCATGACGCTTCCTTGTCTGTTTTCTCGTTGGCATACCCCAGTCAGAGGCCAAGCTGATGAGCTCAATTCCTGGGCTGAAGATTTGGCTTCCAAGCAGCTTAGACTTGCCCCGCCAGGCTATGACTTTACTTGGAGGGCAACTCTGAGTTCATGCTATGTCATTATGATTTTTCCATTAACTTATTTATTTATTCACTTTACATCCAGATCATAGCCCTCCCTCTCCTCACATCCCCCCTCTCAGCCCTCCCTCAAAAAGTTCCTTCCCCATGCCCTCTCCTCTTCTCTTCTTATTGAGGGGGGAGCTCCTCCCAGTACCCACTACCTGGCCATGGAGTCTTTGGGGGTGATTCTAACTGAGAGTCCTAGCAGGGGGGGGGGATATGAAGACTGATGTGGCCACCTCCTGTAGCCAGACAGAATTCCCAGTGGAGGGATAAGAGCACCAACTCACCCACACAACTTTTGACCCCAAATTTGTCCTGCCTACAAGAAGTGCGAGGACAAAGGTGAAGCAGAGACTGAGGGAATGACCAACCAAGGACTGGCCACTATGATGTATACCCAATACCCTACAAAACCCTTGGAGCTCAGAAATAGCCCTGTGAATGCCCTTCCAGGAGTTGAAGCTCTGATTTTCTCTTAGCAGGTTCCATTTTCTTTCCCCAGGCCCAAGTTCCTGGGCCACTGGGGGCTGTGGGTAGGTCCAGTGTGAAGGGTAAGACTGTAATCCTGATGGGTAGATGGCCCAATCCCTCAGACTCCCCTAGTTGCTCCTATTGTCAGTCCTTTGCATCTAAGAGAATGACTCAAAATGTCCCCTTTATTGTCCAGTGTTTACCATCTCACACAGAGATTTAGATCTCTCACTGTTATCTTTATGGGGCCTCTGAGCATACCTGCTATTGTATGTATCTGGGATTTTCTCTAACCTTAGTCCAAGAAGTCTACCAATGTTCTAGATCACTCTATCATTTGGGGCTGAGTCTTTCTTGACCTGACTATGCCATCTCTTCTATAAACATGTATTTGCTAAGTGCAAAAGTTTTTTGTTTTTTGTTTGTTTGTTTTTTTTTTTAATGAATATGGTCCTCCCAAAGCTAACTGGTTAGGTGAGCCAGCTAAGTTGAATTGTAAAAGAAGACAGAATCATCGTGTAGAAGGCAGAGACAAAGACTGGCCACAGACAGGGTCACCTTCACAAGACACACTAGAGCTGGCACTATGCCCTTTTATGCTGGGGAAAGGAGGGAACCCTAGTTCTAGAGAAAGGTCCTGAGAAAGCCATCACTGGGCTTGAAACGGGCTGGGCCAAACAGCGTGGCTTGCCTTATTGGAGATCTGACTGGGAAGGTGGCTTGCGAGTGCTAGTTCATGGCGAGGTATTTGGACTTCACCCTATCAGTGACGTGTAGCCATTGTGGGGCTCTGGGCAGGACAGGAGTTTGTGATGACATCTCTTTCTTTCCTCGGTAATGCTCGGTAATGCTCTCTCTCTCTCTCTCTCTCTCTCTCTCTCTCTCTCTCTCTCTCTCTCTCTCTCCTGTCCATTTAGCTATTTCAGCAGCAGCAGAGTGCCTGCCTTGCTATCCCAGCAGGGCCGGCTTGAGGAGGCCTGTGAGTTCAATCATGGTGCTTCCACACAGGAGGCCGCAGGAGCTAAGTGATTAGATTGTGAGGAAATTGGAAGGTGAGCTTGAGTTCTGCTAGGAACGCGTGTCTGTTCTCGTTCCATTCATCTTCCAGACCAAATTAGAATTGCTTCTGCTTGGAGCCACACATCCTTCCACCTGCTCCCTGCCTTCCTGGGGCCTGACCCTCCCAATTAGCTTCCTTCTCTGCTGCTCTCCACCCCCATTCTCTTTCATTAGCTTCTAAGCATGCCCAAGCCCTTCCGATTAAGAAGTAGCAAAACAGCAACAAGCGAAAGGAGCCTCCTCCCGCTGTCTTTGTGTATTTCTTCTCCATTCACCACCAATGTATTTGAAAGTCTATGGTTTTCTTTTCCCCTCTCTTCAGCCTTTATCTCCTGCTACTACTTGTCTGGCTAACTTGCCCTAAATAAGGTCAGCCTTCCTGTGGATAAACTCACCAGCATTCCCTCCATCTCTCTCTTGGACCAGACCTCTAGGTAGCCCAAGGTGGCAGAGAACTCATAGCAACCCTCCTGCCTCAGCCTTCCAAATGCTAGGACTCTAGGAATGTGCCACTCCAGTTGATTACATGTGTCCTGGACAGTTTGATCGCATGTAATACAGGATGACCCAAAGCTCACCTTGAAGTCCTCATCCTCCTGTCTCTGCCTCCCAAGCCTAGAATCATGGGTATTTGATAACATGGCGTCCCCATTGGTTCAATGCTTACTTCACGTCAGTCCTCTTGGAAGCATTAAGCATTGGGCCTTGAGATGGCACTTCTATAGCATGTGTTCCTCTGTCTTCGTGAACATTGCAAGCACCTGTTCCTTCCCTCAGCCCCCCACACCCCACCGCTTCACCCTCCATTGTGAACCCTCATTTTCCAGTTGGCTAATAGGCTGTGTATCAAAGTTGCATGCAAGTTCACTTCTCTCCCTACCTTCACACACTAATGCAATAAATTCTTCTACTTCGGTGACTTGATTTATATCAGGCAGAGGATGCCTCCACATCGTACACTGCCAGCCAAGATTTCTTGTCTGAGTTGTAGACGTTTGTACCCAATGCCCATGAGCAACTCAGATACTGTGTCTTCTTCCTCTCAGTTTCCTCCTTCCTTAATATTCCAGATCTCAGCTGATATATCAAAACCCACCCAGGTACCTAAACAAGATAGGAGTGAGGGATGCCATTCTTGCCTTTTCTTCAATAACTCCTGGCAGACAATCCACCTCTCCCTCTACTGAGACCTGTCTGCTTCGTGTATCTTCATTCCTCCTACTCCTTTTACAAATACAGCCCCAAGACCGACGTGGCTTTCTGTCTTATTAGCCTCTGGATTAGCCTTTCCAAATTGGGTTAATATCTGCCTTTCCATTTTCCATCTGGTGACCACCATGTTATATAAAGGGGACATTTTTTGCTTTAACCCACCTTCCAGGCTCTGCTTCAGAACTAGCATCCGGGTCCCTTATCCTCTCGTATAAGGCCATTCACGATGCAGGCCCTGCCTACCCCTCCAGTTACCCACAGCCAGCCCTTTATTCTTTGGCCTCAAAGAACCACCTATGATCCCACAGACATGACATTTGACTTCTGAAACTTGAACAAACACAAGCTGTCCCTTCCACTGCTCATCCAGACCTCGGCTTGGTAACTCCTTCCACTCCAGTTCCAGTTGAGCAGAGCCTAGGGCATCGCTGTCATTGACTGCTCAGGACAACAACCGTAAGACTCAAGACTCTACTCACTTATCCATCAAGTCACTTATGAAGATAATGCCTGGAACTAGTCTTTGCATTCATGGCAGGAGGCCATTTTCAGAGTTTAGCAGTTGCTCACATGCAGTCAACTATGAGCATCAATTAGACCAGAAGAGGCAATCTAAGTAGTCTCGGGTGTATGGCGGCTTCTCTTCCAGGCGAACAGAATGGTATGGGCTCAGGAGCTTAGAGGAAGCTTGTTTGCCCATACACTTGTTTTGTTTGAGTGTTTTAAGTTTTATTCCTTCTGGTGAGCAGGAGGCTGCAGAATTCTGAGCGAGGGTGTCTTCTGGGAGATTAAATAAATCTTGAAAAGAAGAAATTGTTAGTGTAGAAGCACTGTTAAAACATTGATGTAGGTCTGGTGTTGTGGCTCCGTCGGTAGAGGGCGTGTGGAACATGCATGACATACTGTGCTTGAATCTCAACAAAACATACAGTGAGCATGGTGGTACACACCTTAAATCTCAGCTCTTGGGAGGTAGAGGCAGGAGGATCATCAGATCAGTGTGTCTTACGTTTATAATCAGGGACTGGAGATAGCTTAGTGGTTATGAACAGCGATTGCTCTTCCAGAGGTCCTGAGTTCAATTCCCAGCAACCACATGGTGGTTCACAACCATCTGTAATGGAATCTGCTGCTCCCTTCTGGTGTGTCTGAAGACAGCAACAGTGTACTCATGTAAATAATAAATAAAGCTGGGCAGTGGTGGTGCATGCCTTTAATCCTAGCACTTGGGAGGCAGAGGCAGGCATATTTCTAAGTTTGAGGCCAGCCTGGTCTACAGAGTGAGTTCCAGGACAACCAGAGCTATACAGAGAAACCCTGTCTCAAAAAAACAAAAACAAAACAAAACAAAACAAAAAACCAATAAAACTGTTTTTAAAAAAACAAAGTTTATAACCAATTGGGGACCAGCCTGGGCTACACAAAGCTCTGCCTCCAGCTCCCCACAAAAGAGAAAATATAATATACCAGTCAAATTTCCCTGCTCAGAAGAGTCCCCACTAGACCCACAGTCTCCTTGGCGGCATGTAGTCCCCAGGTTCAGGGCTTCAGGTTGCAGTCTGAGTTCCTCTCAGGATGGGCTGCCCTCTGGCCCTGCTACTCCCTTGCACTTTGGATTTGCCTCTGTGGTGCCCGGAACAAGTCAAGTTAGTCCTGCCTTTTGGGGCCTTTGTGCAGTGACAGTGGGAAATGGCTGTGCCTTGGCTGCAGTTCTGGGGATGACTCCGACATTATGTTAAGGAGTCAGACAGGGTTGAAAGGGAGCATTTTCAACATCACAGATCTAAAATTAGGGTAGGCTGGGACTGATAGCAGTTAAGAGTAATTATTGAAGATCCCAAGGAAATACCTGGGGATTAACTTATTTTAAAGCATGCTGTCTAAGGTCACGGATGTCTAGAGGTGAAACAATAACTCAGTTTAAACTTAAATTCTAGTACCTTTTACAAGCCAGACAGCATGCTGACAGTGAACACCGAGGCAAAGGAGACATATTCTGTTTCCCCTTTCACTTGGGAATTTCCAGGAATGGTGATGTGCTAAGTTGTGAGTCTCAACAGCTTGGACCTCCACCTTCATCCCACCCCTACCACCACCCCTTGCTTCCATGGCCGTTGATAACAAGGCAAGCCCAGAGAGATGCTGGGTAGTGAGTAGTCCCTTTCCCAGGTGTGCAGTGGAGGCTCATTCCCCACCATTCATCTGCACCTCCTTGCTTTGGGGCCTGTGCTCTGCCAGGGCCTGGGTTTGTTCTTGGATTTCTTCCTGCTCGCCCAAGACTTGGTAGTGGTGAATGTGGTCTGCATTTGTCTCAAAGCTTGCATGGTTTTCTAGCACGACCCACACACTCTATCACTTGACCATCTTTCTGCAACCCTGGGGATTCTGGCATTGCCTGTAGCCCCACTGACCTCTGTTTTTTGAAAGCCATCCGTGACCTCTCTGTGTAGGGTATGGCACCGTGGCTGCAGAGCTCAGCCTGCTGTGAGTCTTCACATCTCTGTGGGTATCTGGCCAACGTGCTGCTGGTCTTCAGTGCAGCCTTCCCTTTAAGTCATTTTTAAGGGACTTAATGTATCCTCAGCCAGTTGGTGATGGAGCCATTATTATTATTTTTTTTAATGATGATAAAAATCCCCAGGTTACTTTAAAAGATCCTCTTAGAACAGACAAAGCTATCAGGATTTTGCATTTCTTATGGAACAGTGTAGTTTGTCCCTCTTGTCTGCTGCCCCACTGATCTCCACCCTAGTATTCCTAGAATCCCGTCTCCATAGACACTGCTATCTGTGTTCTCTTCATAAGTCTTCATTCCTCCTTGCGAGTGTTGGAGTGGCAGAGAGAGAACAGGAGGAGATGGATGTCTCTAAGGCTTCCCCTACATAAGCCATCTCCATTCTCAGAACCCGGCCCACCTACCAATCAGAGCACACCTGCTGACTCTGTTGTCTCCTTTGTTTGAACAACACCCTGTACTGCACTGCAAGGTTGTAGATTGCATCCTGCTAGTTTGGCTTGTTAGCCCACAAGCTACTACAGAAGTTCTAGATGTGAATGGGATTTTCTTTTGCCCCCAGGAGCTATGGCTACCTAGACAGGAGCAAGCCAGTTAACATCCTATCACAATTGAGGGAGGGGTTCATAAGCCTCCACCCATATCTAGGGAGATATTGGCAGTTGATGGCTGCTAGAGAGTCATTTTTCTTCAAGGATATGACCACTGGTAAGTTGCTTAAGGACCAGTGGATGGCTCTGTATCTCTATACTTATAAGCAGCAGTGTCTGGACTCAGTGGGTTATGAAAACTAAAGAAGAAAATGTGGGAGGAGGATATGGGAGGTCCCAGGGAGAGTTAGAAAGTGAAGGATAGTTATTCACAAAATATATTATATATAAATATGTATAAATGTATATGCGTATGTGTGCATGAGATCTCAAATAGTAATTATCTTTAAAAAGTAAAGTTCTTGACCCAAGAATGTGGCTCAGTTGATAGATGTTTGTCGTGAGTTCCAACAACAACACTCCCTGCCCCATACACACAAATGTCTAAGTTGGAGAATTGTGGGGCAGCACATGCAACTGAAATCTAGAAGGATAAGCTGTATTGCTAGTGAGCATTCATTCTCCCGGGGGAGTTCTCAGAAAGTGGAGAAGGAAGTTCCATGTCCCCAGTGTACTGGGTCACCTCTCTGCAGCAGACTCTGCATGCTAGTCTCCCCTAGAACTTCATGACCAAAAATGTAAGGGTTCATGTCTCTGTTAGGGAACCTCAATCACCCCAGCCACTACCATTTTCTGAGCCAGTGTCTTGACATGGAACAGCATAAATTCTCAGCAAGGAAGTTTAATGTAGTGTAGAGTTTTTCACAGTGTGGTCCCTAGGCCAGCAGCATCAGCACCACTTGTAAGTGCTAGGTTCCACTTTGGGCCCTATCAAATTAGAAACCCAAAAGTGGGCTCTCTGACCTGTGCTTGCAACCTCCCCAGTTACAAATCAAGTCTGGAACCAAGGGTCCTGCTAAGACCTCCTATCTCTTTAGTTGCACATTTACAGATGTAACAATAGCAAGCAGTGTAGAACATGGATGTAAACTACTTAGTACAGTATGTGAGCTAAGACCAGGGTCCAGGGACACACTCTGACAACATCTTACGTAAACCCAGACATGCTTCTGCTCTTTTTAATTAGACAGATAAAATTAGCAAGGAGATTAAAGGTAAAAGGAGAAATTAAAAATATTTCAATGTTAGGTGGAATTTACAAAAGCGAATCAAACAATGAACAATGAGGTTCAGGAAGGGATGCAAAGAGAAACACAGACAGGACAGAGACATTCCTCCATGCCACGCGGCTTCAGCCAGTCCATGGGCCAGGCAAGAAAGAGTTCTTCCTCACCGCCTCTCAAATCGCTGGTTCTGGGATGAGGAACATTCTCCAGAAATCTTTTCCCTCTCCTTTTCTTCAGATCTTATCAAGGAATACCTCTTCAGTCAGCAGCATTCTGGAATGGCCCACACTGCACCCAATTCAAACCACTCACCTGTTTCCTCTCTTAATTTGCAAACTCTTCAGAGACTTTTTGTTTTCTTTCATTTATGATCACCCCCTCCCTCTTTTCTCTTCCCAGTGGGCCAAGCGGGAAGCCCGGCCAACAGCATATTCCAACCCCTTGAGACCTCCCAGGGCCAAAAACCTTTCCCAATTCTTTTTTCTTGTTTGCATCTGTCACGAACAAGCACAGTCATTTCATAACGCAGACACACATACGTGTGCGTTTGCACACAGAAACAGGTTTTTCTATTTGTTTTTTGTTTGTTTGTTTTTTTCTCCAATTTGTGGTTTTGTTATTTTTTTTCCTTTTTGCAGAAAATGCAAACGAAAGAAAAACAAGGTTTTCAATTGAAGGTACATCTCTTCTTCAATATGAAGACATTAATTGAATTGGTTGGATCCCCATGCAGAAGTGGTCAGCAAAGTCCTTTGGCAACTGACAGACGACATCCGGAGACTCAGGAGCTGGGCTTTATTTGAAGAAACTTCCCTACATGAGTCATGAGCAAAGGGAAATGGATGTGGGGGAGGGAGGAGGGGCTCTGAGGGAGGAGTAAGAAAGGAGAAAAGAAAAGAACGTCATTGGTGAGGGAGATCGTGGCACAGCTGGGGCCTCTGTCTCTTCCCCTCCACCTCCTTCCTTTCTTCCTGCAGACAGGTAACTCCAGACGGGGACTCAGTTCACCTTGGTTCCCAATGCATACTGTTTTCAGCTCTGCTTCCGTTTAGCATCACCTTTCTCTGTCTTTATCATTACGCGTTTAGTTTCCCATGGCATCTATGCACTTCCGTTGCCCGAGAAACGGCGGTTGCCCGTGGGCAACAGGTCCAGTTCGTTCTTCACAGATGGGAAGTTGTTTCTCAGCCAAGAAGCTGATCTTTCTGGCACATTCCACAGTGGTCAACCTCTGGTTCCCCTTTGACCCTGGTCCTTTTCATTCCTCTCCTCCCCTATGAACATCACATTCTCATGCCATGACCGATGGTGACTGGCTCATCTGGACCCTCATGGAGTGAATGCTGCTCAGAATCTTCTTCTGATGGCCTGCCAAGGTGACCCCTATTCTCAGAAGGTCTCTAGAAGGGAAACGGAAGTCAAGGTGAGAGTTAGGACAGCTTTTCAAAGCTCTGACTTACCACCAAAGGCACGTTCCTGAGAACAGTAGGGTAGGCAGAAAAATGCACTAAAAAAAATCCCAGAATCGTTAAGTTAAATTAGCCCAAGTATTTATGGATAATGTGGCTGCATATCGTTATTTATTTTGTATATGTTTGAATGTGTGGTGAGTCTCTAGTGAGAGTGTTGTATACACACATATGCACGTGTGTATGGGGGCCAGTGGCCAGAGGCCAGCTTTGAATGTTATTCCTTAGATATCTATCATACATCTTGTTTTTTGTTTTTTGTTTTTGTTTTTGTTTTAATGCTTTTGTGACATCATCTCTTGCTGACCTGGGGCATGCTTATTATGACAGTCTAGCTGGCCAATGAGGCTAAGGGATCAAACTGTCTCCACCTCCCCTGTACAAGGATTATAATACCACCAATACCACCTCACTCAGCATCTTTTACAATGGTCTGGAGATAAGCTCAGGTCCTCAGGCTTGCACAGCAAGCACGATTCTCTCTCCCCAGCACTCACTTATGCTATTATCCTGCTCAAACTCTTTTCTATGCAGTAGCCCTCACCCCTCCTTCTCTCCATAATTGCGTGAGCTATGCCTTTCTCCTCATCAGTGGATCCAGAAGCAGCCCCTTCCTAGCGGCCATGACCCTTGGGTGGACTGGAATTTATCCTCTCCTCCATGTCTGACTCCCCAAGTGCACACTTGGTGGCACTTTGGTTATTCCTAGGTGCTTTCTGCCCAAATTAGTGACCACCCACTGAGGTTGAAAAGCTGTGGGGCTTGCCTGGTCTTCTGATGTTTCCCTCTGAGCTTCCAATCTCCGACTCTGTTGGAATTTTAATGCCATGCATTTTTTAAGAAGGGTGATCTTAAAATAACCTTAAAATAGCTGCCCAAGTAGGAAGCCAATGAATATGGCTGGGGTAGAGGTTCAGATCGGATTCATCTTCGAGGTGTGAGAATTAATCTGAACAAGTTCATGGCTTAAATCTCGAGGAGACCCGTGCATCTTTCCTCAGCTGATAACAGCTGGGCTGTATTCCATCCTGCAGGGATGTTTTTCTTAATCCCTGAGTGACTACTGCAGAGTCATGAACATTAAGTGTAACAGCAATTGGTTTTCCTCTGGGTAGGTGATGGGCCCAACGCATGCTCGTTAGAGCACACGATTCCATTTGTCTTCTACAAACCAGTGTGACACAGTCACTATACCTACATGTGCCTTCTTGGACAAGACAAGCGTCATTCAATGAAGCAATGCACTGGATATCACGGAGCAGGTGAGCGGAGAGAAGTGGAATCCAAGTCCAAGAGCACCAGGTTCCCAGCCTCCCTCACAGGCCTCCTTTCAAACTCTTCTATGGTCTTGTTTAGTTTTTTCCAAGCTCTCTGGCCCATTGTACACTGCACACCCTTATAGACCCTGGGTTGGGTCTGTATGCACAATGCCTTGGCCCTCACGCCCCTCCCCCACCCCACCTTAGCTGTAGTCAATCTCTCCAAGGCTGCAGCTGCTTGAGATAGGCAAATTGCCCTCGTGTCTTTTATAGCAAAACCTTCGGGGAAGCAGTTGTGAATTTTGAAATCACAAATTGCCCCGTCACCTATTTTATCGAGTTGCTCATTTTCTTTCTTTCCCCATCTCTCATCTCTCAAGCAACAAACTGAATTGCTCTGGTCGGTTGGTACTGGGTGGCTATATTTTACTTTGAACTAAATCCCTTAATTTTCAGTTTACCTTTCCTTTTAAATTTTTCTCCTTGTTTCTTTTTCTGTGACTTTCCTCAGACTGGAGGAACAGCTTTATTTGACTCAGTCATGGAGGGAAGGAGGAGAAATACGCTAAAAAATAATAAAAAGACTCAGGCAGATGAGAGTGGGCAGACTAGAATAGCCCTGACCCCATAAACAGGTACTTAGCCCTCTGATCACATAGGGCATCCTTCTGGGCTCTGCAGGATGGGGAGGCAGGCTCGTTTTAAACTTTATTTCTTTAAGTTTTGTTCTGTACATTTGGCAATCATTTAAAATGTGTAGGGCTGTCTTTGGGGGACGACCAGGGAAGGGCTTTCATAAAAACATGCACTGCTATTTGGTGGATTTGAATGGAGATGCACATTCAAACCATCACCCTGGGGAAAAACCCAGACTCTCTTGTTTCTGATAAGAGGACGCCTCACAGTGATGGAGCGTGACTGCAGGTGTAGGCTGGAAGCAGTCAGTGTCTGAAATCTGTCTGTCTGCATTGTGGTGAGAAGCTAGGAGTGGGTCTCCACCCTTTTCTCCTGGATGCAGCAACAGGCCTGACTATAAAAAAAAAAAAAAATACAACCAAAACCCAAAAACAAAACAAAAAAATCCAAAGTCCAGTGCTGTGCCTAAGATATACCAGGTGATCAGTTAACATTTGTCAGCTGCCTGCTGGATTG
>NC_034599.1:95149031-95180279 GCF_900095145.1 Mus pahari
TCTCTCTCTCTCTCTCTCTGTGTGTGTGTGTGTGTGTGTGTGTGTGTGTGTGTGCGTGTGTGTAAGGAAGGTTTGATTTCCTGGCTTGGATTATTTGAACTTTGAGTACGGAAGGCAAAAGGCAAAATCTGAACCTGGTCTTTCCTGTGTTTCCTCATTTCTGTCACACATCAGAATCACCTGAGGAATACTGAAATGTCCTGGTTTTCTGACGCATAGCATTAACCGCATAGCATTAACCAGAAGCCTGCAGGTGGCACTAGTACTTTGGGATTTTTGTAGCCCAGGCTGGCCTGAAGAGAACCTTGAATCTCTGAGCCCCCTACCTCCCAAGTGCAGACGTGCACCACCATCTCTAGTTTACCCAATGCTGGAGGATGAACCCCCAGGCTTGATGCCTGTTAGGCAAGCATGCTACTGGCAGAGCTTCATCCCAGTACTTCTTAAAGATTCCTAGACTATTTCCAGGACCAGCAAAACCTGGGACCCCTTTGGGCCCTGAGGCAGGTGTAAACTGAACCAGCAGCCAGAAAGTAGCTTTGTGTCCCATCTTGGCTCATGTGTCGTACGTACGATTTCAGAATCCGCTGAATGGAAAGATTGAAACTAGATAAATATCTCCCAAACTGCAGTTCCATAAAAACCTGTCCCTCAAAACTACGGTTCTATGGTATTTAATCATTTGAAATGGGATTTTCTTTATTTCAGGATTCCTCATGGCCTTTATAATGCTAATATGAACAGCGAATCTCCACAAGGGTGATAAAGTGTGTAGCATTTCCCAAATTTATTTGACCGTGGGACCTCTTTCCCAAGGAGAACCTATTAACATTTCCCATAGCTGATGCTGCTCGGAACATTCTCGGGGAAATAATGGACCACGTGGATCTTTAGGAAGCTGTCTAGCTCTCATCTTATTTGAATAATTTTACTTTGTGTATTCCTCAACACTCTTGGGGGAGGAGCGGACTGGTAAATAATGTATGGGGGTGGGGTGGGGGATGGAAAGTGTGTGTATTTACAAGTGTGAGGATGACACTCCCTCCACACAGCTCCAGCAATGGCTGAATCAGTGCAGTACCCTGCTGGCAACTCGGTCACCAGTGCTGGCTGCTGTGTCCTCCCTTCCCATCTGGATGCTCTCTTTGACGGGCTGAGTCTATAGCCTTAAATGGGGGAGAGCCTCGATGATTAGGCAAACCACATACGGCGATGACTGGGGTCCAGAGTAGAGCTCCACCAGCCTCCACAGTCTGCCTCCATCTCCCAACTTCATCTTACCAAAGGACAGCCCCTTATGGCGGGTTCTACACAGAGAAGCTCATTCACGCACATCATCTTCAGTAGCAGGGAGAGGGCTTAACACCCAGTTCTGGGCTGGACAAAGGAAGAGTCTCATCACTTACTCTGATGTCATCTGGGTGACCAGCTGGAGGGAGGTGAAGCCTGCGGTGAGGAAGCTGTCCCTGTACTGGACCATTTTGATGGCACTTAGCCAGTCATCCACGGTGGTAAAGGCCGTGAAGTCTGGGATAGAGCGGTCAAGCAGGGGTTGGGAAGGCCTGGTGAGACAGAGAAACAGGTGACCCCACAGCGGCAGAGAGGTGACACTCCAGGTTGACTCTCCCCCCCCCCCCATCAGGAACCATCTCCAAAGCTGAGGGGCCAGTCCCTTATTTCTGGGTATTGTCACAGGTCAGTCAACAACACAAACTGATTGGTATCGGTATTCAGTTGAAGGGAAGCCAGCGACTCCTTCATTAACTGAAATCTGGGTGATGCCCCACCCAAAGATGTGGTCCTGTAAAAGGTACATACGATTCACCACAACCTCACCAAATCTCCTGGCGACCGGTTTCCTTTTCCCTGCTATTTGAAAAGCATGGAATGGAATAGCCACCCAGCAATGGCTGTCCCTTGCTGAACAGACTCAAGGTAGAGGCGCAGATAACTAAACCAGCCATGCTCACCAGCTCTCTCGAAATCACTCCAGCTTCAGATCCAGTTTCCCTCTAGGCCATGAGAGTTTATGCCCTGTATCTCTGCATGTCCATTGCCCACTTTAAGACACTTTCTTTTCTTTGGTGACTCTTGTGTTCTCCTTTACAGGGTCCACATACAGCTGGGTATGCTTATCATCCCCAAAGCCTTCTCTTTAATCCTAACACACCCTTCACACATCCTAGCCCTTCAATAGATGCTCATTGTTCTGAAAGTCAAAACTACCTGACACACCCAGAGGATGCTGAGTGGGTTTCTTCTCACCTAACCAGCTTCCACAGCTTCATGCTTGGCAACGGGCTGGCCCTAGGCCTCTGACTCTCTTCACAGGCTGAGCATTTGCCCTTTGCCCCCGTCTCCATGGTCATCTAGTCAACACGCTCTGGCTCTCCATGGCTCATCTGCAATAGCACCACCAGATACATCTCTGCTGCAACTGGAGGTATGTACTCTGAGTGTTCTGTACAGGACTATGCCATATCAGCCATTAAGATCTCAATCTTACATTAAAAAAAAAAGATCTAATATGATCATCATCTCTTCCTAAATCATTTTGACCTCCTCAATGGCAAGAACTACATCCTACTGGTACTAGCACTGGGTACACAGACTGGCCTGTCGTCACCTACTACATTTTGGTTGAAGAGAGGAATTTTTAAAAATGAATTAATGCAAATATATCTAAGGAAATGACAGCAGATGCCGCCGCCAGCTATTTTGTGCATCCATTCATATCAAATGAATCTGCATTGCATTTCTCTGTCCCACAGGAATCAGAGCCTTAGCCTATCTAACTGTTGGCCCAAACGCTAAGCTTCAACAACCAATGCAGTTAACACAAGGATGACTCCTTAGAAACAAGATCATCTAGAAATAGTGCATAACTGGTCACATTAGATACAGTCCACTAATACAAAGGCTGGTGCTGAGTCCACGGTCTGCCAATACCGGGTGGAAACCAGACCAGGTCTCTTTATATCTGTCCACAAGGGACACAGTGGAATCTGTCTTACAGATGGACAAGATACAAAGGCAAAAAATCTGGGAATTTCTTCCATCGGTGAACAATCTGTGCCACTCCAACTCTGTCCTGGACAGAACAAAGGCTGCCAGCCATGCCCCTGGCAGTGAGAACCACCACATCTAGGCATTACCCTGCTCCACTAGACTCACACAGCGGTGATGGTTGCCACAGTCTTGAGACTAGCTGGGTTCCGGATCATCTTGTCCAGGGTGTTGACAATCTCTGCAAAACGGGGCCGGCTATTGCGATCCTTCTGCCAACAGTCCAGCATGAGCTGGTGCAGGGCAGCGGGGCAGTCCATAGGAGGGGGCAGCCGGTAGTCCTGTTCAATGGCATTGATGACCTGTATCGGCATAAAAGGATGGCTGTGACTAGGAAATGTCCTACTAGCTACTCATTAGAATATTAGCCCCAAAGTTGGGGTGTTCTTCAGCCAGATTGACCCAGGTGCTCTCATTGGTCACCAAATCTTAGGATTTTCTGAGACCTTGGCATATGCATATATATATATATATATATATATATATATATATATATATATATAATGAGTCCTCTGCTGCACCTACGTCTGCATGCCAGAAGAGAGCATCAGATCCCTCTGTAGATGGTGGTGAGTTACCAAGTGATTGTTGGGAATTGAACTCAGGACCTCTGGAAGAGTAGCCAGTGCTCTGAACCGCTGAGCCATCTCTCCATCCCCAACACTGTTCTTCTTAGTTCTCACATCATGTAGGGCAATTGTGCCTGCTCTTCACTTTTTGTAGTAGAAAAATATAAATGACCCAAGTTCTAAGCATACGACTGTATAAGGGCACACTCAAAGAACAACAGCAAGCTGGAATCTAACCAGCCTTTAAAGTGGTATGGGCATTGAAGTGGAAATGAACTCACACACACTGCACAGGCAGGCACAAGGGTGAGATGTGTAACTGTATGGCATAGTCATGCTATCATTAAAAAATGTCATAGCCCAGCGGACACACACACACACACACACACACACACACACACACACACACAGGGGCCTTGGCTGGATATACACTGTGGGGCGGATTGTGGTCACCTGTGGGCAGGGAGGTACATGGATGCTCTTTATGTTTTTCTTCTTGCTTGTTTGTATTTTATTGTCTGTAATAATTGTGAATTGATTTTATATTAAACAGGTGAAACACCTTAAGCAACAGAGGAAATTATTTGGAGTTCTGTAATTTTCTGGTAATTTTTTTTTACCTCAACTTACAAAAAAAAAATATCAGATTCATTTCAACTGATTATTCTCTTCTTTCTGACCTTGTAAATTGGTCAAAAAGTGAACATCCTCAATCAGCTTAGATTTGTGCAGTTTGTATGGATGGTCCATAGGACACGAGATAATATTAACTGAGGTTACTGGAGATAATAAGTATTATTTTTGCCATTCATACAGTGAAAAAATGAACATATGCTTTGCATTAGTATCACTACTATATAAAATGATGAATGACTGGGGACAGTCTCTTTTGAAGAGTGTACTGCACTGACTCATTTTTATCTCCTTCAGAGTGCTGTCAGTCAAATTCCCTTCTACCCTCTTTGGAGGACACTGTGGCCACATTTTTACCCATGAGGAAATGGAAAGATAACCAAGAAAATACTGGGCATGAGACATACAGTGATAGGCTGCAGCTAAAGCACACAGGATACTTGTCTTTAAGGTGTCTGAAGGGCAGCTGCTGTAATCTAACCCTAGAGGCTACAGCACTGAGCTAGCACCCTTGAGGTATTCGTGGGCTGAAGCAGGGTGGAGCTAAGCAAAGAAATCCATGAGAGCCAGTGACTGGGCATTGTTCCCATTAACCTGGCTCATTGACATCTGCCCTTTTCTAACTCCTTCCAAGCAACCAGGCGGAGGAGCACGGAGTCTCCAAACATGGCGGAGACAAGTGGGATTGTGCTCTGAGTGCTCAGAGGAGCTTTGTCTGGGTCACTTAAGGCCAAGCTCAATAAGCCCAGCAGGAAGGGCTAGAGTCCAGTTCCCCAGTCTCATGGGGTTCAGGGATTCCAAAGTCCTCTATGCAAGGCAGCAGAAGGCATGATCCTGATGAAGAGGAGGAGGTTATCTTTTGTGTATGGGCTTGGCACACATTGCTCATGTGAAGTTCCTGGCTCCCATCTTTATGTGCTCTGTGGTACCACTAGCAGCGTGCTCTGCATTCCTAGACACCGGTTTTGATTATTGCTATGTGGCTCTTCATTAATGTGCCATTACAACCATACATGCTATCTACACGCTTGGGTTAGTAATGATCTCACAGGGGACTGGGCCGTTCTCCTTTGTCATCTTTCTCTGCGTTGTGACACAAGCCTGACAGAAGCACTTTGCTCACCAGGAAGGCCAATCCAGGATGTTCTCCTGCTCAAGGTGATGGCCCTGATAGCTCAGGAAGGCCCAGGCCCTGGCCAGAGCACACGCTCAGGATCACGGTCCACAGTCCTTCAGAGACTGGGTCCTCAGAGACTCCTGGCACTGCTTTACAAACTAATTTTTCCCACAGGCAAATCAACTCCCCTCCCTGTCTCAGAGGAACAGGGCTGAGAAACGCTGGTGCAGGAGCAATGCACTTACACTGGGTACTGCATCAAGAGGATGGGGTCCACGAGAGTATGTGCCAACTCTTGTACCCATGAGTTTTAGACCTAAGCAGTGCCACCTTGTTGATGTCTGCCCCAGTGTTTGCTTTGGCATTTCTCCTATTTCTTTGGCATGCTAACCTCCTTCTGAAGAGGATATCAGAATGTCACTAGCTCTTGCTCCTCAGAAAAGCCAGCCAAGAGCAGAGAGGCAGTGTTGGTGACAGTACTGCATAGGGATTGGAGGTGTGGGCTAGTAGATCCCGGGGATCCAGGGTGCAAATTCTACTCATTTTCATCTATGAAGTCTAAGGATGATCAATGGACCATAAACTGCAATTTGGGTTGCTTGAAAGACCAGATGACACAATGAAGGGGTACATGCTAAGTGCCACACAGATGACTGACAGCAGCAAAGTCCTTACTGTGTGGAGGGAGTTATTACTACAGCCTCTCTGCAAGTAGGAAGCTACTACTGCCACTTGGGAAGAGTGGGAAGGTCTCGTTTGAGATCGTCAAGCACACAATAAGGACACATTGTGACCATATCCTTCCTATTTCTCACCTTTTTCTATAAAGAACAACCATGGGAACTCTTCTCATATTCATATTTACAAAGTGGGAGCAACTTTACCCCATCAGCTATTTCTTCTAGATGGCCTGTGCTATTATTTCAGCTGATACCCAAGCACTGATACTCCAAAGTCTTTATCCTTTGTACTAGTTACATTTCCCATGGTTAAAAGTGGACAGAAGCAACCTAAGGCAGGGAGGAGCTATTTTGTCTCATAGGTTCATGGAGTTATGGTGTACTGTGTCTGGGAAGCCATGGCAGAGGTCAAGGTCAGCTCTTACTGGTTATAGGGTACCACCCAGGAAGCAGATGCCTTGGACCAGAAGGGAAGCTGCCTATAATCCTCGAGGCCTGTTTGCCAGTGAGCTGCTTCCTCTGGTTAGGCCTCAGCTTCTAAAGGTCCCACACTCCCCAAAAACAGGACCTCCAGCTGGAAACCAAGTGTGAAGGCACATGAATCTGTGATGGGAATTCCACACTCAAACTGTAACAACACACTCTTTTGATTTAGATATGTCTACAAAGGCCATGAGTTCAAGGCTTGTTCAGTTGCCTATGGTGCTAGAAGGAGATGGTGTAACCTTCAGAAGTGTGACCTAGCTTGAGAAAGAGAACATCATGAAAGCCATGCCATTGAATGGGGGTATTGGCAACTTGTCTTCCTTTTTGTTTCCTGACTCTGCTAGTTCATCACCATCTTCCTCTGCCACCGGCCCCACCCCCATGATGTCCCATCTCACAGAGTCATGAAAGCCAGGAAGTCAGTCAACTGTGGATGGTGTCCAATTTTAGGAGTGCACAACACTCATGGTTATTATTAAAATATCATTAAATCAAAGACAATGTTAGGGCTGGGCAGTAGTGACACATGCCATTAATCCCAGCACATGGGAGGCAGAGGCAGGCGGATTTCTGACTTTGAGGGCAGCCTGGTCTACAGAGTGAGTTCCCAGGACAGCCAGGGCTATACAGAGAAACCCTGTCTCAGAAGAAAAAAAAAGACAATGTTAGAACCCTGTTAGGACTTTGAGATCCTTCTCTGTCACACCTGCCTCACAGATGTAGAGAGTGTGGAGGAGAAGGTAAGGGGAAACACTTTTAGTCAACACATCTGACTGTGATACCAGTGACATTTGGATTGTATGGGAAGACTTAGCCTAAGGCCAGGGCCCAGGGTATCCTTCTTAGCAAGAGAGAAGACCAATCTGGAGGAATTCTAGGTCCCTTTCTTGGTTCATAGCAGGGTGAGGTTTATGAATATTAAGAGGAGTGGCATTCGAGGCCAGCCTGGTCTACAAAGCCAGTTCTGGGATAGCCAGGGCTATACAGAGAAACCATGCCTCTCAAAAAAAGGTGGGAGCAGATAGTAGAGCAAGATAAGATGGCACTTCCATAGGAAAGGAAGAGGGAGAAGTTGGAGTAGCTATGAGAAGCAATCCAGGCAACCCAACCTGAGCTTGCTGCATAGGCTGCTATAACTCTTTTGAATACCCCCACAAAAGTCCAGGATAAGTAAGCATCCTAGGGCAAAACCAAGATGCTAAGATAGGAGAGTGGCTCCTTGCATTCACACAAGCCCAAAGATGGTGGTGGTGGTGGGGTGACTGAATTGGACTCAGGACCCTGTAGAAAATTCCAAGTGTTTTCAGGTCTTATAGGAAGTGACTGTAGCCTCTCTGGAAAGTGAGCAAAGTTCCTCCCTCAAATTCTGGATTGAGCTCCTTGCTGTCCCAGAATGCATGTGTGTTTCCCATTAGTGAGCTGGAGGCAGGTGGTACCTACTCGACCCTGAACTGGGGAGAGTGAAGTGGAGGAGCGTGGAGCACTGGAGGAACCAGGGCAGAGTGGGTTAAGTTGAGCTCTGATGTTTCAATGAAGCCGCAGCTCCTCTCCACAGACACTGCCACTCTCATTATCTCTGTCAATCAGATCCAAGCAGCAGAAGTTCCAAGTTGCTCTCTCTGGCTGACAAACTCTCTGTACATGTTCAAAGACCTTCCTGGGCTCCAGAAGCCCAATTACCAGCACTCCGACTTGCCTCTGCAATTCTCTTCCTTAAAGCCTTTTCAATTGTCATCTCTAAAATCCTTCACAGCCATCGCCTCTATGCTTTCTGATGAGTACGACTGCAGCCCAGCTGCTGCGAGCCCCTCCTGTCTCTCTCCCAGGCCAGGTCCCAGAGGATTCTAAATGAGCATGATGTCACCTCCTGTTCCCATTAGGAAGAGAACTGCACTTGGGACGAAGCTTAGGGACTTTATTTGGGAAAAAATACAAGAAAAAATGAGAATTTTTGACTATTGTGCACATGTCCACCTTTCCTCTGCATCTCCGCTCAAACATCAAATCTCCAGGAAGCCTTCTCTCTCTTCCTAAATGTTCCCCAAACCCTCAGTATATGCCACTGGACCATAAACCCCTCCAGAATGTAATCAGCAAGCGCAAGGCTTAGTCACCATTAGCACGAGTTGACTGTGTTGAATGGATGTTTTGGGAATTCTTGAAACCCAGTGTCAGAAATTCTATTTGTTCTCAGCACAAGTGAAAGCATTGCCTGAGACTATCTTAAGTGTCAAATCTCTCCTGTCTGTTTTGTAATCCATTCTAGGTGAGTGGAATTGTTCTTTATCGGATTAAGGTCTCTGGGTGGGGACAAGATGGGTCTGCACTGTCTGGCTAGCATTTCTCACTTAGACGCTAGAGATGGAAGCGGTGTGCAGCCGATTTCATAAAAGCAGCCGAGTCGCTGTCAGCTCCATCGCTTACTGATTGGACACACTACAGGAGCAGAGGCGAGGCGTGGCTAATCACAGATAATAGAGGACCTGGATGCCACACGGCTGCCATCAGGACCTGGTTAAGGATGCAGTTGTCTCATCTGCTCTGAATCAGAGCACCCTGCACACACTAGCACCGAGTACTATCCCACAGTCACCCCAGAGCCTCTTCTCATAATTTTGCTGGAAAACTATCACCTTTCTCCACCTTCAGAGAAAATCCATGAAGACTGACTGGGGGCAGTTTTCACAAGCCAAGGAATGCCTCCAAGGCCACCCAGGCAAGGACTCACTTACAGTGTGATTGTAGGGACTGAATAAATTGGATCTACAATGGGGATAGCCCTGTCTCTTCCAGCTAAGAACAGCTAAGAACCGCTCCCACGAAGGTAAGAAGATGAAGCACAGTGGGGTCTAGGAGGAGAGCCCAGACCAAAGGTAGCATTAAAATCCAGGCAAGGGTTTTGAGTGGCATCTTATCAGACCCAAATCATCCTAAAGCTTTTGTTACTCTTTACTATGAAGCAGACGTCCCATGCAGAAAGAACACTTGCAAAAAAGCCTCTACTTTAGCATCTTTGATGGCTTCTTCCTTGCCATTCTCACCCTCTTCAGGGAGGGCAGCAAGGAGGGAGGTTGATGACCCCTTCCACCCCAACCCTATAGACAGGGTCCTACTCCTGCAGTCAGTCTCAAGTTGACCTCCTTTGGGAAGCTTTCTTAGTGTCCTCTTTGCTGATATTAGCACAGGTTCACCAAGCCTTGGCTCTTGGGAAAGAAAGGCTCTTATGCTCCCCCTCTTTAAGCTGATGGCTATGCCTCAGGAACTGTAACTTGCTTAGAGTAATACAACTGTCATAGGCAGGGCAGGACGGGGACTCAGGTTGTGACTTCCAGCTAGCCCCACCCCCACCTCTGATCCTCATCACATACATGAAAAAGAAACATGACACATTGGCTAGGAATTGCTGTAGAATTTCTTGCTTAGTATAGGTAGGGTCAAGTCATGCATGGCTCATGGCTAATCAGAAAAATCCTTCTGCCTTTTGGTTCATGGTCCATGGCCTTGGTGTGTTCCACGCAGGGCTCTCTGGTCACTTCAGATATCCATGGCAAATGTGTCTCTGCATCCCTGACTGATTTCAAGTTCAGGGTTATGTGGTTCTTACCCCAAGTTAGAATGGAGGAGGCCTTGGAACGCAGGGCATGAGGTATACACACTTGGAATGGGATGGGTGGTCACATCAACTAGATGTGGCTGATACTTACATCTTGATTGGACATGTCCCAGTAAGGTCTCTCTCCAAATGACATCACTTCCCACATGACAATCCCATAACTCCAGACATCGCTGGCTGACGTAAACTTGCGGTAGGCGATGGCCTCTGGAGCTGTCCATCTCACAGGGATCTTCCCTCCCTAGAAGAAGGTGAAACCCAACCAAGTCAGTTCATACAAGTAAAATGAAACAGGCACGAATCTTATTCTACACCACACCCTACCTAGCCTGCAAATCCAGACAGCCAAGAGACTCCTTGACCCACAAGCAAACTGTTGACAGTAGTCTACTTAGAGGAGCTATGGGGGACCAGCAAGGCCTATAGTAGCCTCACGGAGAGTCCACACATGAAGGGGATGGCAATGAGGAGATTTCACCATCCCACCCTGCGTTGATTTTTACTATCAGTGCTAGTAAGGTGTTGGGGAGAGAGCACTAAACCATTCTAAACTCACTAGAACCACAACCGATTGGCTACTGGAGATGCAAGCTAGGGCTGTCATTGTCTCACATCAGCGCACACCCCACAGGTTTGGTGTTAGAGGCGTTCAAGTTAAACAGAGGCCTTGGCACTCATGACATGAGGTATACTTGGATGGGCACTCACATCAATTAGAGGTGACTGCTACTTCCATCGTGACTGGCCATATTCCAGTATGGTCTCTCTCTCCAAATGACATGACTTCCCATGGAAATGCAATGATCACTAAGGAGCCATAGGGAACACTCTCTGGGAACTCTGAAAAGTGACACCAGCTGTACCGCGGCCGCTGCTCAATATACTCCATTTCTGAGCAAAGGTTTTCCTAGCTCCATGTTCTTGTCCTGCTGACAGCTATAGGCTGCACTGGTTATGAGGAGCCCTTGGCCTGTTTGTGTGGTGGTCACCCCAGCTGCCCTGCAGAAGAGACAGAATCTAGGAGATTCGAGATCCTGTTTCCAAAGGGCTGGTCTGGTTTTATTGGTTTGTTTGTTTGCGTTTCTGGTTTTATTGGTTTGTTTGTTTGCGTTTTATTTTTGTTTTCTCCTTTCGGTCTTGAGTGCCATTTGGATGTGTCTAACTTAATTCTCTGGCTCTTATATGGCTTCTAGACCTGGCCCTGTTCGAGGAGGATCTGGGGTCTCTGAGAAGAGCCCACCCAGTGAGGCTACAAACTGCTATCAGTGTTTATGGGATAATGGAGAGGCAGACCAGGAAACGAACTCAAAATGTCGTCAATGCGCTTGAAAAGGGAGGAGGGTGAGGACAAAGGTTAGCTGTGGGGCGCCACTTGTTTTGACCCAAGTCCTGGCCTTTTCTACCTATGTGACCAGGGAAAGTAGCCAACCCCTCTGGGATCCTGGACAGCCTGGACAGCCTGTGTAGTAAGGGGTGACTGTCCATGGACATCTGATGGTACACTGCCTGTCTATTAACCACTGTTCTCGAGGTGTGCTAACTTCTGCTTCTGCTGTGCTCGGCTCTAGAGAGCAAGTCGTTGAGCAGACACACTTGCTCCTGAAGGGAAATCCGGACAGAGCGCAGCAAAGGACTAAAGCAGTCCAGCCTAGCCGAGGCCAGGGATTCCGTAGAAGGGAACAGAGAGTGGTAAGGGAGAGAAGGCCACCAAGGCAGTTTGGCTTTCCCTGCGCACACACCTACACTGACTTTCCGTGTTCGTGTGGTAAGTGTCAAAGCTGTCACCCAAACACATCACTCCTTAGGCCATGGGTGACTTACTTTTTCCAACCATCTTGCTAAATACCGCATGTCACCACATAGCACTGGTCTGTGCCTGGACAGGGAATCACTCCACAATCCCTGAAACTAAGAGAACCAATGAATGGAAGCTATACCAAGGGGCAACAGACCCTACCTTCCTTCCTCCCAGGAATCGGGCTTCAGCTGTAGCCTAACTTTTATATTGAACACTCTTACAACCCATTCGAATCACTGACATCTCTTGGGGTTCAGCAAGAATGCCTGTTACGTGTATAAATGCTTACTCTACAGGATGAGGGAGAAGCAACAGTGCATTTTTATCTGGCTGCCTCTCCAGGGCTGGGAGAAATAAAGGCCACCTGGCCCAGACCTCCCTCCCCCGGCACATGCTCAACTCTCTGCAAGGAAGACAGTCCTGATTTCCCCTGCGGATTCTGGCAGGCTTCTGTGGTGGGAGATGTCCTCAGCTCAAATGCCAGAAGCATGACAAATACCTGGAGGGCAGGCTTAGGCTGCCCTGCAAAGGATGCTCTGTCCTCACAATCCCCCAGAACACAGATGCACTCGCTGGCTGTAGCAATATGGTAGCATGGCAGAGAAGAGAGGTGGAAATCATCTGACGAACCACTAACTGCCAAACACAGAAATGTCGGTGGGTGGTAGCTCACTGTGTCCTTGAAGGAGAGGTTGTTGCCACATTTTGAGATAGACTAACTTCTCCAAAGGGAAAGAGCTTTAGCTTTTTCAAAATTCTTGAGTTGGGTCAGGCAGATAGCTCAGTTGGTAAAGTGCTTGCCTTGCAACCATGAGGACCCAGGTTTGATCCCCAGAAACAATATAAAGGCCAGATGTGGTGGCCTGTGCTTGTAATCCCAATGCTAGACATGAGCATAAGCCTGGGGCTCATGGTCAACCAGCCTAGCCTACTTGGTGGACTTGAGGCCAATAACAAACCCCGCCTCAAAACACAGTGTGGACAACACTTGAGTTAAGTGAGGTAGAGAGGACAGGAGGGGTGTGTGTGTGTGTGTGTGTGTGTGTGTGTGTGTGTGGGAGAGAGAGAGAGAGAGAGAGAGAGAGAGAGAGAGAGAGAGAGAGAGACTCATGTGAGAACTTACCAGCATTAGTGTGCAGGACTAGGAGACAGAGAAGACTGGGTGGAGAAAGTCCTTAAGTAAAGGGACTTGAGGCTTGCTCATCTCTTGTGTGTGTTTGTTGCAGAGGGGTGAGGGATGGAGGTGTAGTTCTGAATTTCAAAGAGATGGTATGGGAGTCTGGGAGTGTCCGCCTCTGCCAAGTCTAGAGCAGACCCCAGGGGCTGTCGGCGACAGCTGTGGAGCCGCTCCCTCTTGCATGTAAAGTGGCCGTGCCAGCCCCACTGGCGGGCAGCCTCAAGCCCTTCTGCCACCTTGTACTGTTGGGCCTCACTGAACATGGAGCTCGGCCTGTCACCACCACTCCCTCCATCTCAGCAGGTGGCTGGGCCTTCCAGAAGAGCCACCCTGGGCAAGGAAGTGACAACTTGTCACGGCCAGTTCTTCTTGGTTGAGAAGTCAGGGACATACTGACCTCTGGGGCAGAACAAAGGGAAACACAGAATCGGGAGAGCAAGGGGTTGGTGGCTTCCCACCCAAGGGTTTTAAATTTCTCTTCTGTTTTGTTTTGTTTTGTTTTGTTTGTACCACACTGGTGCTGTTGTCTTCTCATGCTCACTGGCAATTACAGTGATGGTCATAATTACTTATCTCTGGTTATATGACAGGAAATCTATTAGGTTAGAGGATGCTGACCAGCCCCATGAGGGGACAGAAGAACAGGAAGTTGATGACATCGCAGCAGGCGTGGCTTTCACAAGCCAGGTAGGTCTTGCTGCTAGAAGAGGAAATCTGGACCTGAAGGTAAGGCCAGTCCTTCCTCATGTCTGCATAGTGTCGTAAGGGTCCCTTACTTTCCAATGTGGGTATTAAAAAGGGGCACAGAGAAACAGTGACTTTCTCTGTTGGGTGTTAGGTACCATAAAAAAAGAATTCTTGGTATGCTGAAGAATATGGAGGTTCAGTAGGAAGGAATCAACATCCTTGTGGACAGAGAAAGGCTGAAGAGACCCTTGCTGCTGGACCAGGCTTTGCACAGCACCCCGTATCACTTCCCCCAGAGATGCTGAGGGCACAGGTCTGCACACTGCAGGCAATGATATATTACTCCCGCTCATCTTTGCTCTGATCAAATGCCTGGCAGAAACAAGCTCCCAGAGGAATCCTTTATTTTGGCTTGCAGTTTCGGAGGTGGTAATCCATCTCAGTGTGAGGGGCGGAGCTGAACAACGCTTATCATGGCTGGCAAGAAACAGAGAGGCACACGGGAAAGGGCCAGGATTAAAAAAAAAAACAAAAAAAAAACAAAAAAAAACAACTTCCAGGGACCAACTTCCTCCAACTAGATCCCACAGGACGGTTATCTATGCAGTACCCATTCTGTCCCCAGTCGGGTACAGGGGACATAGCAGCAATGAGACTCAGCTGCTACCTCAAGAAGGAAAGTTTTATCTCTGCAGACACCCAGTCAGTACATTGTCTTGTCACGGTGAGGACAGACACAGCGCACAGCCTTCTGCTCTCACCCACTCTATGAGGAAGGGTGGCATTCCAAGGCCAAGCAAGGCCAAGGTCTCAGGTCTCAGTCCTCATCTTAGAGGTGCTTCCACGTGACTGGCATGGTCATAATGTCTCTCTCCACCAGATTCTGTGCGACAGTCTCTGTGGGATTACGCAGGAATGCAGGCATTAAAGAATACTGACTGTGGTGACCATAGACTTATTCACAAAACCCTCGAATCATAGTGCAGGCATCTCTTAAAGTTTGGAAATGATAGGTTTATGACTAAGAGTGTCACACAGTGGGTCTGAATGTCATAAGCCCACTGCTCTAAAAGGTTTATATTATAGAAAATACATCAGAATTTTAATGGGCCATGCATATAACCTGTTGAGCGTGCTATTGTTATCATTAAAGAAGGATCTACTAAGAACTGAGTTGGACTATGTCACCCACAAGAAGACACACCCATCTTCTAACCTGTTATTGTGGCATCTGGATTCTGGAGGATATAATCAAGTAAAGAGGAGGCCATCCTGTGTTGGGAGCTGGTCCTAAATGTAACGCTGGCTTCTTTATAAGAAGGCCATGTCAGCTATGACATCACAAAAGGGTAACCATCCTCTGAAGACCTGAGGCAGAGGTGCAAGTGGGGAATCTGCATAACGGGCAGGTGAGTTCTGGGAATGAGAAAGAAAAGGGATTCTGCTCTCTGGCTTTCAAGTGAAGTGCGGTCCTAACTAAAGAGGAACCTCTGGCTTACAGCCTGCAGAACTGAGACACTGAATTTCGGGTCTTTAAAGCCAGATTACAAACCACAACATCAACTGATAGGGACTCACAGGAACTCAGAAGCGATCAGGGAGCCTGCGGGGGGGGGGGGGGGGCTGATCTAGGTCCTCTACAAATATGTCATGACTGAAGAGCTTGGTGTTCTTGTGGGAATCCTAGCAGTGGGAGCAGGGGCTATCCCCAATTCTCTTGCTTATTTGTGGGACCCCTTTCCTCAGACTGGGTTCCCTCCTTCAGTTTTGACATGAGGGCGTGTGCCTTGTCTTATAGCTTATTATGCTGTGTTTGGTTGACGTCCCTGCTCTTTTCTAAAGAGACACAAAAGGGGGTTGGGTCTGGGGGAGACAGGAAGTGAGGAGAGGCTAGGGTGAGGGAAGGGAGGAAAAACTACAGTTTGGATGTAATATATGAAATAATAATAATAATAATAATAATGCTGGATTATTTTACTTTCTTTACAGCAACTGCAGGAGGCTACACACAGCGGTGTTAGGCAGCTATTTAAAATCACTGCTCCAGACTTTTACGAGACATTGCTATTAGCGAGTGGTAAGACTTGGGGATAAGGGGTACAGCCTGACACCTTATATCAAAGCCTCTTAATTTAATCTTGGGCCCCAGTAATATTTATTCTGTGCTGTATATCAGACTCCAGCCACAGTCCACACCATAGAGGGCAAGTCCTAAGATCTAGGTAGCAACTTCAGCCAAGATCACCACACTAGATGTGCCCAACACTAAAGGCAAGGTAGGCTCTGCAAACCCAGGTAGCCCAGCCCAAGAGTGCTCAAGCTTGTCTGCCCGCTGCAGTCACTCAAGGGACGTCTTTATTGCACTAACCATCCCAGATACTGTCACTTATGTAGAATTCCTGGGAGTGATGCTCAAGGTTAGTAGAATTAACGGGAATCGGTATTAGATTAGGATCATGGGTAGGTGGTTCTAACAGGTCGATAAGAGTGGTCCCCTAGACCACAGAAGGGGATGTGAGCCCTGGCCAGCAATGTGAGTTAGCAGGAGGCTGCACATGCATAGCAAGTATTTGTCAATACCCTGCTGAATCTAACAGGCTCTTAAGATGCCGGGAAGGAAACAGAGGGCAAGTTTGCCTTGCATGTCAAGAGTGACTCTGGAGTGGGCAGATTGGGCACACCCCTTGAGGCAGTGAGCATCCTGACAATAGTTGACCAGCCTGGGTGAGGCGGCCACCCATGAAAGCAGCTCTGTGCAGTGCTGGGTAGACAAGTTGGGGCGCAGATGGGCCCTGTCTTCAGAGTACATCTATGTGATACGCTCCCCTGCTTCCTGTTCCTCAGTCGCTGTCTGCTACTTTGGACCAAAAAAGTCAGAGGTGAGCTTAAGTGCTAAACGAGAAGAGTATTTTAGGAGGAGTGGCTGGCATCAAAGGTGCGGGCAAGCACACCAACCCATTTTCCTCAAACTAATAGGTAAAGTGATTTTTTTTTTCTAGATAAGACCATAATCTGTCAAGTCTCTGCTTGTGCCCTCCTTCCCAGCTCTTAACAGCCAGTGGAAAAGGCTCCTTCTGGCTGCTGAATTGCAACTGAGCCTGTGTAACAAAGAGACGCTTCCCAGGATGCCGGGGAAATTGCAGGAAAACGGTCTCTCCTCTCCGCCTTTGGAAGGAGTTCATCTGGCCCTGCTGCTGCCTTCGTTCTAGAGGCCAAGCTCTTGTTAGAGACACTGCAGTTTCTTCCCATGCTGAGGATTATGGTGCAGGAAAGGGGAGAAGGAGAAGGACTCTGAGCATTTGGTTGTCTGCTGGGACAGGTGAGGTTCTGAGAGGGGGATCTCATTTGTCTTGCAAATACCACGTACAGGCTACCCAGGAGAGGGGCTGGGAGACAAGTCACCAAGTCTGCAGATGGAATTGTTTTTAAACAGAATGTTTTTTCAAAGCTTCTCTTGAAGCATTAGCTGTGCCTGCAAAATGAATGACACAATGTATTTCGTACAAGTAATAAAAATATGCGATTTGAATAACTACAAATGAAAAGATTTACAGTCAGTGGGCTCCTGGCTGCCTCTCCCCTGAGCTCTGTGTGTGCGGAACTCCTTCTGCAAGATGCTGCAAGAGGTAATTGCAGCCCAAACATCATTTCCCAGCACCTAGAGAAAGGCCTATTTGGACATAAATTAACTAAAAATATGCAGGTGATAGTGTGTATTTCCTGTGTGAAGAACAGAAAGGCCACTTGGTGATGTTTCCGATTTGGGGAGGACAAAGATCCCCGTTCTGAACCAAACGGATGAAACAGAAGTCATTTCTCTGCACTACCCTGACAGGAAAACAGCTGGCTTTTACTACCCGCACCCAAAACAGCCCTTGCCGCTCGATCATTATTATCTGCCATCATTCAGCACTTCTAGAGTTTACAATTAGAAAGAAAGGATAGCTAGACAGTTGAAATGATTCCAAAGCTGCCATCATTCATTTGACAAGGACCTGGGAGGTAACCTTCCTGCTGGCCTGGATCAGTAGAGCAGAAGGAGCTAACAGGGCTTCTGCCCTGAAGAAGGCACTTTCCAGGAAAGCCAGCAGTGTTGGAGACCAAGTCACCGAGGTGTCACCGAGGTGTAGGAAGGTTCTCTCCTGCATGAGACCCCAAAGCTGGGCCCTGCTATCAGTGCATCTGAAGAGCCACCTTGGAGAGAGGAGTTGGACCAAAGGTAGGAATGGGAGGAACAGATTCTCTGTGCATTTTGTCTTAGCTGACAGACTGACCACTGATAAACCCAGGGAGGGTTCCATCCCTCCATCCAGGGGGCTAGTGAACAGGTCTGGGCTCCCTTGCTATGGAAATAAAATGCCCTTAGTTAGGGCTCAGGGACCGTGAGCCCCCGGGGTCTCTAGATGACAGGTGGGCGTGAAGGATCAGCGAGCAGGGAATAGGTAAGGTTGTAAGGCGGCTCAGAGTTCACCGGGATGGGATGTCACCCTCCTTTCTGGGGTCATAGCTACTGTGTGTCATCTACTACTTCCAAGAACTCTGCATGAACCGAGTTTTCTCCTGGAACTCATCTAATCTGTCCTCTGAACCTCATCTGTGCCACTCTCCTCAGCCCCAGATCACTCTAAGCAGCTACAGCCCACACCCCCACTGCAGCCCCATATCTAGACAGTCCAGTTGCTACATCGCAGCGCCTCAACTTGTCTACAATTCCTTGGGCACTCTTGTCTCTAACCTCCTACCTCCATCCCTGCGCTTCCCTCCACCTCCGTCCCACCTGCCACACCCCCCCCCCCATTCTATTCCATTTCTACTTCTGTGCATGCAGGGCACTGGGTCTCTCTGCTGCCTATTCCAGGAGTGGCCCCTCCTACAGTCATGCACCTGGCAGGGCTCTGACCATGCGCAGAAGAGGTTTCTCTACTCTAGATCTGAGTTTCTCAGCCTGTGGGTTGCAAACCCTCTTGAAAGTGGGGGTGGTGGTAGTGGTGGTGGTGGTGGTGGTAGGCGCCAATATAAGATATCCTGCATATCAAGTATTTTACATTATGGCTCTTAAAAGTATCAAAGTATAGTTATGGAGTAACAGTAAAATAGTTTTATGGTTGGGGTCACCACAACATGAGAAACTGTGTATTAAAGGATCACAGCGTTAAGACGGTTGAGAACCACCGCTTTAGATGAAACCAGGGATCTCAGATGCAGACTGGCCTCTGCTCTGTCATCCTGGAGACTTCTAACCAGCCTTGCAAAAAAAAAAGAAAAAAGAAAAAGAGTGGCATCTGATCTGACAGCCTGGGCAAGGTTAGTACGGCCTCTAGTATTTTTCCTCCTATTAGTGGAATATAAGCATGTGAGGGACTGAAGGGAAATGAAATTTAAGGCCTGTCATTCATGTAACTTAGGTCTAAAAGAGGAGCTTGTGAGCTTAGAAGCCTAAGGCTGAGAACCTAGCGGAACAGGCCCGGACAAGTTCGAGCAGGCCCGCTCTTACACAGTAATCAGATGTTCCACTGACCCGCCCCTCAGGTCTCCTAACATTCTTGACTTGCACGTACCATCCTGCAAATGTGTAATCGTTCTGTTGATGTTTAAATGAGCCCAATCGTGTGTCACCGCGCCAAATTCCTCCTAGCCCCCACCCTCTCCCTATAAAAACCCCTAGCTTTCAAGCCACGTGGTCGATGCCTCTACCTCCTGCGTTGAGGTATGTGTCGGCCCAGAGCTCCGCCAATAAACTACCTCATGTTTTTACATCAAGAAGTTTTCCCGTGCTTTCTGGGTGAGCCCTTATCCCGAGACTAGCGGGGTCCCCGAAAATGGGGTCCAACAGGACACTGATAATAGCTTACAGTAACAGAGAATGTAGCTTTATTCTTACTCGCCCTGTATCCTCTGACACCTCACCAATGGCCGCTAACCACACCTCGAATCTCCGTTCTTATCCCCATCTCTAAAAGCGATGCTAAACCAATCGCTCACGCTCACATTAAATAGCTCAAGCTCTTCTGCCCCCCTGAACAGCACTCCCTTCTTGGCACGGCTTCTCCTTCAAACAAACCCAGCAGTTATAACCAAGTCACTTAACCACTCTGTCTTACTGTCTCCACCTGCCAATGGGGATAATAATGCTTAATTATCTCCAAGGGGTGCACGAGGAGCTGTTAGCTAATGCTGGCGGAGTGTGCAAGTGTGCTAGTGAGGCGGCTCCACCTGCCACCCAGCAGGACCCCTGTTCTCAGATGCTCCTGTCTTCCTCTGAGGCAGTGAGCAATGGCTAGGGAGAAAAGGGTGGAGATGTGCCCAAAAGCCACCCCCCCCCCTGAGGCCGGCTTCTTCCTGGATGTCTTCCACACCAGTAGTGTGAACAATCCGGTATTTTTGAATCTCGATTTACAGACCCTGGGAATGGAGCCACCCAGAGTACATACCTGATGAAAGGTGGTGGGACTACAACCCCTCCCCCATTTTACACTACATGGCTTCCCTCCCATTGGATAATTGAGAAGGGAAGATAAATGGAGAAGTGTGTTCCCATGCATGGAAGGCACGCAGCACCTTTCCCCGTACACGTGAAGAAACAGGAGGGGCTCTGCATTATCTATCTTACTGCAGAGCCCCCCAGATCATCTCGCTCTTTCTCTTACATGCTCCCTCCCCACTCCTCCTTCATAAAGCAGTAACAGCCTCAGTGTGCAGGTTGGGGCTAAGTGAAGAGGATCAATGGTATTCTGTGTGAGGATGGGGAGTCAGAAATGGGCTTATCTCAACCTCTGCCAACCACATCCATCCCCAGTACTGGGGGGTGGGGGGAGAAGATAAGAATGCAGAAAAAAAATAGTACTTAACAAAACTAGAATGGCAATGTAAATAACGGCACAGGCCTATGATCCTTAATCCTTCCAGAATCATTCGAGATGGACACCATGGTCACCTCTGGGAGGCTTTAAGGGCTGTGTTTTTCTGCCTGTTGCAAAGGATGAACCATGTGAAGACAGAAAGGGAACAGGGCATCCCAGCTTTGGAGGTGCAGCGTAAAAACAGAGAAACAGGGAGTAAGGAGCCAGCCATATGTGGCACAGAGAAGCACCCCTGATCCTACCTCATATTGTCATTTCAACCCCAGGTAAGCCAGCAAAGGACAGACACTTATGCTTAAAAGCTGAGGGCAGAGTATAAAGAATGGGATAATGTCTTCAAAACCATACCTCAGACCAAGGATCAGAAAGACGAGAACATGGAGAATCTTTATGTTGCCACCCAAGAGTATTTTCAAGACTTCCCAAGCGAAAACCAAGACTATGAGCTTTTAGAAGACTGCTAGGTTGAATTTCCAAAGATTAAAAGGCAACACTGGTATATTGAGCTAGCCAATGTGCTGACTGGTTCTATGGTGGCTGGGTTGTTTGTCTGTTTGCTTTGTTTTGTTTTGTTTTTTTTCTAAATAATCTTCAGTCACAATATTAAAGATTGGTTCTGATGAGACTCATTAGTGGATTCTGAAATGGGAGAACTTTTGATGGAGGCAGGATACTGGTGTGACCTAACATCTTATCACAGGGGAAATGTAGCATGAACAGTATGAAACTGAACATTAGAGAATTGGACAGAATTTTGAATAGGTGATCAAAATTAATAACACTGATGACAAGCAGATGGTTATAACATGTCTCCAAATATAGTAGTAGAGGAAGGATACAACATTACGGAATAGAATCATGGCCAAGAACACATAATCTGAATGGAATCACGAGAGATGTCAGAAAACCCAAAGGACAAAGTTTCTTTTTAAAAAAGTGAGAATGTTACTTAAAAAAAAAAAAAAAAAAAAAAAAAAGTCAATGTCACCAAAGACAAAGAAACACAGAGGAAATATTTCAGATTAGAAAAGGCTAAGAAGACATGAAAATTAAAGGCAACCCCTGTTAGACAACAGGCTTCTTAGACAATTTACTTCTAGTATAGAGTGGGTTCCAAAAAATTAAAGACCTGTCCATGGCATAGACTTCCTAAAAATGATTGGATTCAAACAAAACATTTTCTAAAAATTCCTTTGCCAACTGATGAGGTATCCTGAGGAATTACTTCACCAAACAGTGACATTTCCTTTTGAGTTGTGTTTGTAAAGAAGCCAAAGAAAATATCCCCAAGACAATCCTATGACTTCAGAAGTAGACGATATATAAAAATGTAGTTTGGACCATCGTCTTTGAAGCTCCTAAAGTTAAGGGGGAAAGTGCTCCCAGGACTCGGCTTTATAAACAAGGCAACACTGTCTGTGGTCTGTGGAGTCTCTTCTAAGCCCAGTGAAAGTGTGACAGGGGACAGAAATGTCAACCTCATAAAGGGACTCACTACAGCAGCAAAAGCCTTGTTTGGAAGACACCTTCAGTGAAGACATGCTATCAATAGCGGGTGGGGGCACTGTTACCCTCAGGTCAGGTCTTGGTAGCGCCAGCACTAACCTGTCCCATTCTGTAAAATACTAACACGTGGAGAAACTCAAATACTGGAGAGAGCCTACGTTTCCTGTACTTTTTACTCAGATAGATGTTTGAACATAATCATTTAGTTTCAGTCTTACTGAAAGCTAAGTTTTCCCCCCTTCAGATGGCCATATTGATGGTGCAACTATAATGTGCCCAGACAGACTGCAAGTTTTCTGAAGGTGGCTGGACAGACTCTAGTTCCCTGCTACAGGTATTTCTGCTAGACGGTCGTGTGCACATTTTCCATAAACCCCATTTCCTGCACAACTGTACAGTGAGAAAAATGGAAGTTATGGGGAAGAAGTACATTTGGAAGAGAATTCTCAAGGTCTAATGAAGGCTCCCAATCTCACTGTGGCAGCACAGGAAATAATTACCAGCCTCCTGTGCACCCAGCACATCAGTCTGGAGAGTCTTCGTAGCTCTAAGCTCCTCAGTGTTGTGCCCATCCTTGGAAGTATAGGTCCCCTGGGTATGAACATCTTATAGGCATGGGTTTGATCCAAAGTAAAACTCCAACCAAGGTTAAGTGCTCAGTTTCCTCTGCCTCACCAGAGAAAGAAATGGCCAATGAGGTGACTGGTACCCGCTAACTCTCTGCCCTAAATAAAGGTCTTTCAGTCTCTAGCTCTTTTCTTTAGGTCATCTGATTATGCTGGAACTCATTCTTTGATGGTAAGAAAACTTGGATCTATGTGCTTCAGGACACAGACAACTAGAAAAAGACAACATGAAAACCTGACAGGGTTAAGGCACACCACTGGAGGTGAGCTTTCATGGACTGAGATCCAGTATCCACCGTGCACCAACTTCTCTTGGGGTACTTTACACATTTAATATTTACATTTTACAGATTTATATTCTTTTCACAGTAATATGTGTGCTCTATTACCATTTTACAGATTAAGAAACTGAGACTCAGGGAGTAGATACTCCACCGGGCTTTTGACATAATACGTTAGTAGCAGAGCTGAGGTTTATAGTCTTGCTGCCACGCAAGTCTGTGAGAATTTGCACAGGAACCCTTGCTACTTGCATGATTAGATGAAACAATCACACATGTTGATAATTATATTTAGTGTGTCAGATATTGTCGGGATGGATTTTTTTTCCCCAAATCAGGTGGAAGGTTATTTTTTTTTTAAAGATTTATTTATTTATTATATGTAAGTACACTGTAGCTGTCTTCAGACGCTCCAGAAGAGGGCATCAGATCTTGTTACGGATGGTTGTGAGCCACCATGTGGTTGCTGGGATTTGAACTCTGGACCTTCGGAAGAGCAGTCGGGTGCTCTTACCCACTGAGCCATCTCACCAGCCCCAGGTGGAAGTTTTTAACTGAGACCAGAAGTCCTTTACTAATGATCCTGGTTCATCATCTTTTATAAACTTAAAACACATGTATAGGACTTTAGAGGGTCATGGATGCATGGCATCCTGCATCTCCTCTTTACAATGAGTGGGATACAGGCCAGGCCTGATGTGTTCTTTCCTTTTGACAATAATGGAGAAGAGTCTCACCCCAGTTACCAGTGAGAGGCTTTGCACTGGAACCACATTTTCTGGTACAGTATCCAGTTTTGCTCTTAGAACATCCAAGGGACCCCCCCCCAATCCCTCGCAGAATTACACGTTCTTAGATTCACAGTGGATTGTCTCGTTATCAGCGTTGGGATTTACTATACCACGTGATTTGAAGTGTTATTAAAAAAAAAACAAAATGAAAAACAATGAGCTTAGGTTTTCATTACTGAAGATAATGCTCAGGGTAAGAAGTATCAAAAGCCAATACAGAAAACCCCAAAATATCATCGATTGAATGATATGTTTTAAATAATTGAGCCTGTTCTTTTACTAAAATAATTTTATAATTGTGGTACTTATGATAGGCTAGGCGCATCAAAAGTAACTTTTATTTAAAGGTAACAGAACTATAGCATATAAAACAGCCACACTAGGCTCCCAGGGAGAAATCTTCAGAAGAGGTGAGGCCCACAGTCAGGGCTCTAAGGCCAGTCCCAGCTAAGGTGTGGGCCAGAAAGAACCCTGTGGTTTGTATCCCAAACATGAGCACCTTTCCTAGACAGGAATATCTGTGAGGACTGAGGAAGGTATCACCAGTCTTTCCAGCAGGGAAGAGCAGTGGGTGGGGCTGCTGGGGTCAGCTCCGGACATCGGAGGACCTAGGCTGTGTATTTTATTCGAAAACTCCCAGACAGTTCATGAATAGGTCACCTGGCCCTTGTCACTTGGGCCCCCAATCCCTACCCCCTGTACTCCTTGGCTCCTCGCCACAAGAGAATAGAGTGATTTTACAGAGTACTTTTATAAAAATGGCTGTTGCTAACTGTGTAGAAAGCTGGGGGTTAAAATTTGCTGCCAACAAAGATGTGAGCGAAGACGATGAGGGGACGTGAGCAGCTTGCCCGGCAGGCAAGCAGAAGCCACCGGTTCTGAACTCAAACTTCTCTATGGAACACCTAGATGGTATGTCTTCTCTAAGTGAGCAGAGTTAGTTGAAGTCCATGCGGATGCTTTCGCCTGAGTCTTCTTTTCTGTTTTACTGCCTCTTCTCACAGGAGAGGCTTTCCCCCAGTGCTTCGTGGGAGGATTACACGGAAGTCTTCACCTCTCCAATCCTTTTGCATATCCCCCCACCCCCTGCAGCTGGAGCACCGGCGCTGTTTGCAGAGCAGCCTTTGATCAGCGCTCCCGGTTTTCCCTCCCTCTCTCCTCTGTCTCCCCTAGCTTTTACCCTGACTCCCTCTTGTACCTCAGCATCTGTTAACCCTGCTGGCTGAGAGGATTCACTCTTTATCTTCTGATATTTGAATTCTGCTTTCCCAGAGGAAGGGAAGGATGCTCAGCTTGGATAGTCCTGGCTTTGAACTACTAAGGTCTTAGCAAAAAACCAGCCTTGCCTCTGTGTTCAAAGCACTCAGTCTATCCAAGGACCTAGTTTCCTCCTCTTGGATAAACACTGTGGCTTACAGAGACTCAAGGTATCCACAAGATTTCCTTGGTGAAGGGGCTCTGCTCTGGAAAGGCCCATAGGTCAATCTCTGGCTGCTCCTGGAGGCACTTCCTAGGCTGGATTCTTAAAGCCTATCTTCTTTCTACATCAACACCAGTAACAATGTTCAGGCCTGCTGCAGAGCAAGCAGGAGAAGACAGAGTTGCTTCTCCAGTCTCCAGGATGGGGAGAGCTTTCCAAATATGAGAAGTCCTCTAATTTTTACTGTACTGGAACATAGCACTTTAAAGACCATGTTCCTGCAAGGATACCTTTACACACACACACACACACACACACACACACACACACACACACACACACACGTCTTTAAATCTGAAGCTATAAAGGATGATCAGTGCCCTTGTGATGTTTAGCTTAAATTATCAACTTGACACAATCCAGAATCCCTTGGGAAGAGAATCTCAATGAGAAGTTGTCTACATTGTGTTGGTCTGTAGTCATGTCTATAGGCTGTTGTCTTAATTAAATTTATTGATATGGTAAGACCCAGCCCATTGTGGGCAACACCATTTCCTAGGCAAGGAATGAGCTGGACTTTTATCTAAGAGTGGAGAAATTGAGCTGAGAACTCAAGCAACTGATCATGAATATATGCTCTTGGATGTGGGTATAAGCTCTTTGAAGTTCCTGCCTTGACTTCCTTGTACCAGTGGACTGTAACCAGCAATCATAAGCTGAAATAAACTTCATTTTTCTCCTAAATTGTATTTTCCAGGGTGTTTTATCACAACAGAGGGAAAAGTAAGACAACTCATGCCCAGTTTTCCTAGCTAATTCCAGATGGGCTTCCAAGAACCCCCACATAGAATACTCCACTCCCTGCTCCCAAGCCTTTACAGTCTGACCACTCATTTGCAGCACACCTGTCTGGGGATGGAGTTCCTCTCTTAGGCCTTAACCCAGCCATTCTAACACAGAATTCTAAACTGGGTGGCTCAAAACAGGAGAATGTATTGTCTCACAGTCCTGAAGGATGGAAGTCTAAAATGAAAGCACCAATTGGGTCTTGCTCCTTCAGAAATGGTGCCTCTTCTAGTTTCCAGTGTTTACTGGCAATGCTTGACACTCCTTAGTTTATAGACATGTCATTCCACTCTCTGCTCCTTTGTCACACAGCTATCCTGTCTCCCCGTATGTCTCTAAGTATTTCCTTTGCTGTCAGATTCCAATTTGAGTTCTCCATCACTTGATTGTATCCATAAAGATCCAATATCTAAATAAGGATGAAGTATATGTATGTGTGTGTGTGTAGGGGTAAAGACTTTCCTATTTCTTCTAAAAGGGACACCGTTTTGATTAAAAAGGTCCCGAGTTGAGAGGTTAATTCAGACTCACTCAGACTCAACTTCAGCAAAAATGTTTTTCATGTGCTTATTTCTCCTTTAGGATCCACTTTATGATTTTTTTTTTTTTTTTTTTTTTTTTTTTTTTGCAGCTGAATGTGATCTCTCTTTTCTATGCTCAGGGCTCCAATCTCATATTAAGCATCCAATTGGAAAAAGAAAAGTATAGATTCTATCGACATGCTAAATACAATATTTAAATATCTTCTCTAGTGAAGGTCCTTACTTCTTTTGAGGAATAAATGATTCTTGATTGGTTGGTTCATTGACTTATGGACTGATTTTCTGTGGGACCTCTGCACAGAAGATGAAATCAGGTCCCTCCTATGGGAGTGACACCTCATTCTCCATTTATTTCTTTTAGACCAGTCCTTTCAGACTGGTGTTCTGGGCTCTATATCTAGCCAGAGTCCAGTGGCTGGGGCTAAATCACTATGGCCCACTTTGGGCTGTTCACACAGTGTTCCCAGATCCACACTGACTCATCTCTGCATCAATTTCTCCCAGTGTCCCCTTTGGCTCTTTCTGTGGGACAGCTGTTTCTTCCCATTGGTACTCGCACAGAGGCTCCCTGCATCCTCACTCCCACCTACTCTGCTAAACAAGACGAACGTCCACTTCAGGATGGTACCCTAGCTGGTTTTTCCTCGCCTTTGGGTTTCAGCCCAGGGGTTTCTCTTTTAGGATTCAGTGATGCATGCTTGATAGTCTCCATAATCACATTAAACCATTATAATTACATTATGAATCATATAATTATTTTATGTCTATTTTGTATACAGGTGAATATGTGTGAGTGTGTGTGTGTGTGTGTGCACGCATTTTATGCTGGCTCACATGTACTGATGCATGTGCCTGCCTGTGTGTAGGCCAGGGAACAACTTTAAGTGCCATTCTCAAGAACACCATCCATACATTTTGACATTAAATTAGACAATAATGGCTGAAAAATGAGTCCTGGGGATCTTCCCATCTCTCCCCCACAGAAACGGGATTACAGATGTGTGTCAGCATGTATAGATTTTTTACATGAATTCTGGGGATTGAACTCGGGTCCTCACGTTTGTGAGGCAAGCACTCTCTACCTGAACCATCTCCCAGCCCCTCCTTTGACTTGGAATGGTACTTGCGGGCCTGTGTCAGAGCTATGTTACCTGGTAGGCTTGAATATGCTACTTGATGCGCGCGTGTTAACTGGAGAGCAACTAGGAGAGGCTGCTCTCCCATATGATCACATGCATGTGAGGCCCTAGTTCTGCACACCAGGTTTTGCATACTACATACCCACTGGCCCAGAGCAGAGAGAGGACTCCGCATGAGAAACCTGACTAGCCCCTGGGTACTGGCTGGCTTGGGCTCTGAAATTCCATACTGATCCTGCCCCGGCTAATAATATACAGGGCCTGCTAAGAATAATTATTCTAAGTATTTCTCAAAAGGGCACTCCAGTCAGGTCCTGCTGTCCCTATCTGAGCATCTGCTGACAGAGTGACCCAGGGAGAGATCTGAAGAAGGAAGAACTGCCCAGGGAGGAATGATTTGAGTGACAGAGCATGGAGCAGAATGACATTTGAATTATTCTTCCCTCCGATTAATTAATGCCAGAGAAGAACTTTCAGGGGACCAGGGCTCAGGTTGATACTGCCTACAATTAAAGGGTCTCCCCATCTTTTCTTTGGCTGTCGTCCTTCCTCTCCATTTTCCCACCTACTTGGGAGACGAAGTGTATTCCCAAGCCAAGTGATTGAAAGGAGAGCTGGAAATCACTCAAAAAGAGGCCTCATGAGAGAAGCCACAGATCAGAAAGGGAGAAGTGTGATATAGATGTAAAACCACCAGAAACAGATAGGAGAAAAGGCTGTGCCACTGGACACAAAGCCACAGACATTGCTCTTCCTAAAGGATGCAGGTCATGGCCCAGGTTCTGTAATCTTCCTTTGTAACCCAGGGTGGCCAGTGTTTGCCTCAGTCTCTGCTCTGCCCTCGGTGTTGGGATTAAAGGTCTATGCCCCTATTCTGGACCAGAAACAACTTCTTTCAGAGCTACAAGAATGTGCAGACAGATGGAGATCTCTCCTGAAAAGCTCGCAGAAATGACTATCTTTGAGATAATTTTCTGTTTTTTTTTTCCTGTGTCTTTTAAGTATTAAATATATTATGAGGGAAAAAAACTCCTCAGGACAACTACTAGAGTAGGCAAGGTTACTTCTTAGAAGTAATGAAAGAAAAATTAGGTTTTTAGCTTTAACTTTTATTTGTTTTGTGTGTGTGTGTGTGTGTGTGTGTGTGTATGTACGCATGTGTATGTACGCATGTGTATGTGTGTGCATATGTATGTGTGCATGTGCATGTGTGCATATGTATGTGTGCATGTGTATGTGCGCATGTGTATATGTGCATGTGTATGTGTGTGTGTGCGTGTGTGTGCATATGTATGTGTGCATGTATATGTACACAATAGCAATTAGAGCACAACTTGTGAAAGCTGGGTTTTTTTGTTTGTTTGTTTTTTTCTTTTCTTTTTTTTTCTGCCACGTAGACCCCAGGGATTCAACTCAGGTCTTATATAACTACCCACTGATCCATCTTGCCAGTCCGGGTCTCAGATATGCAGACAGAGCAACTAACACAAGTGCAAAGATGAAGACTGCAGCTAAGACAATAATTCACAGGAATAATAGATAATTCAGGGGCAATAGTGAGCTGCTGCTGCTGCTGCTGCTGCTGCTGCTGCTGCTGCTGCTGCTGCTGCCGCCACCGCCTTCCTGCCTGCCTGCCGCTGACCACACTGTAACTGGATGGCCAGTTCATCACAGAGGAGCAAGGGCATCTGCAGAGCATGTTTGGGTTGTGCTATGACAGCAAGCGTCCCTGGTTCCATAGGGAAGATGGGACACCTGGGCTTCAGGCCTATCTAGTGCAGGGCATGAGTGTGATACAGATGGGACTATTCTAGAAGGTGTAACTGTGAGCTCCCCAGGCAGTCAGTACAGGAAAAGAGGGGCAGCCACAGGGCAAGGGGGTCCCAGAAAAAGCATCAAAAGAAGGACAGGGATCACGGAGGGAGAAGAGAAATGGGAAGATTATGCAGAAGACAGCTTCTGCCTCCTGCCCAGAGGAACAGATGCTCTGAGAACAGCTCCTCTTGACGTTCACAGATGGAGACAGAGACAGGGCAGACACCAGCTGACATAAGAAGAGAAGTCAAGGAGCAGGAGAAGGGAGGCCCAGGCTTGGAAGGAGGCAAGCTTTAGATGTGACAGAAACAAAGAATGTGGGAGGAACAGCTGCTGGAGACCAGAGGAAGGAGAGCAAAGGCGAAGGGCAGAGAGAGCTCAGAAGCACTTTGAAGACTTTGTGCAATTCACGATGAAACAGGAAAGCCCTGGGGGAGTGGGACCTGCAGAAGGCAAGAGCATGACTGGAGACTTCTTAGAGAGGCAGCCCAGGAGGGGTGCTATAGGACAGGAACACTGACACTACTTTAGCAGAAGAAACCTACCTGAATACTAAGGAGGAAGACCGGACACTCTGGGACAGGTAGGGCCTATTTTGCACATCAGAAGAGAAGAAATGATGCTGAATAGGACAAAACTTTTGGTTCTCTTGGCATAAAGCCCCTACTGAGAAGTTTCTGGGATCCTGTTGGAATTCTGCACACCAACGTCAGCTGCTAAAGGGCAGAAATCAGATTTGGGAGAGTATGAGACTTGAAAGACAAAACATGTCACAGGTGTGACACCTTTCCTGGGATGTGTGGGCTGTTTTATAATGCTGTAACATTAGACAGAAGTATCATGAGCCTATAATCTGTGAGGTCAGACACTGAGAACTGGTCTTTAACAGTGCATAGGAATATTTGTTGGGACACACATCACAGAATGCAGACATACACCCACCAAGAAATAGCATGTGCAGACTGAATAGGTGTACAGAGCCCAGCCTATCTTGTTTTTCTTTTCGTCAAAACTGGCAGGAATATCAGTAGCTGCTCAGAACTCTTTCCTAGGTTAGTGAATTTATTGCAATCATAAGGAAGCACAAAGGAACAAATTTTATCTGTTCATTATTGTGGGAACCTGTTGGGAAGAAAATGCTCCTGGGGCTAGAAATAGCAATTTAAAGTGGAGAACAAACACCCAGAGAAAAGGAGCAGGGTGGAGAAGAACGTCAGAGAGCCAGATGAAGGATGAGGGCCTGGGAGGAAAGACTAGAGAACTCTAATAGCTATTAATGAGGTCTTCACTTACAAAGAAACACCAGGTGAATTAGAAGATGATGATGCTAAAGGGGGCTTGGAGGGGCCGTGTTAAGGGGGCTCCTCTTTTCATATGGGGGTGGATATGCTTCTAATAAATAAACCCACCAAGAAATAATAACAAGCATAACTGAAGACAGACATGAATGGGGAAGAGGGGAGAAGACAAAAGGAAGAAAGGAGGGAGGGAGGGAGGGAGAGAGGGAGGGAGGGAGGATGAGTTAAGCGAGAAGGGAAGAGCCCCTGAACTTTCTGGAAAATAAACAGCATAAAGCTATATGTTTTGTAGTTTTGC
>NC_034599.1:95181114-95182599 GCF_900095145.1 Mus pahari
CCCTCTCTCTCTCTCTCTGTGTGTGTGTGTGTGTGTGTGTGTGTGAATCTCAGATCACAGACCAGTCACTTAATAATATGTACCCTAATTTTAGTCTAATGTCTCCACATGCTGTAACTCATGATATATAATTTTGTTATCAAGCATCAGTTACATGATTCCCAGCCTTCTCTACAAAGTTACTTTGTTGGATTTCTGTGTGTCTGCACGTATGCACACACATATGCACAGCATGTGAGGTCAGAGGCTAACTGCAGACATCTTCCTCGATCATTCTCTCTGCCTTATTGTTTTTGCTCTTACGAGGACCTCTGATTCTGCAGCCTGGCTGTCCAGAATGTTCTGTCTGCTCATTCTTCCCCAGTGCTGGGGTTTGAGTGTTTGCAGACACACACAGCTTTTACACGAGTGCTGGTGAGCAGACCCAGGTCTTCCTGTGTGTACAGCAAGTCCTTTAGCAACAGAGCCATCGCCTCAGCCCCTAAACTGGTATTTAGAAAGAGACTATTTAAGCTAGGTCAAAATTCTGCTCCTTCCCCAGATTCTCCTCAGATTTTAGTATCCGCTGATGTTTTCCATCACAAATAACCATTAATTGATAGCTGCCAATTAGCAGCTCTTTAATAATATTCCAATAATGATTTCCCCCAGTATAAGGAACCATTCTCTTGTTCTATTAGAGTAAACTCAATAGCCCTATCCTATTAATCTTAGTAGACAAGTTATAATCTGTTGCTGTCATTTTTGTATTGTATATTTTAGGGTTCAAATCACCTGAGATTTAGACATTAGAAGGTGCTTCAAGATGAGTATTTTGAATTTTTTTGGCATACCCTCATCATTATTTGAGTACTTTCTCACTTTTTGACACACACAGGGAAAGGTATGCTGATTCGCTTCATTTTCCCTGCTGAGGCTCTGGAAGAGGCCATGTCTCTAATGAGCCCTGGTTACTTGAATTGGGGTAGATAAAAATAAGCAAGATCTGAGAGCCAGGTGTCCTCTTGCTGCAGGCAGGCCGCTGCTTCCAGGCACCCTCAACCCTATTTACTTGTCTGTCTCCCAGTTCACACAAATATGACCGCCCAAGCTCAACACTGCAACAATGCATGCAGGCTTCCATGCTTCCCACATGCGCATCGCTCTCCTAATAGCTCTTACTCTACCCAGGGTCCTCGTGAATCACCCACCAGAGCAGTGAAGGCGTCACGAGTGGGTGTAGGTCTCTGCTGGCTTATGATACCTACCTTTGCTGGACATGTCAAGGGCTGTTTTAGTGAAAGAACATAAAAAGAAAGCCAAGGAAGTTTGGAATTTGGATTTTTTTGAATATATGAAAAACAGAAGAATGGAAGAAATTCACAGGAAACGGCAAGTGGAGGAGGGGAGCGAGGTTATTTTTCTCAAAGGTAAATCTAATGTCTTTGGACCATCACACACACACACACACACACACACACACACACACACACACACACACACACA
>NC_034599.1:95182624-95193098 GCF_900095145.1 Mus pahari
ACACACACACATCTTTCTACCCCTTGAATGGTTTTCTATCATCCCAGTATTTTCTTCTTTTCCATGACCAGGAATGCTGGTTTCTTCTCTAACATACTTGCCTGTCCCTCTTGCCACTGCTCCTCTGCTTGTGTGGCCTGACGTGACATGGTCCTTTCGGGGAGAAGAATGCTAAACGCTGTGTGCCTCCAAAGCACTATGTTGAAGTCCTAATTCTCAATGGGAAGATACTGAAGGCAGGCTCTTTGAGAATGCGTATGTTTAGAATTAGACCACGAGGATGCAGACCCCAGAGTGGATTAATACCCATATGACCTGAGCAGACATATGAGGAACACTCTCTATTTCTCTAGTGTACACACCAAGGTATTCATAAGGACATACTTAAGAGGCGGTCGCTACCAAGAGCCTGAGCAGAATATTATCTTGATTTCAGACACTCTAACTTTTTCTAGAATCAAGAGGAATGAATGTTTGCTGTTTAAGCTATGTGGCTGGGGACATTTCATCTCAGCAGCCTATGTTGACTAGAGCTGACTTATTCTTCAGATCTGTTGAACACCATCATCTCCTCCTCTGGATTAATCCCCCAAGATGCTATCAGGGCACATTGTGTTGTTTATTGATTTCTCTGCGCTCCTATAGCAGGTAGCTGTGCCATCACTGAGTATATGTCCGATGAATGACCATGCCATTATTAAATTCTGTGCATTGCATTGTGAAGCAGTAATATCTATTTTGATCCTGATTATATACTTATGTGCTAGAGTATTGGCACATAGAAGATGTTCAGTAAGTGTTTATCATTTGAATAATTTCTTTGTATTTCTAAAGCATAATATATTTGACCAGCAAATATGTTCATTGTTTCTATTTCTAGGAAAAGGCAAACAGAAGAAATGGCATGAGAAATTTGATCAGTCACATGACTCTACAACCGATGCTCCTGAAGACGCTGAGGTCCAGAGTCAACAGGCTTACCATATAGAAGAAGCATTTATAAAATCATGGCAGACAATATAAGCAATATGTACAGCAAAATGATACAGGAAGTTTCCCCTAAGAAACGTTTACTGTAAGGTATACTATAAGGTAGACGCACTGTTTATATTTGATTCCATCTCTACTTAAGTGACCCTGGACCACTAAAGTGTTAGTCCTTCCAAAGGCAGACTAGTGCACTCAAAGTCCAGCTGTGAATACAAATGCATGTATGTGTGTGTGAGTGTGTGTGTGTGTGTGTGTGTGTGTGTGTGTGTGTGTTTTGACCTAGACAAAAGGGGATTTTAAATTTCACTTAAAGAAAAAAGATCTAAGACTATTCAAGAAAATGTTTTGAAGAATGGAAGATAGCTTATTCCTCCTGAATAGTAAGACTTTCATTAAAATGTTGTTATATGATATTTTCTCAAGTCGTTATGGTTATATCAATAGGAAGTGATGCTGAATAAACAGATCAACAGAATCAAACAGTTATAGGAAGACCTCAATGTCAAGGATGGCATAATATTTTGGAAATAAAGTATATATTGAACAAGTCAGCATGTTTGCCTTGACAAAACTAAGCAAGAAGTAACTTTCCAATCAATATTTAAAAATATGCTCCAGAATATTCCTGGCATCTGTCAAGATAATAGAAAAATAAATAATAGGCTCAATAGGAATAAAGTCCTACTGTACATAGCAAGAAGAGTGACTTTCTCAAACATGATGTAAGAAAAAATAACCATTTCTGCCAAGACCTAGATTGATTATAAAGTCCTGATCAATACATGCATACATACATAAACATATGAACACTCAAGAACCTCAGAGCAGTGATTATATCTGAGTGTGTGGCCTACGGAGATTGACTAGAGGCAGGAGGCATGTGGAGAAGCCTCCTGGATAAAGACTGGATTCTTTACCTTGCAGGAAGTTCGAGTGTTACAACTCTATACATCTGTTGAAATTTCAAAATTTGCACTTCATATGTATACACCACTGTGTACAGAAACAAATGTACATGTAAACAAAAGTGATGCCCAGAAAGAGGTCTAGGCCAGAGTTCAATGGTGACGCACAACACAAGACACTCTTGGGATCTACCATGGGTTTATATGGATATTCTTGGCCAAAATCTATAAGATTCTAAGTTATGTCTGAAGTTTTCCTGAAATAAACTTGTGGAAAAGTAATTTCAGATGTGTTAAGTCTTTACATATAGGACAAACATCAACATAATGCAATAGTACTTAAGACTCTGAAAAACATTTCATAATTTTGTTTGAGGAGAATTTTAAAAGCAAATCAGAATCCCAGGAAGATGTAGAAGAAACAATAGACATTTTTGACTAAATCTCAATGATGTTACAAGCCAAATGACACTGCATCAGTTATATCTATAATAAGTGGGCACCTAAATGTATCATATATCATAAGGGGCTAACATTCCCAACATAAATACCAACCAGCTATGCAATGTGTGTGTGGGGGGGGAATCAGGTAAAGATACAATGGAAGGGAGAAAAATAAGTTCTGGCAATTATATAAAAATGCAAATTGAGATAATACGGGTTGCCCATATTTTGCTATTGAATTAGCATATTTTCAAAGATTGGTGACCTCTATTGCTGCCGAGGATGCTACGTGTCGGACACACTCCCAGGAGAGTATGAATATTCACTAACATTGGAAAGTCAATCTGGAAATAAAAAATAAAAGTCCATGGGGAGCACAGGAACTCAGAGAAATGGGTATAGTGTGGTCAAAGAGAATGATGAGAGGAACCATGTCTAATTTAACAAGGATGCTTCCAGGCAGTGGCTGGACACTCGGGCCAGAGTGGCAAATCCAGCTGGTCTCTGTAGCCTAGGCGTTCAGGACAATGTCTATCACTTTTCAAAGGGTCACACTGCAACTGGTTACATAATTCTTTACATAATTCTCCATTTTGCCTCTTGGCCTACAAAGCCTAAAATACCAGTCAGATGACTCTTGAACAGAAAAGTTTACAGACTCCTACCATGGAGGAGTCGCCATTCACTAAATATTTTATGTTATTGCTTCTCTGTATTATGTGAATCTGTCCATTTCATTTTTTGAAGTTTAAAGTAGATAAGGAGGCAGTGAACAATATCGATGGGTCATGAAAGTAAGTGGAAAACAAAGATGCTAGCTAGACAACCACGATAGCAGTCTAGGCCAAAGAGAATGCAGCTTTAGAAGGTCAGGGGCAGGGGAAGAAGAGAGGGGATAGGTTTCTTAGGAGTCACCAAGGATCAGGATGGGATGTTGAGGCACAGGGAGAAATCAATGGTGGCTCTTCTATTTCAGTCTCTAGTTAAATGGTGCCAGCTATGGAGATGGTGAGATAGGGTGGCTACACTGGAGAGGAAAGCCGGAAGTCTATTTTGAATGTACTATGGTTCCAAGAGGGATTGTGTGAAGGAAGCCGTGGGGTAGAGATTAGAGAAGCTCAGGATGTGGAGGGGGAGGCTGAGAAAAGATCAGGTTAAAGCACTCAGAATGGAACTGGTACTTAAAGCCCCCTGGAAGCAAGATAGGAACCAGAACTGGATTCTGATGACGCAATGCCTACTTCAACTGGGGACCAGAAGCCTCGGCTTTGCCTAGAGCTCCTTCCTTATCAAAGACATTGCTGCTGCCACTCTTTACATTTGGATTTTCCAAATTCATCTCTTCCAAACTCGTCTCGCCACTGGCTATGGATCACAGTGGCTTCCAAGTAGACAGCCGCTCCTTCTGATAAGCTGGGGTCAAATATTTACCTGAACACTGACTGCCATTATTCCTACTGGAAGGATGGGTGCCCAGTATCTGACGCCCTAAGTAGAGAAAAAGCCCAGCTACAGGTCCAAAGGTCAGTCATCACTGATTCGTGCCATGATTTCCTTGAGGAGACTAAGGACTCACCAAGGAGCTGGTGTAGGTGGGGTCTGAGGTGTCATCCTGGAGGTAGCGAGAGAGGCCAAAGTCAGATACTTTGCACACCAGGTTGCTGTTGACCAGAATGTTCCTAGCAGCCAGGTCCCGGTGCACATAATTCATCTCAGATAGGTACTTCATGCCAGCCGCGATGCCCCTCAGCATCCCCACAAGCTGGATCACGGTGAACTGTCCATCATTTTGCTGTGATAAGACAAAGAGGAGATCAGGATCAAGATGGGCTTCAGTGGCTAATCGGGAGCCTAGACAGCATGGCCGACGGCTTGTCAGCCCTCTGTCAGCACCCAGCATTCAGCTCTCCGTTGCTTCTTCCCGCTCCTCCCTCCTCCTCATCTCTTCCCTTGAATGCTCTGCTCTCTGCTTGCCAAGCCCTGTCGATTTCATCTCCAAATTACATCTCAAAGCCGTCCACTCCTTTCCCTTTCCACTGCCACCATTCCAAACAAGTCATCGCCATCCATCACCTGTAACAGCCTCCTGCACCTGCACCCCTACAATCCATTCTCTCCATGGCAGCCAGGGCCATCTCTTCAAGACATAAATCAGGCCATGTCACTCCCTGGTTTAAACTCTCTAATAGCTTCCAGTTGCATTAAGGGAAATCTCCCAACTCCTTAGTTCAGCTCAGGAGACCCTAAGGACCAGCTACTGCCGTGCCTTAGGCTCCAGTCACAAATAAAGCCATGGGGACTAGAGAACTCTATGTTCTTTCCAAGGTAAGTCCAACTTGCCCCAGAACTTCTTAAGTATAATTTCTTCTGTTCCTTTCCTTCTAAGCCCATCCTTATGTACCCTTTGCTTTCTATTTAAATCCCCTTCCTCACAGATGACATCCTTATGAGCCCCTCCCTCCAATGTAATTAGCATCCTCTGAACCCTGTTTTCAAATGTGTTACCACATTGCCTTATACATCACAACGCTGGACTTTGAGGCTGTGTGTACAGCATAACCTTCTGACTCTGTTATCTGACTCTAACTCTTTGAGCACAAGAACCCCCATATCTAGAGGTCCCCATAATATTTTAAGTGATGAAAGCTTTAACAGAGAATAGAAGGAGGTGGGGCTCAATACCTTAAAAACACGAATAGTTGAATGACCAGCATATCTTGCGATTTCCCAAACTCTCAGGCATCTTTGTATTTGCTGAGCTTTCAAGCTTTGCTTTGGGTAACCATGTTCACCTCACCAAGGTCAGTGGGTGGTGGGGCTAAAGCTCACACTATGTTTCTGGTACCTGGAACCCTGCTAGTGACTCTCATCATGCCAGGCTACATTATTGCTTTCTCCTATCACTGGTGGACTCAGTTCCAAGCACGGATGTATAGATTTTCATCAAATAGAATGTGCCTTCATTTTTGCTACATACAACCTCAGCATCTTGCCTCTGCAGACAGTGGTTAAATAGGTGGACCCTGAGCCATGCTGCCAGGAACTTTCCTTACCATATAGTTCAGTCTTAGTGCTTCCCCAAAGGGTAGTGAGTTGTATTCTATATCAATCAGAGCCCACCCTATACATAGAAATGTTGCAACTGGAGAAAAAGTGAGAGGTGACAGGGTGCCTGAGGTCTAGTCTAGTTACTATTGAAAACAGGTACAGGCAAACCACGTTCTCTGCCTGAAAAGCCGACGTGTGAAATAAACAAATCATAAGCAGTGTGAGGAGCCCCCCTTTTATTGAACATCTACTGGAGAGATTGAGTAACACACCCACATCTGTTATCTCCTTTCATCATGGATGGGAACGTCATTTTTGCATGTGTTACAAGGGCTGTTCCTTCTCCAGAATCCATCAGTAGCCAATGATTCCATGGAGGCCTATGAATTGGTGTTGTCAGCTTGATACACACCTAGACACGAGAGGGAATCTCAACTGATGAGTTGCTGCCATCAGATTGATCTGTGGGCATGACTGTGAGTCATTTTCCTTGATCAATGATTTAATGTGGGCAGGGCCCAGTCCACGGTGGGTTGTGTCCCCACTGGACAGGTGGTCCTGGGTAGGAGAAGAAAGGATATGCTGAGAAAGCCACGAGGGGCAAGCCAAGAAGCCGGGTCCCTGCTGCTGCTCCTGTTTCAGTTCCTGCCTGGCTTCCCTCTATGAAGGACTGGGACATTTGAAAGGAAACAAACTCTCCCTCCCTAAGTTGCTTTCGATCAGTATGTTAGCACAGCAACAGAGAAGCAAAGTAGGACATACCCCGGGTGCCAGGCTGCTTGCTTCCTAACCACCTCCCGACCCGCCAAGAATGCTTTTTCTGTGGCATTTTCTTCTAAGGGCTGAAAATAAAAGTGCCACGTTGGTTTGTGGAAAGACTGACGGATTTGCCCATCTGTGAAGGATGAATGTACTGAGAATGATTCAAATCCTCCTCCGGAAGGAACTTCCAGCAGCACCCTCTACCTAAGTCAGCCAGTCTCTCAGGAGTACCCAGCCCTTTCCCCAAGCACTTTGCTGGGAGATTTGCCTCCATGCAGCTTCTGTGTATTCTAAAGCTACACCCTAGCTTCAAGTCACACAGGCTGGATTTTATCCAAATGCCATTTTTTCTTATTTCTTCTTCATATGTGTGAGTGACATTATAATGAAAAATTGGTATCCCACTAAAGCTCTCACTCTGAGGAGGAGCAGTGTGCTTACCCACAATGAGAAAGGTATGGGCAAGCATATATAGTGATGTTGAAATTTTTGCTTAAGTTTGCTGCAGTAGTCCTGGTTTTGTTTAAAATTTAGACCAGGTATCACTATAGCTTCTGGGGTGAACAGAGGCCAGAAGTGGCTAAACATTTGGTGTCTGGATTCAAATAGATGCAGATTGGACCCAGACTCTGCTGTTCATTGGTCCGAGTATGTAATCTAGCCTACAGAGTGGTAATCCCCATAGCTAAATCCTAAGAGCCCAGTGTCCTCTCTTCCTGGACTCTGTGGAGGTTCAATGTGATCACAGGTTAAAAGTCTTCATTTGGGGCTTTGTGCTGCCCTGATGTCATCCGTGATCATGGTACTCAAGAACCGGGCTGTCCCTTCCTCCCAGACACCTCCTCTACGGACTTCAAATGCTCCTGTTGAGGGGATCTGGGGTCCAGTTCTGGGTTCCTGGTGTTTTTCTGAATGTGTGAGAGACTCTCTATAGTCATTGCTCTTGGAAAGCCCAGTCCAATGGGCGTTCTGAGTTCAACGCAGAACGGGGTCAGTAGGGTAGAGGAACCCAGCTGCCTACCAAATGGTATTAGTGAATGAAGGAGACATGATGACAGACACTTGAAATCAGAATCAGTTCACAAATACTAGTGTCTCCAATTACTTGACTTCCAAATGGAAAAATAATACTTCCCGGAATATGATCAGAGCCTTCAAACTGTCCCTGGGCAGAAGAAAAGGCAGACAATATTCTATTGTTTTCACAGTGAAGATAAAGAAAGTCCAGAGGATCTACGTGACCGGCCTTAAATCACTCTGTGTGGGTTTGAGTTATAACACAAGTCTAAATCCAGAGTGGCAAATTACTTCTCTGCTGACATCCCATCTCTGATCCTCTGGTAATGGCTGCCTTCGGTGGTGTGAGGAAGAGACGGCGTCACAGGGAGAAAAGCCACCTGTGACTAATGCTGCTGCTGTTATCTGGTCTTTAAACTCCTGTCCCATGCCTCGTCCTCTGGAATGTGCTGACACTGCAATGAGCAACAGTTTCTTTAGGAGCTCGCTGCAGGGTAAGCATATCTCTATAGGAAGGGTCCTGACTGCTGAATTTACTGTCTTGGTAAAAACCTAAGGATATAAACATGCTACATTTTCCCTGATGCGTTCAACTGCTTCTTGCTCAATCCACTCGTATGGTGCCTGTATGGAGGTCAAAGGACATCTTGATTCTCTCCACTATGTTGGTTTCTGGGACTTGAACTCAAATGGTCAGACTGGGGACAAGTTCCTTTACCCACTGAGCCATCTCATGGGCCCTGGAAAATTGTTTTGAAAGACAAGAATTATCCCTTAAATCATGTAGGATGGCTGTCCACAGGCTTTGTAATTGCAGAGATAAGAACACCAGCATAGAAAATAAGCAAAACAGAGCGACCACCACCTGGTTTCTCTAGGCGACTTTGAGAAGCAACTGGGCTTCACACCATGTGCCCATGGGGATTGGGGGAAAAAAAAAAAAACATGGTACAGCGAAGAGATGCAAACCTGGATGGAGTGATTTAAAACTTTCTTCTCCTTCTCAAGTGCTTTCTACTGAAATTGCTTTCCAGCAAATGCATGGAGCCACTTGGCGGCTCTCATATCAGACAGGGAGGATTTAGGTATTTCCACTTTCATTGACAAATCCACTTCAGGAAATGAAACTCTTATTTGATTTGTTTGAAGAGAATGAATCATAGTTTTTTTTTAACTAAAAGAGAACTTTCAAGCCCATCCAGCTCAATGCCTTTAGTTGATAGATTGGAAAATTGAGTTAACTCCAGGCCACAGGGTGACTCATAGCCAGAGCCAAGGTAGGGGCTCAGTCTCAGGACTTCCAATTTGATATTCTTTCCCTAGCTGCTTCCTTCTAGCTTAGATCCATGGAGGAGCTCCCCTGATGAGAACTACCCCATTTGACACCAATCAGTGACCTAGAGTCCTACAGAAATGACCATTGATGAGTGAACCAACAGTGACCACGAGGAGCTTTTGACCATACATGGATCTGAGCTTCAGGAATGGTTTTGAAGCTTAGGGAAGAGCCACTGGTTGGGTGCCATTAGATGTTGGTACCAAGAAGAATATAGTCAATAATTAACTGGGCAGTCCAAAACTCTTCCATTTGAAACAATTAGCAACAAGGAACCACCTCTTGGGTGTTTCCAATCCTTCCAGGAGACAGGAATTCCAAGTCCTTCAAAGACAGGACTGGAGAGTGGATGAGAGGAGATGCAGATCTCTGAGGCCCTGACCCAAGGTCAAAGTGAATAGAGAGCCCTCTCGTAGCTGCTAAGGCCGGGACTTTCGGAAAGGGAACGGTTGTACTGTTTAAGAACTAACTCTTTTCCTTTCTGTTTTGAATGGTGGTCCTAAAATTATCCTCCTTCCCAGAAGATGGACCCTGTAGAACTGAACTGATGACCTATTTTTTTTCAATTTTATCAAGCAGCAGATACATCAATTAATGTTGCTACGCTCCAGGGTTCAGTAGTAAGGCTGAAATTAGATTTATAGATTACCTGCCTTCACGAGGTGCTAGCAGTCAGAAATGCTTCGTTTCCCTGCTGCTCTTGGCTCTGCCCGCTCTTGCCACCCTTGATGGCTGTGCCCTCACCTCTGTTTTTCTCTGCTCCTCTCTTGCCCCTAGGGCTCCTCCCACTGTGCATACATACAGGCTCATTATCATGAACGAACCCCAAGTCTATGTGTCCTGGGCCCCAGGTGGAAAATGCTCTGTCTGGGAGGAGTCACGGGATGGGAATTTGATTTCCATAGTCTCCTGGAGGATGTATCTCCCTGTCCTGTAGGTGACCTGGGGACAGACTCTGATTACATTCTTCCAACCACGTAGTGACTTTCTCTGGGGAAGCAAAGAGCTGCACAGAGGAAATGAGTGCAGACAGGATCTTGAGGCTGTCCCAGGTGATGCTTGCCTTCTGGATCCCTCCATTGCCTTCGAAAGGTCTCTGAGCCTCGATGCTTGCCCCCAGGAAAGCATAGTGTATGCCTCGAATTCCTGTGTCTACAAAGACAGTGGATGAGATGCCACAGGTACACAGCATTCCCTGGACTCTCAGCCACTCTCTAGAAAGAATTGTTCATGGTTTCCACTCAGCCAACATCTACCATTGGCTCTCAGTGTCAGGTGCTAGAGTTTCAAAATAGAGCTACCAGCAACCATCCCCTCAAGGAGGTGTCAGTCTGAAACCCCAATCTACTGCAATTTCTCCATCCCTACTTCTCCAAACACCTCCCAGAACTACCTAGCTTAGGCAGCAAGTATGTACTGCCCTACAAAGGCAGCTTCGGTAGTGTGAAAGTACAGCTTCCAATCAAACCCCATGGCTGTTCCCACTCTTTTCCTAGAAGCCAGAACAGTCTTGCGGCTGATGTATATTGTGGAATAGCTCACACTTATTCTAACTTCTGCACCAATTGTCCAACAGCTTACCGTCCACCTCCCCACTGGTCTGTCAAATTCCCCACTGGTGTTCTCTCTCTCTCTCTCTCTCTCTCTCTCTCTCTCTCTCTCTCTCTCCTTCCTCTTCTCCCTCCCTCCCCTCCCTCCCTTCTCCCCCTCTCTCATACCTCCTCTAGCTTCTCCAGGAAGATTCAAGTATGACTCTGTGACATCTCGGTTCTTCACTCATAGAGAGAAAAACTATTACACATGCAGGTAACTGGCAGATTTAAACATTCAGACTCAAGGCAGGGATCATATCTGTGGTTGGTTGTATTCTGTAAGATGGTTATAGCTGGATCTCTCTCTCTCTCTCTCTCTCTCTCTCTCTCTCTCTCTCTCTCTCTCTCTCTCTCTGTGTGTGTGTGTGTGTGTGTGTGTG
>NC_034599.1:95193804-95203696 GCF_900095145.1 Mus pahari
AAAAGAAAAAAAAGAAAAAGAAAAAAGAAACTAGGTGCTCTGTCCCACACCTGTGCTTCCATTGCAGGTCAATGAGCATTATAAACCATGCTGCTACGCTAAGTCAGTAGGGTCTCAGGGTGATTAGTTATAAAGCCTTAGAGCTGCATTTCTTCTATTGCATAGGCCCAGTACTCAGTGTATGCTTTGCCAGAGCAGTCAAACAATTAATGTTTCAGTATTAATGGATGGTCCTTTGATCAGTAACCACAGCCATTGACTGTGTGCAGGGACTTGCATAGCCTGCTTGCCAAAAGTCCTCATTCAAAAGGTTATGACCATTCTTTGATACTATTCCCAGACCCTCTGCTGTCAGAATCACTAGCTGTCCCCCCTGAGACTCTTGGTCAGGTCTGACTCCCAGTCTAGGTTGGGCTACCATCCATTCTCCACATGCATCTGTGATCTCCCATAACAAAGTGGCGCCATTGTGAGCATGACCTCATGAGCAAGAGTTCTGACAGGGACCATTCATAGATCTCTCAACTAGAACACATCCAGGCATATCCACGGCTGCTACAGGTTGGACTGGCAGTCATCGTTCTGCATAGATCCCAGGAAAGATTTCTTGGTGCCCGTGGGAGTCTTTCAGATGCCTCTTTAGATGGCTGGAGGCTCAGGAATTTTCTAGAAGATGGCAATCTGTTTTCTTTTTGACCGGCCAACTGAAGAGAACGGGCTGGAGGTTGGCTACGCTGGTGAAAGGCAGCAGTGGCCACAGACCATCTCCTCTGTCTCAGTAATTCATGGAGATATCCAGGACCATCCTTTGCTTCCACCATTTTATTCAACCTTAAGCATTTCCTGAGGCCCTCCCTGTATCACCCTTGTTCTGAGGAGACATCAGACTACTCCTTGTGCTTCTCTTTTTTTAAAGTATATTTTAAAATCTTCAGTATGCTTTCGTTACACTATAAGTATATCACCCCTCCCCTCATTCCTTACTCTTTCTCAAGCTCTTGGATCTTTGGCTCAGAGAACATCGTGGAAGAACTAACTGATGGACAGAAAGAGTGTATGAGCCTGAATACCAGGAAATCTGCTGTGAAACTGCCTCTCTTAGAAATGTCTGCATAAAAAAGGCACAAAACAAACCCCAACAATATCAGGAGATGCGCTAACAAGGAAGAGGGAACATCTCATGGTGGCAGGGAGGGAGTTCCACCCCTACACTGAGAGCTATAGGCAGCTAATGACGGCTGAGAGAGGGATCGAGGATTGGCATCCTGATTGGTTACCCAGTGCAAAGTTGTTCTTTCCTATGAACAACAAACCTCTGCTAACCTTGCCAAGGTTAAAGCCTGCCCACAAGTGACCAGCCAATCCCAAAGGCAAATAAATTATCCCCCACAGGATCCTTCTCCCCTACATCCAGCAGTATTAACACCCCTCACCCCCCACAATCTCATGGCTCTTACCCGGAGGAAAGAGTCTAAAGCGCCGTTCTCCATGAACTCTGTAATGATCATGACAGGCCGGCTCTTGGTGACCACACCCTCCAGGCGAATGATGTTGGGATGGTCAAACTGGCCCATGATGCTCGCCTCGCTCAGAAAATCCCGACGCTGTTTCTCTGAGTACCCAGCCTTCAGGGTCTTGATGGCCACATAGATTTCCCTCTTGCCTGGCAGCTTCAAACGGCCCTTGTACACCTCGCCGAACTCCCCTGAAACGGCAAGCATGAAATTAGGCTGCTAGTCCTTCTCAATCCGTGGGGCCACAAGGGGGGAGGCATCTTGGTGCTCAAGGTAGGATTGTGATTTGAGTGAAGAAATGGAAATTGGATTTGTTCTACACATCTGTGATGTCTAGACTCTAATCGGTTCATAGGAAACACAGAAAGACTACTTAAAGCACACTCCTCACGTCTGTCCTTAGAAATAGTTTAAGTACTTAAAGTGGAATTTTAGAACATATCCAAGTTAGGGCTTTGTCCTGCCCTAAATATTGTGTGTGTGTGTGTGTGTGTGTGTGTGTGTGTCTGTGTGTCTGTGTGTGTGCACACGCGCGCGCGGGCACGCACGCGTGCTCCACTTGAATAATTGAAGAGAAACATCCAGCTTCACTCTGACAGAATTGAGGTTCAATTTTAGCAAAACCAGGTGCACACGTATCTCGGGGACAGAGGCTATGTGGTACTTTAGTTGGTGCTCCCACATTAAAGTGACCATATCAGTAGCTAGTCTGTTCTCTGGAAAGCAGACCCTGAAAAGTTAGGAAAGGAACAAGTTTATCCCTGAAAGATAAAAGGGGGAGGAAGCAGGATCGGAATGGAGCACCCCAGATCACAGCAAACATATCCTAAGCCGACCTGACAAGGTCTCAGGCAGCCTTGCAGGCGAGTAAAGAGTTCCTGTTCTCAAAATAGCCAGCCCCTGATATCTCTGCTGGGTTCAGCCACTGGCTGGGGGCCACCTGCAGGAACTGGCCTTCTGCAGGAGGGAGAGTGGAGTCAGATTCAGGGACTGCTGCAGCTTGAAGCCTGGCAGTTGAACGGTAACATATTCCTCCAAGCAGGCACAGGCTGAACATCTCCACGGGGATACAGCAGGATTTCACTATCTTTTCTTTCTTTTTTTCTTTCTTTTTTTTTTTTTCAGTAAAATCACTACGAGTAAAAAACAATTTTGATGACACCATTTCATAGCTGTCTAAAAGAGAAAAAGTCTGTTGAGTCCTGCTTAATGGGCTTTCAAAAGTTATTTGATGATCTCTCCTGGTTTTGTTGCTTCTAGTTTTGTTCATGGGAGGTAGTTAAGTGTCTCCTCACAAGGGCTTCACTGAAATGCATGTCAGAGGCCTGTCAGGAGAAATAGGGGCTTCTGGTGGGCAAACTTTTGTTTTGTTTTTTCACCTTAAGCTTCTAAAAGAAAATGATAGAGCAGACTGTGAACAATCAGACAGACCACCGGCCACATTGGGAAGACGGCTAGCACGCTTCCAGTGCTCCAGCCTGGACTTCCTGTTGCTTTTGGCTACAGAAAAACACCGGAAGAGAGCTGTGCAGAAGGACTTTTATGCAAAACCGCTCTGAATTCTACTGAACATGACAGAACATGGGGCTGGAGGAGAGGCTGGCCTTAAGCACCATGAAGAAGATTTCATCCCAGCCTAATGCTCAGAGAGCTAGCATTGGTAGCGTTGGCTTTGACATTGAGTCATACGCTGCTTTGATGAATTGCTTGAGGTCAGTCTGAGGCTCTCTCATGTTTGGAGCTTGCATACCTGCTGGCGTACCTGGCACGTGGCAGGCATGCCAATGAAAGTCAGTGTGCCATATGTATTGTCATCTGTTTGGACTTTGCCTTGCCCACACTCAGGTCATTAAAGTGTTGAGACCCTATCACTGCACCACCAAAAGAAGCCAAAGTTTGGGACAGTTAAAAGTTGTACATAAAGGAATGCTCATGGGGGCTGACAGCATGGCTCAGCTGGTAAAGCACTTACGAGGTGGCTCAAACTTGAGGGTCTTAGTTTGGATCACCAGCACATACATAAGAAAAAAATGCCATGGTGGCGCATGCCTGCAGGAGTGCTGGGGATGTGGAGACAGGAGGATTCCTTGGAGCTCACTGAATTGGTGAGCTGCAGGTTCGCAGAGACCCTGTCTCAAAATGTAAGGGACAACAGTCAATAAAGATACTCAGCCTCAATCTTTGATCTCCAGACGAATACAAACAGGCACACCCACACATACGCGTGTACACCGCCACCCACACATAAGAATGCTTGCCACAGCAGTAGATTAATACTGAATGCCCATGTCAAGGAATGCTGGGAAAACCTCATGTCCAACTCGGGGAAGGCGTAGAAGTATTGAAAGCAACAGATGAGTGATTTGTGTTGACTGAAAGATTTTCACGTAGAGTTAGTGAGGGTAAGAAGGGAAGCACATCACAGAATATCACTTGCTGTGTACACCCATATGGGATGCATGTCAATAAAAAGGAAAATGATGAAACATACATTCCAAATGTGGAGATGGGATATGGGAGTAGAGATCAGTAAACTGAGTTTAGTTAATTTTATGTTGAGTTGCTATAATAAGCATAGCTTGTGTAGTTAAAATGCAAAAAATTTAAAGTCAAGTACTAAACAAAACCTGGCACATATATGTGTCTATCTATCCATATATATATATATATATATATATATATATATATATATATATGTATAAATGTATGTGTCTTTCTATATATACATATACATATATGTATATGTATATACACATGCAGGTATAACATGCATATATAGTAGAATCCATCCTTCTGATAGCCTACTATTTAGTAACTATGAATACAAATCATATGTTTGATAAATATGCTAATTGAATAATATTGGTTAGTATTTCCTCTTGTTGCCACAATGAGTTCTATTTTCCTTTAGGAGAAAGATAGAGTTGAGAGTTTAGGTGACAGGCATACAACTATTTCTTCTGGGTGGAGATAGCTCAGAAATATTTCTCTATTGGCCATCTACTATGGCATGCTTCATTCGGTCAAACCACCAGGACATTCCTGGAAATAAAAAAATCCATTTTGCTAGCAAGGAGACACCAAAAGCACGCCCCCAAACCAGACAGCGGAATGTCAGTCAGGGCTCTGGCCACACCCACTTCATTTCTTACCATTTGCCAATGGATAAAAAGTAACAATTCAGAGACTACCCTGGCCAGCCCACCCTAGAGTTTCAAGCAGTTCTGTCCTATGTAGTGACTATCCTAACAAGCCTGTATTTGGGTAAGCGTTTGGAAGTAGAGTTTCTTTCTGTCTTCCTTTCTTTCCTCTCTCTTGAAATCCCCTCACTGTCTTCCTGTCTGAGACATGGTCTGTAACCCAGGGCATCCTCAAGCTTACAGTAATCCTCCTGCCTTGGTCTCCTCAGTGCTAGTATTACAAGCATGTGCTGACACCTATCTCCGAATAATTCCAGAAGTGGATACCATTCATCCAAGACTCTTGCCTGGGAGTTAGGCAGAATCGGAATATTTATCAGTCTGTGTGTATGTAATTTGGAAAAACGCACTAGATAAACCTAATGTGCCCCCAAACATACACATCAACACCCCAGTTCAGAAACTCTGTTCTATGTTAGCTGGCCCTGCAATAAGAGCACAAAGATTTGGATTTCATCTTAAGATTCTGAATAAGTGGTCTGGGTGCAGCCTGGAAATTTCTATATTTAATAGCTGCCTACAGGATTGGCTATATAATTCTAGTGCCTGGCAGAAAATGAAAATTTAGGACTCCTTGCCCAAAAAATTATGAAGGATTTCAAGATGGTGACAGGAGAGCATACAACTGAAGTGGAAACCCCTCTGAATATGGGGCTCTGTTTAACTACTGTGGTGGTCCTGGCTGCCCAGGAGCTCCTACTGTGTGGCCAAGGCTGAGAGCTGTGCTTTAACCCCCAGATTCCTGCATACAGACTACTGAACCCCAAAGCCCCGAAGTCTGGGACCTATTTGACTCCTTTGACTTACGCATAGGCTGTCCTCACAGTGCACACAGCCGGGAACACAGTGCAGTCTTTATTGGTGTGTTGGTGTGCGTGGAGAGAAAGAGGAAATGGAGGGGGGGGGGAGCGGGAACAAGAAAGCACGGTATTGAGAAGCTGTCTCCCCTAGGACATGGTAGACGAGATTACTTCTCTGATTGACAAGCGTCACTTCGCCGTTTGATCTTTATGGCTAACTGCTCCACAAATCAGTGTCTCTAAGACCGAAGCTTCAGATGATATCTTCTGCGGGGTCTCATCTCAGTCTCTGAGAGTCAGAAAATAAAAGTGTGCTCTGCTTGGTAAGGAGAGGAGGGTGCTGTCCCTGGTGACTTCCGTGCTCAGAAATCTATTCTGCGGTGGCATAAAGAATGGGGACTCTGGGAAATTAGGTCCTTTCCTCTCCAGTTTGAGAGAGGGAGAGGAAGGGATGGAGGGAGAGAGAGAAGGAGAGAGGGAGAGAGGGAGGGAGGGAGGGAGAGAGGGAGAGAGGGGAAGAGGGAGGGAGGAAGGGGAGAGGAAAGTGGGAGGGGGAAGGAGGGGGGAAGGGACTTACTAGTTTCTGAGCCAGAAGGCTTTCAAAACACTGACTGCAAAGTAAGTCACTCAGTATCAAGGCCCTCTTCAGAGGTACCCCACAATTAGGTGTCCCCCTAAGTAGAATGAGGCATGTGGAGGAGGGAGCTTCAAGCCCACTCCAGCCTGAAAGCAGTGGACACTGGCTTGGTGTCTCCAGTGCTCAGCATGCTCATCACTAGAGACCAGAAAGTCGAAAGCTGCCTTCCCTTCCTCCCTGGGAGTGGAGAGAGGGCTCACTGGATGTCAGACAGGTAAGGAAGGATACATGTGGGTAGTGAGTAAAACACAAAGGGAAGAGCATGTGTTTGGGAGCGGTTAATGTCAAGAAGGGGGGTGCGGAAGGGGACACATGGGTCTCTGTAGCTTTGCAAGACCTACTGGTACCTGATTCACAACAAGTGCCAGAGGCCATGGGAAGTTGCCCAGAACTCTGGCCTAGAGGGTCTCTCTATCAAAGCCTAGCACGGCAAAATCTGGGTCTCTGGGCATTTAGCATCTCCATAGCCTCGGGGATGTGGAAACCCAAGGTCTTATGTCATTATTTATTAACAACAAGGAAAACCCAGGGCTTGTGTTGTTTACAATCTGAGAAAGAGCTGTGCACATATATTCTTTAACTTTTGATTCATGTACTAATTTCAAAAACTGCATTTGCCTTGGTGCTGTGGTGTGCAGAAGACAGAGAAACATAGCTTGTGACCAGACTGGACTGTACAATGAGACTTGGTTTCAAAACCCAGCAAGCCCAAGTGAGTAAACCGGGCGACACAATGCATTCATCCTTTTTTCGGCTTTCAGCTACTTCTCCTGCCGTTTAGAACAGAGCTCAATGGTGCCTTGTTGTGTGAAGATCTGGAATCTTCAAGACTTTCCTGTCCCATGTGCCCCACATTACAATCACACTGTTTTCATTTCTTAATAAAATCATTTCAGCACATCAAGGTGCAAATAGAAACTGGTTCAGCTTGGTAGTGTTTGTGGTTGGTCATTTTTTGAGAAGGCTTACCTATGGTAGGTGGAGGCAGCCTACTCATAGGGTAGACTTCTACTGGCTCGCATCTCTGCTACTGACCCGGTCCTCTCCCGCCTATTTACAGGGCCTCACATCTATTTATTTGGGGCCAAGCTCCTGCATCAAGCCAGCATGGAGGCCAAGGACACTCAGTGGTTCTCTGTGTTTCTTATGTAGCACCACTATCTGGAACTTATTAGAAGATGCCGATTCCCAGAGACCTCCCAGATCTATTAGATCAGAGACTCAGTGAGTGGAACCCTGGAATCTGGATGTTAGCTCATTGCCATGTGATTCAGATGCTTGGCTCTCCTCTGGGAGGTGGGAGGTGCTTTCGTTAAGGCTGTCAGCGCATGCCTGCTAGCTGGTTCTTCTGACAGTCCTCCCAGACAGCCAGGGAAACTATTCCTTACAAGTTGCAGCCTTGCCAAAGCCTCTTTCCTACCTTCCTTGACAAAATGAGCAAGAGGGAGACAGTGTTTCAGCAGCGTCAGATACCTCAACTATTATATATAAAATCAGAAGGGGAGAATTTTCAATTTTTGAAAATGAAACAGGCAGCCTGCCAGCAGGTATTTCAAGCTGCAGCTATTGGCTGTGTGCAGCAGGAATCTACACCCACAATTGCACCCTCCCCACTTCCAGCAGCATTTTAAAGTCTCAAATTGCCTTGGGGGAAAAATGGAAAGCAGAAATCCTAGTTACTAATTCAGGCATACATTCGATATGGAACTTTTAAAGAGTAAGTTTAAGCTAGGTTTGAAAGAATGGTTTCCAGCAAGGTTCAACACAATAGCCTGTGCAAGATAAGTAGGCTATAACTAAACACAAGAGTGATAAGGCTCACATCCTACCATCTCCTGACCATGCACAGAGGACAGACATTACTAATTGAGCACAGCCATTTTTATCCCTTTGGCAGAGTTCTTCTGATGTCCATTACCCAGGCTGCTATATACTGTAAGTGCATGAGACAGACTGGCTTCATGGTCACAGAATTCACAGAGTGTAATACTGAGATGGTGATGGCAGGAGGGACTTCTGTAATTCTTTGTGGTTGTTAGACAACATGCTTCTGTAACGTGTATGCAGTTCTGTGTTTATATATGTATTCATGCATGAGTTACATATGTTATACATACATCTACATAATTCTGTGACATAATTAAACATATATAAGTATAAATAAAAAAATGTTTGGGCCCCTATTGTCCTTCGTAGGGCATACTTAGAATGAGAACAGAGATAGGATGCATGTGTGTCCTATAAAGGACATGCTTTTTCCAGGGATCATCAGACAGTCTTCATATCACTACCGTAAGGGATAATGAATTGGAAGGCAGTGTTATAATCCCCAGCAGAAAGGGCCTGGGTACTCCAACTGCTAGGCAGGGTTTACCATCAGAAGCAATGACTGTATTTAGCTGCTTTCCTCCACCGCAGTGAAAGTGGCAGCAGCGGGCATAAGGGTTTCATTTACCAGCTCTGGATCAGCTACATCTGAGTTTAAATTGTAGCTGCATCATTAACTCAAGGACAGCACAGCCCACAACAAGCCATCCTCTGCATGTTGATTTCCTCGCCAGTCTAGAAAGCCCATACACACGCAAACATCGTCTCTGACACACGAGCTACTACAAGGATTGAGTGCACAGCACCTGTGAAGGGTGCAGGGTAGCGCCAGGCACACTGCGCACGCTCAGAGTGTGCTGCATACTTTACTTGTAGTTCCCGGAGACATTTCCTTGGGCTCCTCTTCCAGAACCCTTCCTACAACCCCGATGTTGCCCATCGTCATGATCACTGATGCTCAAAGTGTCAGGTTAGTGGGGAACCTTTCTCTACAGGAATTCATCCAAAGATAACAACCCCACACAGTGAGCACACATTCTCTTACCCAGCACACCCCTCCCCACAAGCAGCCTTCTTGGCATGGTGGAAGGGCTATATTAGTAGCTGCTAGCAATGGGTGTTTATTCTCTAAAATACAGTCAGCATGCTTTCCCCTGGATATCACCTCTAATGACACCTCTACCTACAATTTCATGCACTCAACAGCCATATGCTCAGTCTATTGCATGGTTGCACAGGTTGAAAACTGAGCACAGGAGTGTTTTCCATTCTGTTAAGAATGTATATGGCAGCCCTGCTTGATTCTCTAGATAAGTCCTACTGAATTAAAACTAACCAGCGATCTGAAACTGACCAATGATGTGACTCCTACTAGTCACACCTATGGTCACCAAAAGCTGATAGTCTCAATGAAGACCAGAGAAGTGCAATGCCTCCTCCACAGATGTGTCAGCTGACCCCATTGTCCACAACAGATTGGCTTTCCCTCACCCCAGGGAGCCGTCTTTAGAGTGTCCAATATGCACCTACCACACTCCATCTCTCTAGTCTCTCTCATTCTCTCAAATTGTTTAGCTCTCAAAAATTCTACCCTGGCCATGTGTTTTCCTCCAAAACTGTCAGCTGTCATTAGTACATATGAGAAGCACTTAGTTGTACAGCAGAATGCCACTTACTAGGTCAAGTCCCAGGTTAGTGAAAGAACATGGGTTCTGTCTCTCTAATATAACTTTGAGCCTGGTGAGGAAAGATTGACATAAAACAACTATGGATTAATGACGTATTAACCTTCTTGAGTGGCGTTATACCTGGCTCCATAGTTGTACTGGCTAATTTTTTGTCAACTTGACACAGCTGGAGTTATCACAGAGAAAGGAGCTTCAGTTGGGGAAATGCCTCCATGAGATCCAGTTG
>NC_034599.1:95206616-95281839 GCF_900095145.1 Mus pahari
CCCAACTTGCTTCTTGGTCATTATGTTTGTGCAGGAATAGAAACCCTGACTAAGACAATAGTGGTTACTTTTTATTCCTCTGCTCAACATCCTAAAGAGTTTTAGAAGGTACTTTGAAGTTACTGTGATGTATCTGTCTCATAGTTTGCAAATTCTACTCTATTGACCTCTTCTCAGACAACCAACACTGCCACACCGTGCCTTCTTGGTACTTAATGGTCTTCATTTCTGGGCCCAACCTCCAAGCCAACTGCCCCCACCAACTCCAGTCCCTCAACATCATAGTAGATGCATATGCCACACTGCCTTAGCCTGGATATCTAGTTGTTTCGATGGCATCTCCCATCCCACCCTTTATTCCAGTATCAGCCCTCTCGCGTCCTCTTCCCAGAGCTAGACAAAGCACCAATAGCTTGTCTCTAGGCTTCAGGAGGGTTACTTGCTCTTCCCCTCCCATCATAGTTCACTCTCTGAAGACCATCCTATTGCAAAACCTGTTCAGGATCCCATTTGTCTCTTGGGAGAAAATATCTTTATTACAGTTGTTTCACCTCAAGGCTAGCCTGATTGTCTAGACCAACCTACAACAAAACAAAACAAAACAAAACAAACAAAAACCGTTTTCCAGCAGCAGCAGCACTGTCTCTGTTCTTGCTCCATCTAAGCTGATTTGTCCACCCAGTGGTCACTTGGAGTGTCTCTTCTTTGAGTGCTCCCTGACAGCGAGCCTCTCCTCATACCTACAAGACTACATCCTCCCTATGGTGTCCCCAACCCCATCACACAACCTCTTTTTCCCTTTTGTGGAGTGTGGTGCTGTGTTTTGGGCTAGAAAATCATCTTCATCACAGGGATGGCTAAGCATTGAGTCAATTTCCCAGCATCTACTACAGTTGCGGGTTTCATTGATGAAGGGTTTGGTTTTGTTTTGTTTCTTTGTTTTTTTCTGAACACTAAAACAGCCTCTCTTCTCTGGTTCTCTATTTGGTAGGCAAAGGCTTCAGAACCCTCTATTTAAAATAACCCCACACAGGCTGTGGGGTCAGCATTCCTTGTACACTCCAAGATGTAGGGTGGCATGTGTCTGACTACCAGCTCTCTCAAAAAACCCAAGCAGCCAAGAGAAGGAAATGCTCATGGCTAACAGTGTTTGCTAATCCCATGGTATAAATATACCCATTATGGGGAGTACCAACAGAACTGCATATGGGACCGGGACGAGGTATCCAACGTTGGCTCCTGCGAGCTAGTGCAGGCAGACTCCAGCATGGCTGTGTTGGAACACAGCGCTCATTTTTCTCTGTGAATCACATGTCATTCATTTTCTGTCACTCTCTCTCTCTAAGACAGTGGTTCTCAACCTTCCTAATGCTGCATCCATTTTATATAGTTCCTCATGTTGGGGTGATCCACCAACCATTTTTCTCATTGCTACTTCATTACTGTAAGTTTGCCACTGTTTTTATGAATTGCAATGTCAGTATCTGTGCTTTCCAGTGGTCTTAGGTGACCTCTGTGAAAAGGTTATCTTACCCCAGAAGGGTTGTGACCTAAAGGTTGAGAACCACTGCAATTTTTTCCTGTTTTCAGCTTTGAAAGTAACTTCTTTGGTGAAGTTATTGTGGTTAGAATGTAAACTGCCCCTATAGCTTCATTTACGTGACTGCTTGGTCTCCAGGGAGTGGTGCCATTTTAAGAGTTTGGGGTAAGGGATGGCAGAGGTGGCTTAGTGATTAAAAGAATGTGTTGCTCTTGGAGAGGACCCACATGGTGGTTCATGGGCATCCATAGATCCATTCTAGGAGATCTTATGACCTTCTTCTGTCATCTGTGGACACTAAGCATATCCATAGTGCCCATATGTGCAGGCAAAATTCTCACATGGAAAATAAAACAAATACATTTCCAAGGGGAAATAATGGTTGTGGCACCTTTAAGAGGTGGAGCCTTGCCTGAGGAGTGGGTCTCTAGAGGCCAGCGGTGGGGTTTGCCTGCCATCTGCTTTTTGCATTCTAACCACATGATTAGATTTGGGGTCCTGTTGCCATCCCTCCATGAGATACCAGAAGCCACAAGCCAGAGTAAACCCTTCCCTCCTTAAGATGTGTCTAGTTAAGTATTTGGTGACAAAAAGAAAAAAAAAAATAAGGAATAGAGGAGTCTCCTGATTCCCCAGCACCCCCAGCCCATGGAACTACACAGATCCTGCAAGGAAGGGCCCTGTCTCTTCTCTGTGCCTGCACTATGATGGTATAAAGTACCTGACTGGGAGCGCTGTTCACTTCCGCTAAGTCTGTCAGACTTCAGAGCTGAGGGGCCATTTATCCTTCTTAGGAAATCCACTTCAGTGTATAGAAAGTAGCCATTAAAAGCTTTTTGATGGAAGGAGACAATGAAGAGGGCGAAAGAAGAGAGGGAGGGAGTACTGAAAGGAAGGAAAAAGGGAGGAAGTGAGAAAGGGAGAGGGAGGAGGGACAGGGAGGGAGGGAGGGGAGAGGGAGGAGGAAGGAGGGAGGGAGGAGATGACTGTTTTCCTGTGTGGCTTTTCACTCTCCCCATCCCCAATATTGCAAACCAGTTTTCCTGCTTCCTCTGGGTGGCTAAAAGAAACATTGTCAATTACATTGTGTCATTGTTACTTTTTTCTTCCTTTAGTTTGGCTACCAAGTAATCTCTTGATTAGCACAAGGGAGAGCCAGTCTCAGTGAGGCAGGGTGTGAGGGAAATGAATGTGTTTGTAGAGTGTCTCTTATTAAAAATCACACCGGGTTGTGAATGCCCATGGGGACCAGCCCTGGGATGCTTCTGAATCACAAGGAGATGGGCCTTGGTAGAAAGGGTGGTCAGCAGGGACCAGACAAAATTCTTAAGGCTGTGCTGCTGAGCATCATATAATCTGTTAAGTGCATTCCTCGCAATACCAGGCGAGCCACAGGAAAACCACTGAACCTCCTCTGAGCAGAATGCACATACACGGCAGCACATCACACAAAACACAAATGGAAGGTGAAGGATAGAGTGGGACCATCAATTGTCCCTTTATGGGCATCCGGCAGTTGGTGAGCTCACCCCAAATTGTAGCTCCCTGGCAGGATCATAAAGCGAGAAGGCTCTTTACTCGTCCCTTGACAAAGTCAGGAGGGGTGTTGATGTGTGCTGTCTGGGATGAAATGCAGTCCAGAACACATCACTCTAAGCACATGACATAAATAACAACATTAAAATCACTAGCACCATTACAGAGAGCCATAACAACAATTAATAATGCGGGCAAAAAGAGTGCAGGACAGCAGGCCCGCCTCCTCAACACTCTTTAAGTTTCCTGGAGAAATCAAAGCCTGGAAGAGCAGAGTCCAATTTATCTGGTATGCAACCTTCCAATGCATGATCCTTAAATATGTCAGTGTCTAAAGAGGAAGGGAAAATTATCGACACAGAAGTGAGAGTCGTGGTTCAGTAAAATGCTTAATGACAGTCAGTGGGAAATATGTAGTGACCCTGATGGATTCTAGTCAGCCAGCTGGAACTCCTGGGGGGTCAGTGGGGGTGGCCGCGTGTGGTGAAAGGGAGAGTTCCAGGGCCTTCCACAGTGTAGCCAGAGGAGGGGCAAGGAGGCAGGGCTTAAAGAAGATCCCAGAGCATAGAGATGGTGTCTTAATGGGGTGTACTTCCCAATGTGGCTCCCAATTCCATATGTGGCTTGTTGTCCCCTCAGTGCATTGGGAGAATCTGTGAGTGGAAGGATTATGACATTCCCTCTAAAGATAACAAATGAAGTGGCTGTCTGTAGGACTCAGCTTCAACGTGCTTTGTGGAGTTAAAATGTTATTGGGAGATGTCACTCCATCCATACCTGTCCAGTGACCTGAACCAAGCACTCTGGTGCCAGGAACAATGATGGAGATGGCCTGTGCAAAGGATCACAAGAACTGAAGAAGCCAAGACAAAGACTATAGAGGAAAATGAAGTCTGGAAGGAGACTCAGATCAACGATGTAAAAGGTTACTTACAAAATAATGATGTCTGGGATGTTTGGGGTTTTTTTTATTTTGTTTTGTTGTTTGGGGTTTTGGGGGTTTTTTGTTTTGTTTTGTTTTTGGTTTGTTTGTTTGCATTTTTTTAGTCTCACATTGCGATATCTCACCCACCCTACAGTAATTAGGCTGGGTCTATAGACAGATTGACCACAATCTGTTAAAGAAAGATGAATTTTCAAGATCAGTCTTATGTTGTGATTTCCCGGGGGCCCCTCAGTAGTGGGTTCTAATCTACTCTGGGGATTCTATTCTGATGCCTGGTCTGGATGCAAGTGTATCCATACAGGGGGAGTCACATAGGGGGAAAAGTGTTATCCTAAAGCCATTGAGACATCATCAAAGGGGACACTAGATCAGCTTTTTAAATGGATTCTTTCTATCTTCACGACTACGTATTCTACATCTCTCTCCTTATCTGAGTTTTGTGGTCTGTTTCCAGAGCTACTCCAGAATCTTTGAAAACTAGAGTCAAGGTCCAGTCCGAGCTTTCCCAGGTTAGCTTAGCCACTGTGACCAAGGTCCCCAACGATTCTGAGCAAGAGTGTTAGGAAGACGGTGTGTGGACAACAAGAAGACGGGGACGAGGGGAAGGAAGAGCCATACCTGCTCCGATGACCTCTTCAATTTTCACAAAAGATACATCAATCTCCTTGGCAAACTCCCGGACAGCTTCATTAGGGTCCTCGTAAGTGAATGGGTCAATGTAGATCTTCATCCCTGGGGAGCCTTATTGGATGAGATAAGCAAGTTAACATCCCAGAGAGGATACAGTCACTGCTACCACGGATGTCCCCGGCACCAAGGATATTTCTGGGAGGGACCCTTCTCTTCACCAGGTGGTTGCTCTATCTTTCTTCCCCTGGACCACTTCGGTTCTCTGCCCTCTGCGTCCATATTTTTTCCCTTTTCTCTGCTCTTGACGAAAGGCAGAACAGATTACTTATAAGTGACAGATCGGGACCAGTTCCCGCACCAGGCACTCACAGAAGGCAAAGACACTGATTGATGCCAACCAAATGCATTAGCAGAAAAGTGGTGGTCAAATGGTAGGGTAGATATCAATATTTATCAACTTGACAACTTTCCTGAGTGGAGGCCACTGTTAAGGTTATAACTGACGGCTGTGGTCCATGGCCACAAGAGGGATGAGAATGGCGTTTGGTTTTTTCTTTTTTTAAAAAAGGAAGAAATTGCTATTAGAAAACCCTCAAGACAGAAGTGCCAACACAGTATGCCAAAAAGAGAAAATGTAAGGTGAAAGCTTAGAAAATATTAATACAAGAAAGAACAACGTCTACACAGGAAAAATGGGGTAGAATGAAAGAAAAATGGTAATTGAACCCCCCATGCCTTCAGACACACTGAAGTATGAAAAAACGAATAAAATGGTAGATGAGAAATACATAAAAGAATATAGACCCTGTCACTGATGTATACAGTGCAAGATAGATAGGTGTGCTTAGGGACAAAATAGAGAATCGTCATTGCAGAAAAACTACTTTCAAAAAGTAGAGGACAGGGGACAGAAAAGGCAACCGAAACCCAAGAACAAATGGATTCATTTGAGATGCAATTTTTCAACGTGTTCCATGTGTCATTAAGTGAAGTACAGAAATTGTTTCCATCGTTCTGGGATGGTGAAAGGTGGAGCCTCCAAAAGACCGGCTGTATGGTCTACCGCCACATCCCTGCTGCGGTGTACCTATAAAGGAGTCCGATCGGCAGGGGCAGGCTGGATGGGTCTGTCTCTATGTGGGTGGTGGGAATCCAGGCCGAAGCTGGGCGTTGGATTTTAAAAACCTCATCTCAGTACCTCAGCCACCCTAATTCCCTACTGCCTCTGAGCCTTCCAGCCATGTCCTAGTTCTGTCATCTTCCATCAGAAAAACATCCAGTACCTCTCTGAATGTCTTGATCACCTCCTTCTTCGGGACAGGCCTGAAAATTCTAGCACACAATTCAAAGAAGTAAGAAAAATACACTGAAGAATGGGGGAGGGGTTTCACAGTGGGGGAGTCAAGGGGGGGTTAAGATGGGGGAGGTTAAGTCAAAGAAAGCCAAGTGAGGGAAGAAACATTTTTCCCAAAAGGTAGGTTCTTTTGTTCTTTAGCAATACTGTTCCTGGTATTCCAGGCTACTTACTTGGAAGTAGGCAAACACACCCTAGAAGGCTTCTAGTGGTGGGATTGAGAGGTTAGGGAGATGCTTAGTCAATAAAGTGATTATCCTTGGAAGTGTGAGGACCTGAGATTGATCACTAGCAATTCATGTAAAATGTTGAATGTATGGCATAGACTTGTAACCTCAGTGTTGGGGAGGAAGGGACAGGTAGATTTCTAGGTCTTGCTACCCAGCCAGTCTGGCCTAAAATAGCAAGGTTCCAATGAGAGATCTTATCTCAAAAAAAAAAAAAAATGCAAAATAAGATAAAAAAGGGTTGGACGACACGGGAGGAACAACAAATAAGGTTAACCTCAGCCGCCGTCCATCCGAGAAATGTGCACACATGTGCTCATACACTTGACAAACAAACACATATACACACTTTCCATCTCACCACCCTACATACATACATGTACATACATGAAACACTCTACAAACCTCAGGATGACTTTGGCTTTGGAATACTTACACACTAACTAACAAAGCAAAGTGGAGATTCTTCTCTCTGTCTCTGCCTAGACTGTCGACATCATGAAACATTAGCAACAAACTTCCTGCTTGAGAGCCATGCAATTGAGTTTAAAAAAATTGTAAAAACAAAACAATCTCATAATGATGTAAATAAGTGTATGATTTTTGTCTTGGGCCATATTTAGAGTGACTCTCAGCTGAAGGAGGCCCATTGTACATCTGAAACATTTCACTCCTCGGGGGATAGCTGTATGTATGTGCATGAGAGAGAGAGTTCTTTAGTAGCGATGGACTAAAGGCAAAGTAGAGATGGGGTATCACCATGTTCCCACCTACTGTGCAGAACACAGGAAGAGAGCACTGCAATTGGCCAGACTGTGAGCATATGAGATGCCCAGGGCAGCATCTCTCTTAAGCACCAGACATGCTTAGGGTTCCCCTAGAAACTTCCCTAAAGGCCATGTTATAAAAGCAAATGGCGTACCTGGGTATGCCAAGAAGTACATGAAAGAAAAAAGGAAATTAAATAGGGGACAGAAGTTGGAAGGTATTAAGGTATGTGCATGAGCCATTGACTATTGTGGGTTATTACCACTGGCTTCATCTTCACTCTGTGAGCTCTGCTGGGTGACCACAGTTTCAGAGTGGACCCTCCTCAGGAAAGAGTAGCTGAGGTATTTCCATAGTGATTGGCATAGTCAAAATGCCAGTAACATAGTTAAGAGGGAGGCTCTAGGGCCAGAGAAAGCAGTCAGGCAAAGAAATACAGATGCTGATGATGGAGGTCAGACATCACCCATGGGAAGATGAAGGAGACAGATAAAACAAACCAGAAACACTCAAGACGGGGAAAAAAAAAAAGAGGTTAAAAGGGACACCAGGGTAGTGTCAATAAGCTGTGACTTTCCCTCCTAGTTCTGTACATCCCCTGGTGCTGATATCTGTAGATGACATTAGAACCCCAAAATCGTTTATTAATCCTGCATGATACAGCAAGTTCAGACTTATCTCTTATAACAGCTTCTCCACCCATACGAGAAATGTGACTTTCCTTTCAGCTTGCCTGTGAGAATAAAGACCCTATGACAAGTGGCAGGCCCAGCGCAGTGCCCCATGTACTGTGAAGACTCCCCGACTAATAGACTCATTACTGTTATCAACAATTTTTTTTCTTGGATGTGTTTAGGGAGGTGAAAAAGAAAGGGAGGCACAGTGGGCAGTGGGGGAACATAAGCCACTTAGGGTTATATTAGTTCCTTTCAAAATAACTACCTTGTTATTTTAGATCAAGGGTTTTTAAAGATGTATGCTAAGCTGTCCTGAAGGAGTTCTTCCATGGAAACTAATTAAACAATCTAGAATGGGCTGTAATGAATGGCTTGCAAGTAAAGACGTATATGAGGATGAATGGGGAAGGATTCTGAGCTAATGAGCTTTACAGATACTGGCCCCAGCCAGTTTGGGGAAGAAGCTATTCCCAGAAGGGAGAAGGCTCATCTCTTGACAGAGCCTCTACTCTTTAGGCCAGAAATGTGCCACAAAGTGCACTCAGCTGGGAAAATGTCTGCCCTGTGACGATGCATGCTCTTGACTTCCCAAGAGAGGTCTGAGTAATTGAGAAGTGCGAATTCATGTGTGCATGCATTTGCACACGTGCGAACATACGTGTAACACCACAGCTTCTGTGCTGTGTCTGATCGCTTTGGCTGTCACTGGGGCATTTCCCAGGAGCCAAGAAAGCTGCTAAAGCCCGGGACTGTGATCTGTTGAACTGTCTAGACAAGATGAATGTCCTAAATCCTGCATCTACTGCATCCATCAGAATCACTCCCCGTTTTGCTTGACACTGAGTAAAAGAACTGTTATATGGAGAAAGGAAACTGGGAAAGCTCAAAGTCTGAGAAATGGCTCAAACTCAGCCTTTCCTCCAGCCACAGCCTGTTAAGCATCCAGTAAGGCAGGAGCGAAAGATGTCCCTGACCCAGGTCCTCCCACTGCAGGCAGGGGTCTATGTGTTCTAAATTAACAGAGTGATTTGGCTAAGCACATGAATACAATGGATCCCCCTTGCAAACACCTCCTCGTATGATGACAGATCTCCCCAGACCATGCTCCCAAGCTCTAGCCAGCCTCTCTCAAATCCCAGAAGATGAGGAAGGGAAAAAAAAAATTGCCTTTTGCAAGGCGGAACAGGTCATTTGTCTTTCGGCTCATTTTGTGTTTCTGCATAAATCCCGCCTCAGCCTGTTCCTGCTCCCACTTGCCAGTGAGCAGTTTTTAATTATCAGGAAAATGGTATTTAGTGCAATGAATCACCAGACAGTGAAACAGGGAATCAAGTCAGCAACAGAGGCAGGCACAGCCAGCCAACCCCTGGGAGATGGGGCTCAGAAGATGTTCTCTGCTTGTGAAAGTTGGGAAATATTTTTAGAGGTGATGATGGCAATATTAGATTAATAGACCCTCATAATATATGGGATTTTATAGTGACTGGTGTGGCCTTCACACCATTGTTATTAACAGGAATACTTTTAAAGTGTTAGCTATGTTTGAGTTTCCGTTTTTCATAGGTTCCATATCTTTGGCATAAAAGGAGCATGTGTGGACTTAAACGTCTCATTGTTAGTGCTTTATTAGTAAGCACACCCCTAGATTTCTCATCCCCTAGTTCACAAATCTCCAATAAAGATCTAATTTGTAAACATGTTCATGGGGAGCATGGCTTCACTGCTGTCTGGTGCCTTCTCGTGTGACACCAAATATTTCTGGGAGCTGAAGACATACTTTCCTACTGTCAGAGGCTCTGTACCAGAAGATCAACCAGAAGTGGCTGAAGTGAGCTCTGGGGATACTAGAAGTCTTACGTAGGGGTATTTGAAAGGTTATGGAGACATTTACAAGTGCTAGGAGCGCAGGGCAAAACAGGGGGCTCATGGTTGTAAATAGCAGGTGACATGAGGAGACTAAGAACTGGGGGAGACACCCCCTGCCCTTGTCTAGGCACAGTGCGAATTCTGAGGTTTTTTTTTTTCCTTTTTTTTTCCTTAGATATTTTCTTCATTTACATTTCAATTACTATCCCGAAAGTCCCCTATACCGTCCCACAACCCTGTTCTCAAACCCACCCACTCCTGGTTCCTGGCCCTGACATTCCCCTGTACTGGGGCATATGATCTTCACAAGACCAAGGGCCTCTCCTCCCATTAATGGCTGACTGGGCCATCCTCTGCTACATATGCAACTAGAGACCCAGCTCTGGGTGGTACTGGTTAGTTCATGTTGTTATTCCTCCTATAGGGTTGCAGACCCCTTCAGCTCCTTGGGTACTTTCTCTAGCTCCTTCATTAGGGGCCCTGTGTTCCATCCAATAGATGAGTTTAGAACTAATAGCAGTAGCAAGCACATTTGCAGGCCACTTGTGACAACTGATATAGAACTTCAGAGGTTCCAGCAAAAGCCAGCTGGCCTCTAACTGGGAGAGGACTGCTAGAATCCCACAGGGTGCCGGGTGTGGTGGCGCACGCCTTTAATCCCAGCACTCAGGAGGCAGGGGCAGGCGGATTTCTGAGTTCGAGGCCAGCCTGGTCTACAAAGTGAGTTCCAGGACAGCCAGGGCTATACAGAGAAACCCTGTCTTGAAAAACCAAAAAAAAAAAACAAAAACAAAACCAAAACCAAAACAAAACAAAACAAAAAAACGAATCCCACAGGGTAGTGTCAGAGAATGAGGGGACTCGGTTGTTTTCAATCATTAATATACTTGTGTCCCAGCAGGCTTTAATGGTGTCTTAAGGAAATGGGGAAGTTTGCCTGCTTGTACCTCATTCTGGATCCAAGAGACTCATCCAACTTCACCCAGGCGTGAGAGCATGAAAGCAGAGATACTTAGAAACATGTGCAGCTCTTGAGGGACCATCTCTGATACTGTGCCTTGGAACTCTGAGCATCCTTCCCTTTGCTCAACACGGCTAGACATCCAACCGGCACTGTGGGATCTATGGAAAAGCCACGCTCTCGGGGCTCTTCACGTGACTGAGAAGTGGAGGAGGACATGGAGAAGAACAAAGCTGAGCAGTGAGGAAGCAGTCCGTACTCGGGGAGTGGACTGTGAACATGACAGAGACAGGAGGAGGCAGAAGGTCAGGGATGCCACTCTTCAAGGTCAGACTCCTAGAAGCTGCATAACTGGATTAAATGGAAGGGCAACAGGACGTTACTACAAAGGAGAAGTTTGGAATGCTTAGAGGGAGGTGTGGCACTGGGTGTGGAGGAATCAGGGAGGCCACCTTGAAACAGAGGCAGCGATGTTGACAGACAAACCCTGGGGTCCCCATGAGAACATTCTGTGAGAAGTGCCATGGGCACACAGAGCTGACCACTGTGGAGGGGGACACTGCGGGCAGGGCACTGGGGAGCTCATTTTGCTAAGGGAGGGACTGTAGGCTGGAAAAATGATGTGAAGTGGTCTCAGTAATTACTTAAGGTGGAAGATGGCAGTGTTTGTGCAACCAATGTGCTGCACAGTGAACAACAGAAGTGGCAATAGCCTAAGACTCCTGGGAAACTGCCTAACACATCCATGCCTTGTGGGTACCAATGACCAGGACAGAGTTCTCTCGGGCAAGGATGGCTGGTGCTGGACTGCCAAAGTCCTATTGGGAAGCCAAGGGCCATGGCTAATGATCTTGGAACTGTTGCAGTTAACAGTTGCAGAGATTCTGGCTAGGAGCCAACAGCATACACATGGGTGACTTTAGATCGTTCGATTTATTTGACATTTAATAAACGCTGACTGTAAACTCAGCCTCCTTTTGTACCAAGGAGCCTCTCCTTGTCTGCCTGCAGGCCTTCTTATGCATGAGCCACTCTTAATACCCTAGTAAGTCTCTCTTCCAGGGTCCTCCTGTCCTGAATACTGGGTCTCAGGTGATCCTCGGTGGAATGGGTGGGTAGTATCTTTGACATTCAGAATCAACCACCCTGAATGCAGCAATTTAGACATACTTCTGAGTGGAACTTCATTCCATCTCTCATCTGGAGCCGGAATCTAATTTACTTTTCTAGCATCCATTGCTACAAGTTCTCAAGCCCTAGCTTCATGATAGAGGAACCTCTTGATGGACAGCTTCTGTGAATCTGGCAACATACTGTCACTGAAACACTAGCCACACTCAACCAGGCAGGCTGCTCTCCTCTGCACAGGTGCTTTGTGGAGTGTGTCCTTGAACCAGGTCTCTAGGAAGGAGCTCATGAATCTGAGTAGGTTCTTACCAGCACAGAGAGCAGAGTTGATATAAACGTTTAATACAGCAAGTGTTTAAAATGTGTGTTATTAGCATTCTTCATCAGTAGTGCCACTGAGAGTAAGCATGTGATCAGCTAGTTATTTTTTTTTTCACACAAATAAATAGTAAGTGGGATGTCTTCCTATTTGTACTGCTTCCGTTTTGTTTCAACCTAAACACTAGGTTCCAGATTTATCCCGCTAACATTTTGTCTTGCAGATTTCAAATTAGCATTCAAAGCTGTTGGGTAGCTCTGAATTTTGATTCTGTCTTTTATGGTGTTAGTTCTGCTTCCCAACTGTTACCTACAAACTCGATCAGCAACCCCACGCTTGTGTCTGACTCGTGAAGTTTAAAAAGCAATCAAACAGTCACCAGATTGAATAGGACAAGTACTGGAATAATGCTGGGGACCTCTCTCCTAAGGGAATGACAGTCACTAACTCACTTTCTCTCATATGAAGACAGTCTGTATCTAGTTAACAATGCCTTCCATTAGGAGGCCATAAGATATTTTTGCCAAAATAAACATTCACCACCCATAATTCTTGAGTTTACTAAATATATGGTCTAATTAAAAGAGACAAGGTCCCATAATTATTTTCTTAATCACTTCTTTTCTGTTCCTAATGATGACAGAATTCAACTTTCTATTCCCAGACCCACATGTGTCACAGTGCCTCTGGGCATCTCTCAGGGCCTGAACTCTGCCCTCTCCCTGCCCCTTGCTTTGTCAGAAGATTGGGGCGGTTTCCACTCGCAAGTGTTATGGTTGGTTTTAATGTCTACCTGCCACATAGCAGAATCACCTGACTAAGGAGCCTCCCTTGGAAAGCACCCCGGCTTTTTTGATTGATGTGTGGATGGGTGTTACCTTTTGGTATCAGTGCAGATTTAAAAAGGGTGTGGCAGAGAAAACTTATCTCACCTGCCTTTTGCTTGCCTGGCTTCCCTCTGGCCATTGAGTTCAACTGTCCCATTGCTGCTGCTGATTCCTAAGGTATGTTAGGATCAATGTGCCCAGGTTTTCTTTGGGGACTAGGGACCAGCACTTCTCCAGGAAACTTCAGAGCTTCTGGTGCCAGATTGAGACGGCTGAGTGTTCCAGCCTCAAGGACAGAGCAGTTACCAGGTCCTCAGCTTCCAGGTATGATTCCGTTGTCTGTCTGTCTGCCTGTCTGCCTGTCTGTGTGATAGTGAGTGTGTGTCTCTCTGTGTATGTGTATGTTTGCCTGTATCTCTGTATATGTGTGTGCATGTTCGTGAGTGAGTGTGTGTGTGTGTGTGTCTGCCTGTGTGTGATTCTTCATCCCATTGGTTCTGCTATTCTGGAGAACCCTGACAAATACAGGTCCATACCTCATTTATGCTTTTTCAAAACATGAAAGCAGAGACTCTAATTTATATCTTCTACTTGAGGTAGTTTTCTTAGGACTGATATCCTAAAGCCCTTAATCCATTCACAAGCCCCAATCTCCCTTTATCTCCATCCTCTTGGCTCTCCCGCAGTTTGGAAATTAGGAATGACCTAAGTTCCCTGGACACCTGTTTGTATTTCCTAAAATGCAAATTATTCCCCTCTGTGCATAACTATTCTTTTTCGTCTACCTCCTGACACCTACGTCCTGACGTTGGATTCCTAAGCCGCCCTGCTTCACCTGGATCAACCTGCCCTTCATCTGTAATCAGCCAACGGTTTACGAGAACTGGACCGAGAACCCTGACAACACTGTCTACGCATTCCTGAGTGTGAGAAGCTTATGCCCCTTTCTACCTGCCCTTGACCATGAACCCCGGCTCACTGATCCTTCATCAGACCGACTGACAACGCATGCAGCACATTCTCTTGCCAGACTCTCCTCCAGCAAGTGTCTTTCCACCAATCCAAATTCCCCCTTTACATCTCTGTTCACTAACTTCTGGGGCAGCGGTTCTCAACCTGTGGGTCACAGCCCCTTTGGAGGTCCAATACCAGATATCCTGCATCTCAGATGTTTACATTACAGTTCAAAACAGTAGCAAATTTACAGCTATGAAAAATAATTCTATGGTTGGGAGGTCACCACAACACGTGGCACTGTATGAAAGGGTCGCAGCATCAGGAAGATTGAGAACCACCGATCTAGGGTCAGAGATGAAACAGGAGCTGGTGCCTGAATGCCACAGGATGTTTTGTTTTCAATAACTAAATCTGCCATGCTTTGACTCATTAGGGGAGATGAGACTACTATAAGCGTTTCTTTTCTGTCTCTTTCTGCCTCTACATCACATTAAAAAGGAGGGTCTGGAAGACAAGAGCCACTAACTCCCTTGTAGTGTTTCCTGGAGAAGCCCAGGGAAGGGGTGTCTCCACGCACTGGCGAACAGAGCTGGACACCTGCTGCAGATATTCTGTCAGTTCCAGACCAGGAAGCCCTCAGAACTCCCGAAGCCGTCTACACTCTGTGGAGGGTAATGTGTCTGCATGTTCACAACTGAGCACATTTGAGCCTCCTGACTCTCATTAGAAGGGGACCCAGAGGTGGGAACTCATAAACCACCTATCTGGGCTTGTTGAAGAATTGCATGTGGGATTAGACATAGATCTGCACCCAAGACCAGGCACCCTGAGCCTTTGAGCCTCTGTAATGTGGAAAGAGAATGAGGTCTACAGACAGACTCAGAGGAAGCATAAGCCATGTCTTCAATCCTCAAGCCTTATCACTGAAGAAAGACACCTGTCCTTCCTGGACTAGCAGCTGTCTCCTTGAGTCAAGGTGAGCTACTAGATTAAGGTTTCTTAATCTAGTATATATTAAGACACAGAGGAAACCTTCCATAGCCACCCTCCTACCCTTATCTGTCTGCCCCTCCCTGCCAGCCAGGCCCCTCCTTCACCAGGGCTTTACTGCCCTTGGTGTGCTGGGCTTTCCTCTAGCTGCATGGCCTTTTGATCATGATCTTCCAGTAGCAATGGCTTCATAAATGCACACATGAAACTCAGTGCATGAGTGTGTGTGTGTGTGTGTGTGTGTGTGTGTGTGTGTGTGGTGTTGGGGCTGGGGTTGGGGATGCAGGGGTAAGTGTCAGGGGTTGGATTAAAAGAGACTACTTAGGGACAGGGGAGAGGGACGTTTAGAAATGGCTCACACACGTAAAACAGCCTAAGAAATAATCCGAGCTCTACATCCACCTCACCATAATAAATGAAGCTGGAGAACACCAACTCCAGCCATGTTCACTCGTAGTAGCAACAACTCTATGGATGAAGATTTGGTATATATATATATATATATATATATATATATATATATATATATAGCCTAGGTAGGAGAGATGCCTCCCCCTGTGACAATATAAATGATGGAGTCCCCCTTCCCTGACTCCCACATGGGGAGTCATGAACATTTTAGAAACACAACTTGTAGTTCAAGTTGCCTGGCAGAGCCACCCTTCCAAAGAAGGACAGCCAAGTGTCAGTCTGAAGTTAGCCAAAAGAATACTGCCAGTCTACCCAGGATGCCAGGGCATCCTCTGTGCCCCACCTGAGGGTTGGCACACCTTGAGAAAGAGAACTCTTAGCTGAGTTGTCCTGGGGCACTGTTAGAAATCTTGAGACTTCAAAACAAGTTTGCATGTTTTGAACTTGATCATATGTACCTGTGTGGTCCCATGTCTTCTATTGGTCCAATGTGACCATCTATAAATGTTTTATCCAAAAGGTTCAGGAACCAGATCTGAAATGGACACCTAGTGGCTTATCACAGCAAGGAGCTACCTGGAGCAGATGAGGAGGCAATGCCAGAAGCCCAAGATTGACGAGGGAAGCCGAGCATGGGGGATTTGAGGCAATTCTGAGGCACAAAGGGAATACACATCACCCAAAAGTCAGACACCAAAGTCTGACTTCAAGAGCTGGCCCTGGGGAGTCCTGATGTCATAGTGGGGGGGGGGCTGCTCCTTGCAATGCCTACCCTGTGTACATCCTGACTGCCAAAGGTTTGATTTTATATAAACCTTCAGGTGGATCTTAATCTTGGCTAAAAAGGTATATCTACAGTATGACCTTTTTGCAGCCCAAGCTCGCTCGTCCCCTCCACATTAGAGCATGCATTCCTTCACAGCATGAGGGCAGCTGTGCACACTGCACTGCTTTCTGTCTCAGGTGACCTTAGAGAAGGAATGCAGACCAGTCCATGCGAAGTTTAGTCTTGGGAGCCATTGTTACTAACAGAACAAGCCCAGTAGACACGAACCAATGCTTCAGGGTATTCATGTGTGTGGTATCTGCTCACTGCTGAGTGTTCAGGACAAAAATGGCTTAGGACATAAGAGGCAGATTGCGGTGTGGTGTGGCTTACAGGGGTCAGCCCAGGGTGCTGGGACAGATTTCTTGGGCCATGTGAGGAATTCAAGAAGAGTCATTTAGAAACAGTGTCTTTTGTAAGGCTCTAAGTACCAGCTTCTAGAAGCAGGGAGGTGACAAAACCTATCCCCTCCTGGGAACTGTTTTAGACTGCGGTGCTGGATTCCTTCAGAGGAAAGAGCCATAATTCTGACATAGAATTATATGTATTTTGGTGAAGGAAATTTGATATACAAAAATATTTATACCTATGCTTAAAAGAGGCAGGGTTAAGATAATGAGTGAGAAAACTTTTCAAGGTACTGTTTGAAAGAAACCGCTTGGGAGACAGCCCAGCACTTCAGCCTTCTGGGCTCTGTTATCTCCTTAATTCCCTGCATTCGTGTTCTATAGCTTATCTGTGAATTTGGTTAACACATTCCCCAGCCGCTCAATTGGATAAGATAAGGCAGAAGATGTTAATAGAGAACCCTTCCATCTTTCCCCACTGAGAGCGATTTCAGGATTCATTGACTTGCTAAACCCTGTCTTCCCCTGTCTCAAATATGGCTTATCAGGGCAGAAGGTAATCTTCCACCAGGGGTCCAGTGGCTGCCCACAAAGGGCGTGCAGTGGACAGCCTGTGGTCTCCGGGGACTTGCAGAGAGAGGGACCACTTGGGTACCGAGGACTTGTCAGGCATTTGCTGTTCTGTTTGACCCTCACTATCTGGTTCTAAGGACCCAGGTCAGAGCCTGGGTGTGTTTTCTACTCACCCCGGCCTGTGCTGTAATGTTGAAGCTTATCACTGTACACAGCCTCTTTGCTGTAAGCTCGTTTCCTGCAGACACAGAAAAGAGGGGCTTTCTTAGCAGGGTCATATCGAGGGTTCATGCCCAGACATAGAACTCACCCTGGGTGTCTCCTGGCACTGTGAACTGGAAGACCCCGCCCACTTGAAGATTTCATCTCTACCTTGCCTTATACTCTGCTTGACCGACACACATTCCCTTGGGCAGAGGATTCAACTCTCAAATCAAGGACTCACAGGTACCAGGAAAGGCTGTGGGCATCTGGCAAGAGGGCAGTGGTGATGAGGACCCCCCCCATCCGGAGCAGTGAACGGCAGAACTGCTCAGTGGAAACCAGCAACAGGGCTTTGCCGGCGATATCTGGGCTAACCACCCAAGGTAGCTGCAAACAGTATTAAAAATTCACAAGGCCTTCAGGCCAGTCGGTGTGCAGAGCTCAGCTTCCCCTGCTTCTTCCTTGCCCCCTCTTCTGCCCGCCTGCCTTTTGCCCGCTGCCCAGGGCCTGAGCTCTCTAAGCAGAAGACTGCCTGTGCACAGCTGAGATGCTCCAGTGGGTCAAATGCAATTTTGTAACTGTCACTCTGGAAAGTCCTTGTGCATGAGGGGCTAAAAGTCCTGGCTGAAATGAGGATGGCGGACGGATGCTGTTTACTTATTGTCTTGCCCATTCCCATAGCCAGGTTTTATCCTAGGCACAGAGAAAAATCAATAATCTTGGGATTTCTACGTTACTGGCTGCAGGACTTGTCCAGGTTGCCCAGTTTGGGAAGGGCCAGCGTGGGATAATGGTGCGTGGAGAGGGGCTTCCTGGGCTCAGGGAGAGCAGAGTAGGGACCTACCTGCTGCAGACAATAGAGATGGCCACCAGAGAGACAACAAATACGACTCCAGCTGCTGCAGAGCCAGCAATCAGGGGTAGCTGCTCTCTCAGCTCCGACTTGTAATCATCTAGGTAAGAAAGAAGAGCATTAGACTCCTCCCACGTGCCCCATGCACATTGCTGGACTCGATGCACAGCACCCAGGACACCAGATATATGCATACGTGTGGACCCCAGCTTCCAATGCTTCAGAGTGGGCAACAGTTACAGAAACAAAACATCAGGCACAATTCTGGGAGCTCATGGATGGTGACTATTGTCTCCCAGGAGACGGGGACTCCAAACCTCCACCGCCCTGGCTCTGAAGGTTTCCCCAAGAGTAAGTCCGATGGAGGGGAAATGAAAGCTGTTGCTGAAACAGCTTAAGCTGTTGAAATGCAGCTTGTCAACAGACTCATTGAGCAGATTTTTTGCAGTTTATCTGTAGTCAGCCAGCTCTGCAGCAGGAGCTGTGGAGGATGAAGAGATGCCAGAGAAATCGCCAAGCTTTCTGAGATCCCACTTGACAAGTAAAGGACAGAGGTTTGTGCCAAGTGCTAAAACCACGCTGCATTATGGGTGGGGTGGAACACCCAAGGGTCACAGAGGTGGACAGAGATGCCGTCGTCTCTGGTGTTGCTGGTGTACCATTTGTGATCTTGGAGGAATTATTTCACCCCTATGATTCTCAGCCCTCTTGAATGTTGGTAAAAGGTCAAACCATGCGAATCTCTCAGTCTTTCACCTACATCACAGATGCACCCAAATTCTCCTTCTCTTTGCTTGAATGCACACCCACCACACAACTCAGCTTGCTTTCCCTTTTGAGGGAGCAGTAGGTTCATCCTTGGATCGTACTAAGAAGCCATTCTCCACAGCCTCATAGCCAGACATACAGAAGGTCAAACTGTCTATATCTTATTATGATTACAGTTCTTAGATGTAGCAAACAAAATCATAACCTGCACTTCAGATAAATAATGAGTGATATTTTGGTAGACACATGCACCAAATATTGTATATGAGGTATTTATCCTTAAACATTATTTATCTGGAATTCAAATTTACCTGGCAACCCCAATGTCACAGATCACCACAATAAGGGTCCCCCTATAAACTGTACCAGGATCTCCTGAGCACAGCTGTTAAGTGCTGCTATCTCTGAACCCCTACTCAAATCTACTGATAAAGATCAGGGTGTCTGTATGTTTCCCCGATATGTCAACAGGCCTTATGCTCCTCAGTATTTGTGAACCATCTTTCATCTCTCTAGGCAAAAGAAAAAGCAAGCAACTTCTAGGGACAAGGCTATTGGCTCTCTCTCTCTCTCTCTCTCTCTCTCTCTCTCTCTCTCTCTCTCTCTCTCTCTCTCTCTCTCTGTGTGTGTGTGTGTGTGTGTGTGTGTGTGTGTGTGTGTGTGAGTTGAGGCCAGAAGACAACTTTGGATATCATTTCTCAGGACCCATTCTCATTTTGGTGTGTGTGTGTGTGTTTGAGTGTGTTGTGTAAGTTTATGGAGGTCAAAGGTCAGCATCTGGCATCCTCCATAGTCATTTCTCCATTTGGTTAAAGTCACAATTCATCACACAAGGTAGAGGTCAATGATCCAGATGGACTGACTGGCTATCAAGCTTTGAGATCTGCCTGTCTTGTCTCCCTAACCTGGGATCACAGACACACACTGCTCTAACGGGCTTATTGCTAGAAATCTGAACTCAGGTCCCCACATATGGACAGAGAAGACATCACTGGCAGTAACCACTTCATCTTTGGAGATAAGATCTCTCCCTGAGACCTAGGACTCACTAATTAGGCTAAATTGGCTAGCTATCCAGCCTCAGGAATCTACCCATCTCTACTTCCCTAGCACTGGGATTCAAACCTGTGCCATCATGACCAACTCTTTTGTTTGTTTGTTTGTTTGTTTTTGTTTAACATAGGTTGTGATGCTGGCCCTTGGCCCTTCATGCTTGTGTAGCAAGCACATCACAACTCAGCAGTCTACTCAGACTACTGTTGCCTCTTAAAAACCCCCAATCTATAGACTATAAAAGGCAACTAAATAGACTTAAGGTGGGAATTTGGTTTTTCTCAGCTGACAATTTTGTTTGTTAATCTTCATGTGTGTATCTGTGTGTGTCCAAGTATGGTTTTTATGCAATGTGAGTGCAGGTACCCGTGGGAATCAGAAAGGGTACTGGATGCCCTGGCACTAGAGTTATAGTGATTGCAAGTTCAGTTCTGAAGTGATTCCTGGGAAAACAGCTTGGGAAGAGCAGTTTTCTTAATGCAGAGCCATCGCTCCAGCTCCACCAGGGAGTGTTGTTTGTTTTTTGTTTGTTTGTTTGTTTTTAAATGTATTTAGAAAGAAAAGTTGGCAGGAAATAAAATGCAGGAAACTACAGTGAAGAGTCTTTGACAAAGTCTTCACAAACCAAGTCTTCACAGAACATAAGAGTCCAAAAGTGAGGATGATGATGATGAGGATGATGATGATGATAGAAAGAGACTAAGTCATTGGTTAACACACCTGGCTAGGTGTAGCCAGGGCTCCACGTGGCCACCACCTGCCCAAGATAGCCACTCCCCTACAAGGATCCCACAGTTCCTCCTGCCTCCATGGCCCTGCCCATGATCAACCTTCCAACTCACTCTCTGCTGCAGACCAGCCTGCAGCTTCTTCCCCAATAAACAAGCTCCGTTGTTAAGATAAATTCTCTCAAATTTGGCCACTTACCAGAACTCTCGTACATCTCCCCTCTCCTGGGCCTGCAAAACTTAACTGCCAAATGTAAAAAGAATGGTCTTCTTGGGGGAAATTCGTTACTTCTTGATTTGTCTAGCCGAATTGCCAAGAGACTAGTGTTCAGAGCATTTGGAGTATGGGGCTTTTAATCCTGTGTACCTCCTGATGCCAAAGTGCCTATAAATCTAGATGGTAAGTGAGGTGCAAAACGGGGGAGCGGAGTCCTTAAGGGAGAGGCAGATGGCTTGCATGCTTCCTGTCCCAGCAGTGTTATTAATCTCAATGAACGGGCTCACCTTTCTGTCCCATCTCGACAGGCCCGAAACATGAGAGAAAATTCACCTGGCGTAAACGCAACACAGGCTCCACTCTACTCTCCTAGGATCCAGACAGCTCATGCAAAGCATCCAGCTGTGTTGCTTCAAAGTGGGGGGTGAGAGTCAGAGGTGGGAGTGTGTGGAGGTACCATCTAGGGTGACTGTTACTCCCCTTAATCTCTCCTCACACCAGAACACCTGTGTGAACAGCCCTGGCTTCTCATAATTTTTTTTCCACAAGAAAGTTTTAGATAAAATAATTGGAATTTTAAATATTTCTAATTAGTGTAGAAATTGTTTTGAACTATGTGTGTCAAGATATATATATATATATATATATATATATATATATATATATATATATATATAAAACATTAAGTCTTATCAAGCATCCAGTCTAAGATCATCCACCTAAAATAGCCTGCTTTGTGGAGAAAGGCATTTCGAATATATGTTAACTAGCAAAGCAAACATGAAGGGCTTTCGATTGATGGGTTGTGGAATAGGCTCACACTTGGAAAGGTCTATGAAAACCACTCATGAGTGAGCCAATACAGACAGGCAGAGAGACACTGGAATGCACAAACTCTGGTAGATGGCTGGCTGGGGAAAGAGGTGTGAATGGTGAGACAGCCCTGTCCCTGCACAAGGCTGAGGCTGTCGGGACGCCAAATCCTCTAAACTAGTGATGGAGGTGATGCCTGAGGACTTGGAAGCAAAGTTAAAAGAGGAGACAAAGAAGTTCCCGAATAAAAGTATTCCGGGGTATGCCTGTAATAGTTCATATAAACTGTCAACTTAGGAGGATCTAGAATGTCCCAAGAGACAAACCTCTATGCATGTCTATGGGGGAGTTTCTATCTTGGGTTAATCGAGATGGAAAGGCACACCCTAAGTAAGTGGCACCAGCCAAAGGGATGGGGTCCTGGATTGGATAAAAAGGAGAAAAGGGCTGGGTACCACCATCCATCTCTGTGTTTCCTGACTGTGGAAACTGTGAGCAGCAGCCTCAGGTTCCTGCCTCTATGACTTCCCACCATGTGTCCCGCAAACTGTGAGCCAAATGAACTCTTCTTTCTTTCTGTTGCTTCTCTTGGGTATCCTGTATCTTGTTATAGTGAGAAAAGTTATTAGAAGGATGGATTTACTGGTACTGAAGCCACACACCCCCCCTGAAAAAATATCTGAGCAGGTCACAGGTGAAGTTACTGCACTATTCTGAGATCCTGGCTGGATACATGGCCAGAGTGTTGTCTCCTCTGCCTTTGTTTGGTTGGTTTTCTACGATAGGTGGGTAAGCTCAGGTCCAGAGCCTACGCACAGAGGTGCGAGGTGGGTGAGGAAAGGAGAGCACAGGACACTGGACCCTCTTATGGAAACCAGGAGGCACCTGTGGGCATATGTGAACCTCACCATTGCACTATTGAACAGATGCAGATCCACACAGGGTGTACAGCCACGTGGGGTACCCTTCCAAGGCAAATCTAGTCAGATGTTGGGAGATAGGTAGGTAGATAGATAGATAGATAGATAGATAGATAGATAGATAGATAGATAGATAGATAGGATTAATTAATAGATGGATAGATGAATAGATAGATAGATAGAAAGATAGAAAGATAGAAAGATAGATAGATAGATAGATAGACAGACAGACAGACAGACAGACAGACAGACAGACAGACAGACAGATAGATAGATAGATAGATAGATAGATAGATAGATAGATAGATAGACAGACAGACAAGGTTAACAGATGGATGGATGATGGATGGATGGATGGATGGATGGATGGATGGATGGATGGATGGATGGATGGAGAGATGGATGGACAGACAAACAGATGGATAAGATTAATTGATGGCCAGACAGACAGACAGACAAGATTTCAGCGGGTTGGCATGCATCAAAAGAGTCCAGATGGCCCTACTATGAGGTAAGTCCTTCTGAAGAAATACCACTAGTCTAGTGAGCCCTGGATATATTTGAAGTTTCTACAGGTTGGTTTTCTTTCACTATTGCCTATTTTGTGTCTGTATCATTTTCACCCAAAACACTCATTACCCACCCCCTCCACCACCACCACCACACACACACACACATCTGCCTTACCATCTGTCAGAGTCTGGAAACACATCTTGCCACTGAACTTGCCATAGCCAGCCACGGTTCGAGCTCGCACCTGGACCACATACACCATGCCAGGCCGTAGCCCATCGATACGTGCCGTGTTGGTCTGGCTCCTGGCCATGGAAGAGTTGAACTCATTGTGCTCCTAAAGAAGAAAGAAGAAAACGGAAAGGGGCCATCAGCCAGCTCCCGAGCACTGTAACCCCAGGCAGCTCTGCGAAGGCACTCAGTCCCATCTGTTCTTGGTCTTACACCTTTGGTAGAAGTTGTCTTTCTCTGAATGAGGACGGTCCTCCTGGGCCAAGGGAATGAAGAGCTAGATTTGGGCCACAGGGTGGCGGCACTTTGAAAAGGAACCTGAGGAAACAGTTGAGCTCCCAGAGCCTGAACTGGGAATCCATAGACACTCTCTGCCTGTGCACCAGCCCTCCTCAGAGTTCAGAGGTAAGATACCAGTTGCCATCAGCTTCGCAAACCCCGACCATCGCTGACCTCAACAGAGTCAAGCTTTGCATTGGGCTGCATCTCCATGGGCAGCTTCTCTGCCTCGGTTTGCCTCTGCTGAGGTACAGAGCATTCTCTCCCTGCTGAGATCTGCTGGCCAAGCATGCTGCATAATTACTGTTCTAGAGGACCTTTGAAGTTCCTCCCAGTGCTCAGTGAAGGGCTTTGCCTCCATTCTGCTGAAGTGGCTGAGGTCACTCCAGACTGCCTCTCACACTGTGTCCGCCTTCTTTTGCCTTTATCTAGGCATCTATGTTCCAACTCCCCACCATCAACTCCTGGGACAGCATGTCCCTCTTCCCTGAGTCCTTTTCCCTTCCACTGACTTTAGGATCTAACCCACTTCTCTCTCTCTCTCTCTCTCTCTCTCTCTCTCTCTCTCTCTCTCTCTTTCTAATACCTGCCACCACCTTGTCGTCTACAGTCTCATCTGTCTGTCCCCATCTCAGATGTGCACAAACTTGCTTGTATCAGTGTTTTTTCCACTGTGGATCTTCTCTCCATGACAACTTTTAAAACATCACTTCATCTTCTTGCTGCTGATCTTATTCTCATCAGATTGGGGGCTGGACTTTGTAGTCTCCCATCCCTTCATGATGCTTCGCATCCATCTGATGCTTGTCCACTGTCAACGTTCTTGTCTTAAATGGCTCCTGCTTTAACTGTCATCAGATGGACACCAAACTTCTTAAGTTAGACCACCATGCCCTTCATCACAAGATCAGTTCTAATCTCTCTCTCATTCCCTTGGTAGTCTCACTGTTCCTCTGGGAACCACATCCAAGACACCCGCATTTGTTCAAGGCTATTCCCACAGTCTGAAGGGAACCTGCTTCCGCTGGGTTATTTAAGCTCACAACCCCCAGAGCCTCCTCCCTAGGGAGTCCTATTTCACTTCCCCAGCACATAGGCTCTTTATTGCTGTCCTTGATGTTTATGGCTCACGCCTAGCGCCCTATACATCAGCCCGGTCTCTGTTTCCATGTGAACGTATCTTTTCCCTGCAAGGATTCAGAGCTACCTCCCAGTGTACTGGAACAAAAGCTTAGAGTCTGGGCCTTCCCACTCTGTGCAGAGTGAATCCTGAAGCAAGATGACTTCATTGAAAACAAAGAGGCTGGGTCACTAAGAAGCCATTAATCCCCAACCTCCTGTACAGATCTGGGAAACTGGTGAGTTCCAGGCACAATGGTTCAAGAGGCAAGGAAACAAATGAGAAAAGGTGCATGAGGAGACTCTACAACCCACATGCTCTGCCAAGCACCAGAGGGAAAATGTGAAAAAGCAAACTGAGACACAAAAGAAGACATTCTGGCTTTCCTAAAATATGTAATACTTTGCTGGGTTCTCTCATCAATCAGTCAATCAGTATGTACACATATATATGTATGTATGTCTACACAATGGTGTGTGTATATGTGATATATATGGTATATGTGGTATTTATGTATGGGTGTGTGACATGGGCTGTAGGTCCAAAGTGGCTGGTCTCCTTTTTTTCTGGAGAGACAACACCTTGTGGAATGAATTGGAAAACACACAGATAACAGAGGTGTCGCTTGTGTGGTACGGCAGAGAGAAGCTAGTCATGGGAGAGGGCTGTGGAGACGTGTCCCAGGGAAACAAGCCCATATTTTGGGAGAGATCCATTCAGAGGGAATCAGGAAGCATAGCATAAGTACAGTCATAAAGATCTAAGAAATTAACCACACTGCATTGATAACCAGAGACCAAGAACGGAATAAAACTGTCCAAAAGAAGGCCCAGAGAGGATGAGGAACGCAGAAAGTATGCTGGATAGTTTGGCATCCACATGACATAAGCTAGAGTCATCTGAGAGGAGAGAGCCACAGTTAAGAAAATGCCTCCATAAATCGGACCCATAGGCAGGCCTGTAGATATTTTCCTAATTAGTGACTGATGGGTAGCTCATCCCAGGGCTGGTGGTTCTAGGTACTATAAGAAAGCAGACTGCTCAAGCCATGGGGAGCAAGTCGGTAAGCAGCACCCCTCCATGGCCTCTGCATGAGCTACTGCCTCCAGGTTCCTGCCTTGTTGGAGATCCTGCCCCAACTTCCTTTGCTGATGACCAGTGATATGGAAGTGTAACCCTCTCATCCACAGCTAGCTTTTTGGTCTTAGTGTATCATTGCAGCAATAGGAACCCCAATAAGGAGACGAGGGAGGTAGTGGAGTGCAGGTGGCACATGGGTAGTAATGAAAAGGTTTGTCTTAAGAAGTTGTGGGTTCAAGGCTAGCTCCAGCTGACACATTACAAAAGGCCCCAATGGAGGGGTTATCCACTGGGCCCTGGGGAAGTGGTGTGAAAAGAGACTTCTTACTGACCACTGTATCTACTTGGACAGCAGTAGAGAGGGTTTCCCCAGAGTCCGCTCCACCCCATTGAGGGGCTGAGCAGATGGAAGGCCATTCCTTGTAGAAGGAATTCCTTTTGGAACTTGCTAATTACTATTTTGACACACTGAAGACACGGGATCAAAAAGTCTGTGCACCGCCTCATCATGTTGCAAATAAGAAGAGAGCAGAATGCAGACAGCTGCCTGACTTCCCCAGGTTGTCCGAAATCAGATGGAATCACGCACTGCTTGAGGTAGGTGAAACACTGTTCAGGCAGCATTTACTAGGGTAAAAAAAAAAGTATTTTGATATATTGGCATTTGGATGGTGAGGACCAAACGTTAGCCCATAATCACTTTGCAGTCCACGCACTCTTGAAGCGGTTCAGTGATTAAAATGGGCATCGGTTCTTGTTCTTTGCCAAGTCATTAATCAACTCCAGACAAATGAGCGGGAGCAATGAGCAAGGCTGCTTATGACTGCTTTGATTATAAGTATGTGAAGACGGAGGACACGGCTACAGAGGCTGGTGGTTGTGTCTCCATTCTCTCTCCACCCCCAGCATCCCAACCCCCTCACTGCCTGGGCTCGCCAAAACTCAATGCTAAGGGGCTGAGCAAGCACCCCGCTTACCATCAGATGAGCACACATGGTATCGCTAAGGTCTGCAAGTGTCTCTCCGAGATCTCGAAATCTGAAGAGTAGAAATCCTCCCCAATGTACACCAAGTGGCCCTAGCTGAGACAGCTATTATGAAGTGCTGGAGAGATGTAAACCTTTCATCATTGAGACAGCTGAGGGCAGATGTGGCCGCTCCTCCCATGGTTTGCCTACATGTGCGGATACCAGGAGTGAAGCATGCTACAAGACAGTAAACAAGAGAGCATGATGGATGGGAATATATTGAGATGGGGATGGAGATGAACGTGGCAAAGGCTCTGGGAGCGTCCTTAGTTCTCTGGTCTGAGCTCTCTATTGATGAGCTGTTGGGGGAAAGGCAGAACCTCACTGATTCTATCCACAAAACTGACATTGAAAAGTGTTCCCAGCACAGACTGAGAGCCTTGTTGGGCAGGAGACCCACAGGGGAGTTGCCAGAGGTTGCAAGACTACCACTAATGGGCCAGCCACTTGCCTTATAAATAAAGTGCTATTGCACATGGCCACGCCCATCTGCCTGTAGTTCTAATGACTCCTGGTTCTAATGAAGGGAATTGGGACTTCCATGGGGAGAGGAGGTGGTACAAGATGGGGGAATGGGGAATTTTGTTCCTTTGGACTGAATCCAAGACATCTACTGGGTTGGATTCCATTTATGGTGGTAAAGCAGACATGAAGATCTTTCATTTTGCTTATGCGTCTTTGGATTTAATATTAAAATCCAGTATCTTATTTCAGGAGTCACTCTGCTGCAGAGACCCTGAGCAGAGATGGTGATTTCATACAATTCCAGAAATTTCCAGCATTGAAACATAATAAAAATGTCTGTAATTTGGTTCTGTGACTCCCTATATGTGACCTGTGTGGTCAGGGCTGTCCTTTTTTTTAGCCTTTATGTGATTTAGTTCCATCATCTATAACTGATTATAAGTGGCTTATGAGTGTATTTCTTTCAAGGATCAGAACTAATATATCTGTGTGTATTTGGAACATAATAGGCACTCAATATATGATGAATTACCATTTTGGTTATTATTTCAAAATGCTCTTGTGGCTAATGTCTTTTTCTTTAGTCAGATTGGAAGTGGTCAAGGCAATATAATGGATTTCACAGGGGAGCACTTTGTAAGCAACTGAGAGGTCTACTCTCATATGCTCAGGAGTGGCCAGTGACTAGGCAAAGAATCCTGTCTTCCCAAGAAAAGCATGCCATCCTCTCCAGGAAGGACAATAATATGCTCCACTGAGGTGTGCAAGCTGCCTCGGGCACTGAGTGCTATGTGTACGTGTGTGTTCATAATTAGTATGAATTAATGAGAAGCAAGGGGGTGGCCTAAAAGGGGAGACTAATGTCCTTCATAGCCCAAGAAGCTAAGGTTAATTACCATGCTGCAAGGCAGGAGAGGTTTGGATGGAAATGCAAAGACAGTGGCAGAGGTTGAGCTGAGCTGGGGATCGGGAAGCCAAGGCACATGGCATGAGCCACATGACTGTTGTGCCAGGTTATGTCAAGCACATGACCTCATCACAGCTGCCCACTGACGCGACTGCCTTGGCCACTGTAGGTGAGGCAAAGGCAGAGCAGATGGTACCAAGACACTCAGCCCCTTGCCAACACTGCCACCTGCTGCAGGGTAAAAGAGCTGGTCCTCACATGATCAACCTACACAAGTATTTTTGTTTACTTTATTATTTTTTTATTACGCTTCTTTGTCCGATGCAGTTGTATTAATACTGGAGTATGAAAGGAAGCTTAAATCTTATTAAGTAAGTCCAGACACCAAATTGGCATACTTTATGAAAATTGTTCCTCCCAGATATAATTCAACAGTGCTGCAAGGTCCCAAGTGTGGTAAAAGGGATTGAGTAGACCCTGGTGAATGATTCGGTACATTGCCCAGTACACTGCTAACTGTAACTCGGTGGGGCACATATGTCAACTTTGATACAAGGTGAGATCAATGGCTCCAAACAGCTTGGCAGATCGACCCTTAACCTTATTAACTTCCCAAATTACTTTTTATACAAATAGACCCCCAACTTAGCTGTGAAGTGGGCATAATGGTGTGCTGATAAGTTTTATGTCAACTTGACACAAGGTAGAGTCATCTGAAAGTAGGGGTCCTCAATTGAGAAAATGCCCCCCCCTAAGATCCAGCTGTAGGGCATTTTCTTAATTAGTGATTGATGGGGAAGGGCCCAGATTATTGTGGGTGGTACCATCCCTGGGCTGGTAGTCCTATATTCTATAAGAAAGCAGACTGAGCAGGACACGAGGAGCAGGCTAGTAAGCAGCATTCCTCCATGGCCTCTGCATCCACTTCTGCTTCCAGGTATCAGCTCTGCTTGAGCTCCTGGCCCGACTTCCTCCAGTGCTGGACTATGATGTGGAAGTGTAAGCCAAATAAACCCTTTCCTCCCCAACTTGCTTTTGATCATGGTGTTTCGTGTTTCAGTGGTGATAACCCTAACTGACTAAGGGTTAAAATTACCCCCAATCTGTTGAGTTTTCTTCATCAACTGTCTACAGAGGCCAGGATCCTCTAGACAGACTGGGACGTTACCTTATTCTCCTCACTGGTGGGCGCTGCAGTAATGCCAAGGGGACACACCTCACCTTGGGCAAGACTGATGCCCTGTCTGCACCTCTCCTTTCAGGAATGTCAGACTGCTACCATTTCGCCAATGTGCAAGCTGTGTACTACAATGGTTAAGTCACAGGACCACAGCAGCTCGTCGGGGCGCTGGAAATCGGGAACTTCATTTCTAATGCACTGTTGTTTGGTCATTTCTCTGGCCTCTCTGCCGGGCTGTGATCTCTATGATTCTCTCCAGCCCATACACCCAGCAGAGGTACCTTTGCCTAGGTAAAGGATTTTACATTGTGTACAGCCCAGCAACCTACATAGGCATCTTTAACCCATCCCCTCTCCTAATTCCAAATTAGGAGTTATCTTCTGGCCGAGGTCACGGGATTTTTATTCCACGCAGAGACTTGGCTTTCTCACAGGCGTTTTAGCCACAGAGCTGCACTTCCTCTCTTCCTCCACTCCAATATCCATCACCCACCAAGATCTCCTCCTCGGCTGATGATGCCCATATCCCTCTAGGGCATCCCTCTAAAACTCATCCACATCCCATCCAACTTAGACATCCTGTTAGCTTTACCTGCAGCATGTACCGTAGATACAGGAGCCAGCTAATTTCAACAGCTTGTAGTTGATGCTCCAATTCAAATATCTATCTTCCTGACAGGTGATTATGGATCAAGCAGGACTATTTACAGCCTGAATGATGTTCAGAATATAAGTCTCATCCTGTCTCTCTTCTGCTCTTAGACCTGTGGTGGCTTCCTGCCTCACTCAGTAGTAAAGCTTGATGCATTACAGCTGGACCTGCGGACTTCCCCTGCTTATGAGCTCTCTCACACTGGTACTATTCCCCTGCTGCCCGCCCCAATCCAGGTGTTCTCATCTGCTTCCTGCTCCTGTGCAGGAACCACTGCAGCTGCAATTGCTTTGCAGGATCTACTGTTCTCTCCTCGCTGAGATGACTGCTTCATAACTTTACTTGACTCAGATATAGAAAGAGATCTCTTCTCCAAGTGGCTGACTACGGCCATGTTCTTTAAGTCTGTGACTTAGCCCTGCCTGGCTTTTATGAATCCATTTATCTCTTCTGTTTTTTTTTTTTTTTTCTTTAAATTTGTTAAGAGTTTTTTTTGTGTGTGTGTGTCCCTCTGTGTCTCTATATATGATGGGGGCCAGAGAACACACTTGTGGCAGTTGGCTCTTTCTTCTGACCTTTATTTGGTTTTGAGATATCAAAGGTCATCAAGTTTGCTCACAAAATACCTTTGCCTTCTGAGGATCTTTCTGGCTCCTCTATATTTTTACACTACTATTTTAAACATTCTAATCGCTTCCATAATCTGTATGTTCATTGTTCAGTCTGTCTCCCTCTTTGGGAAAGCAACACTCCTGATGGCCAAACTCTTTTGTTCACTGATGCATCCTAGAATAGAACTTACCAAACAGTAGAGTGATCAAACTCTTCAACAAATAAACAAATGCATCTGGTGCTTCTCCAAACAGGGTGTTGGAGGCACACTGCTCTTTAAAGAATTTTGCGAATGCTGCAGTTCACCGTTGTAGAGGATGTCCTGTGTCCCTGGATGATGAACTGTCCTGGGACCAAACCCCACAGGGCACCGTATCTCTTTTCCTGGCAACACGTGCCCTGTGTCACCCTCAGCGGCAGCAGCAGACTCCTCAGGGAATACAATTCTTTTTTTTTAAATCTCACCCTTAGAAACATCCAATTTCATGTTCCTTAACCTCCACATTAGTGTCATGACACATGCATACATTTATAAATAAATAAGCTTGAGTTGGAGGCCTGGGATCAATAACTTTGAGAACCACTCATCTGTAAGACTCCGAAATCCTCTGGAGGCTCGGGGGTACCAGGAGGTTTCACTGCATCCTCCCTGAGACAGCACTTGCATGGCTATAGGAGGCAGAGTGGTTTAAACAGGCCAGGCCAGAGAACCGTCCAGACTGTCAGATGGTGAGTCTAAAGGTTCTATCCCAAGTCAATGCAGAAAGAGCCCAGGAAGGACAGACCTGGCTTTCTCCCGAAGGAGCCCCTGGCCTCCAGCATCCAATTCTTTCTCCCTATTGGCTTCCTCCAGCCTGTCTCCTTGTGCCCTCCACTGGCCATACTCACTGAACTGTGTTGGCCTGGCCTTAGATGAGGTCAAAGCTGGCTCACCTTCTCATAGTACCGGATCTCATAGTCCAGGATGATGCCATTGGGCTGCTCCGGCTGAGGCCATGACAAGGTGATGCTCCTCATGGTGGCACTGACCTGGTGCATGATAGGAACAGTGGAGGGAGCTGTGGAAAGAGGAAGAGACGGGCCAGCTGAAGAGACAGTCGATACAGAAGTGCGATCTTTCAGAGATAAACAAGGAGAGATTTCTGTGCTTTCTCTCTAGCTTAACTGGATCTGCACAACTAACTCCCTGTGGGTTTTGTAGGCTGAATGGAGTTGAAATGACAGAGGCGACAGAAGGTGATCATTTAGCAGAGGAAAACACATGTGGGCAGGGCTAAGATAGATGTGGTACAAAAGAAAAAAAAATGTATAGAAGGGCTGGTGAGATGGTTCAGCAGGTAGAGGTGCTTGCTCAGAAAGCCTGGGATTCTGAGTTCAATCCCTGTTACTGGCATACAAGTGGAATAAGAGAACTGGTCCCACAGACTTGAACTCTGACCGCCACATGTGTACTGTGACATACACGACACATGCACATGCATACACACTTTAAAAAACAAATCATTCCAAAAGCAGAAATAACTGGAAGAACAGGAGGAAGAGAAAGATGCCGCAGTAATGGGTTGATGGGTTGAGCTACGGCAGAGCCAAGAACCTGGGGTAAGAGAATATGGAGAGTAGAACCCATCAGTGCAAAGTAACCATGCAATAGAGAGGAACATTCCAGCAAATATTTTATCCTGGTACTGCATGTATGGCTTTAATGTACTTCAAAAAGCGAGGAGGCAGCATCCCTCATGAAGACAAGAACACATAGCCATAACAGGGACTCTGTCAGAAACCTCCAAATGAGAACATTTGCAATGAGGAACTCATAAGCACAAACGAAGGAACGACACACCAAGCAAACGTTTGGAAACCCGATAATAACTCCAAGATCAGCAAAGACGATTATGAAACTTCTGTTTGGAAATAGTATTTATTTCCCAATTCAACATTTTGTTTTCACACCGTGTGTAAGTAAAATGAAAATAGTCTGGAAATAATAAATGAGGGCTGTCTTCCTGAGGGAAGAGGTGAGTAATGGATGAGGCTCAGTCGGCGCCCGGCTCAGGGGCTGCTTTCTTTAGTCCTGGCGCTTGTGTAGTGATGAAGGTCGTTTCCTCACTCGAACTCCACTTTACAAGGGTTTCTCTGGGGACCATGGCTGAGTGACATTTACTATCCTCAATTTAAGTTAATAGATTCCCTCCAAGACGCAGAATTACAGAATCACAGCTAGCAGGTCATGCAAGGGGGAAAGCATGGACTCGCATACAGTTTGTTGGAATGGGGCACCTACTATCACGGCCTGTGCCGGGGAAGGGAGGCAGAGTGTGCATTCTACAGATGCTCCTAGTTTTCTCACAAGAGTGAGAAGGGTGGGAAATGTTACCACAACACCTTAGCATCAGTGTAATCTTGGACTTTGAAGGTCAGTATGCACAAAGACTAATAGAGACCAAGTGTTGGCCATGACGGCTCATCTCAGAGCTCCTACTCTTAGGGTGTCACTGACTAAGGGCCTCAGATGCTATACTGCTGTGTTCACACAGAGGCTTGTCTCCTTCTGGACTCTGGCTGATCACTGAATAGTCAGCCCCTCCCTGCAAAACATGGGTTCCTCCAATAGGAACTTCAAATCAAAGATTCAACAATCATCTTCCCAAAGTTTCATGATAATAATACAACTATGTAAAATTCTTCCATCCCAGTTTTCCTTCCTTCCTTCCTTCCTTCCTTCCTTCCTTCCTTCCTTCCTTCCTTCCTTTCTTCCTTTCCTCTCACTTTCCCTGGGATAGGATGACCATTGTGATCTGGCTCCCACTACAATGTTCCTACCAAATACTTGCAGCCAAGTTCCTGTTTCACATGGGACATCCTGCCCTGTGCTTTTGCAGCACCCACTTCTTATGAATCTTCCTTATCCATATCTCAAAATTGTCTTCTTCTACTTGGTCTTATCTCTCCCAACTAAAGTAATCTAGAACATTTCTTGTTGCACAGAATAAAGATCTAAAGGAACAAGTCAGATTGTGTTTGAGTTTTCCTTGCTATAAAGAATGGCCAGCTGCTACCTATTTCTGCCATAGCAGCACATGCTGCTACCTACAGTGCCCTTAGCAATTGGGTCCATGTTGTCCCAATCTCTGTAAGCATGAGCTAGAGGTGCCAGTCCAATTCTCCTCCACTGTTTGTACTAGAAGTTAAATTTAAGCCTAGCACCTCCCATGTTTTGTATATTCTATTAAAGAGAGTATTAGTCTTTCAATCAAAAGCATGCCTTTGTTGTTCAATGATGAAGTTAGAGTCACATGTAACATCTAGATTTCCCTGAGGTATGTTCTTTCTCACCATGTCTGTAGAGTTGGATTTCTGCTGTGGAGACTCACAATCCCTCTTTGCTTTTATGATCTATTAAACTAATAAGTTCAAAGAACATTTCATCTTCATTCAACTGTCTAATGCATTTTTTTTCTCTCTTACCTTAGTATTAGAGCCTAGCTTTGTTAATTAATTTAACAGGTATTGCACATGTGCCTGGAGTTGCTCTTCTAGTTTCTCAGGAGCAAAGTCAAGTTTCTTACCCTCGTGGAACCTACTCTCTACTGGAGGGATTCAGAGTCCAGAGAGGATAAACAAATAACAGGATATATAAAAGATGGTAAGCCCGATGGGGGAAATTAAGTAGGGAAAGTGGAAGTAGACACCAGTATAGGAGGTACGTGGCTGTGGTAAGTGAAGGCTTCCCTGAGTTGCAGGAAGAGGAGTATAAGCTAGAGAACAGCCGGAGCGAAGGATCTGACTTAGAAGAATCATTGTCAAGGTGGAGGGCATTGGGTTTCTACTCCTGGGGAGCAGAGGCATGAAAGGGCAGATGACAACCAAACAACGCTCTGAACCTGTGTGCTGACAATGTCGTCTTCTATGCTGCAAACAGAAGGTGTGGGTGCACAAAAGCGGAAGGATCTATCCTAAAGCCACTCTTGTGAGGTCAGGCTTCAATGACAGAGTGGTCAGGGACTACGCAGAAACAGTCTCCAACGTGATAGTGTTTTGACCTTACTTCTTCAACTCCACCATGTTAAAAAAAAACAAAACAAACAACTGTGATTCGTATTCAGCAGCAGCAATGAGCCACATTCTAAACATACAGAGACCCCAGTCCATTATCCACAGTTATTATATCACCTGTGTGTGTGTGTGTGTGTGTGTGTGTGTGTGTGTGTGTGTGTGCATGTCTGTGTCTCTCTGTGTGTGTATGTGTGATGTTTGGCTTGGGGAACAGCTGTTTTTATTGAGTTATATGAGATGTTTGATATATTGTTATAAACTAGGTTCTAATAAGATAATTCTTCCCAACTATCGACTACTGTTTTGAGCACATTTAAGTTAGTTTGGCCTGAACTTGCCGTTAGGTGCACTGAGTGCTATGGTGTAGTTATTACCTCCCAATAAGATCATTCCTTTCTGGAGAGAAGAGGGAGACTCATAAGACTCAGGAAGCTCATAAAACTTAGCAGCCTCGGGATGCTCAGAAAATGACAAGATTCACAAGGTCCTTTCCCAAGTTTATACAAGCAATAACAATTTCTGGAGAGATGAAACTCTCTGATAGAGATGCATGGGTTGTACAGGGAGCATCAGAGATGGAAGCTTGCCTCAGCAATTGTCACTGGTGTTGGGACAGGCTTCTCAGTGATGCAGCTCCCATTAGTAACCCTAGTGGAGTCACTGCTGCAGTAAACTAGACTTGAGTATAATTACTCCTCTGGTCTGTTGTGAGTAACTGATCTAGGATAATTAGAGTTGTCTCTCTTAGAAAAATCATGCACAATGTAATTTTGATTTACTGTCTTTCCAACTCCGTGACAGTGTCCAGGGGATGTAGCCCTTCACAAATCAAGGAATGCTGGCATTGAGAATGTCTCCATTGATGTGGGATATAGAAGAAAAAGAATTAAAAATGACTGTAAGGTTTTTGTTTGGAACATCGAAAGGGCAAATCTGCCATTGAATGAGGTGAGAGATGACATCAACAGTAACCATCTGGGAAGGGAGACCAGATGTTCCACTTTGAAGGCTACTCTTCAGGTGTCTACTATGTCCCATGTAGACAGAGGACAGGGAGACATGTGTGTAAAGTTGGATCTAAGTCAATAAATCAGAAAGGCATGGGACTGACGGATCATGAAGATACCTAGTGGAGTGCATGTTTTAAGATGTTGGAAATGAGGAGAAAACAGAAAATGGCCCTGAGAAGGCAAGGGCAATGGAGTGGGAGCCTGAAGGGGGTGGTGGCTTGGCAACCAAGTGGAAGGAAGCACTCAGGGGACCAAATATGTTAAATCCAACTGCTAAGGTGGGTAATATGGAACTGGGAACTGGGCCCCCGATTTAGCCACAGCCTCTGTGGTTAGCCATTTGGATGATGCACGTTGGCCTTGCTCAGGACCCTGCATGCTTTCGAGGGAAGTCAAGGTAGTTCAAAAAGTGACACAGTCTCTCAGAGTTGCCTCATCTTTGGGGGTTCCAGGGTGACCCGAGGTGGGGATGATAGAAGGGCTCCTGATAACAGTGCTCTCCTACCGCATCTTGTCACTTTAACTATCCTTGTAGGCCATGTGGAAGCACAGTCTACGATACTGATTTGGAAATGCCACAGGTTTCCAGGTTTCCTCTGTCTCAAAAGGTAAAATGTCATCTTAATTCTGGAAGACTCAGAGCTGGGAATGTAGGTCATCTGCTAGAGTCCTCACTGAGCATGCACAGAGCTCTGGGGTCAATCCCTTGTACCTCAGAAAAAGCATGATGGCGCACATCTGTAATGCCAGTTTGGAGATGTCAGAGGTGCAAGGGTCAAAAGTTAAAGGCCATTCTTGGTTACACAGTGAGGTTGAGACCAGTCTACACCGTATGAGACTATGTCTCAACAAAAGTGATAACAAATTAAACAAGTAAACCAAGAAACAAAAGGGGACTCCAAGCTGGCCAGTTAGAAGCACACAGCATTAGCCATCTTCTCTGGGGGATAGAATCAAAGGCAGAAGAGCAGCTACTTCTTGAGATGGAGGTGGGGGGGGGGTCACAAAAAGCACTAAAGTTTATCCATAAGTGGACTTCAGGAAAATTCAGTGACTTGGAAAGCAGAACAGAGGATAAGAAAGAATGTTCCAGTACCGAGGTTGATAGCTTTATGCAGAGGACTGAGGGGGAGGCTGGTAGCTGTGCAGATGACAGAGACACCGGTGAAAGGATGATGAGGATGCTGAGGAGACACAGTCTCACAGGCCTGCAACCAAGCAGAGGTCCAGCAGAGCAGGCAGGGCAACCAGGACCCATACAGAAGAAAGGCACACAAGGAGCTTTCTTGGCTCCACAGTGTGTAGCTGTTGAAAAGTCATTTTGATAAGGTCTTGCCTGGGCTTACAGCTGGGAGAGTCTTTCATTTTCCCATGTCTGGGAACGAAGCCATGAGCTGATACAAGTGCTGGCCGTAGAGCCAGTCTGGCAACCACAGAAAAGACTCTGACCCAAACATTTGAAGAGTCAGGCATGATGTCTCACATTTGAAGTCCCAACTCTCAAGAGACTGAAGCAGGAGGATTGCTGCAAGTTCTAGGCCAGCCTGGGCCTATAGAGTGGACTTCAGGTCAGTCAGATCTATGCAGTGGAACCTTCAGAAAACTAAGTAATAGTAATAATTAAATTAAACAACAATAATAATGAGAAAAGTCAGAGCTTCATTGAATGGAAAGACACACCAGGCTGAGACCAAAATAAATAAATAAATAAAATTGGAGGGAGGCAGGATGGAGGGGTTGGAGGCAGGACAAAGGCATTTGGATCATCAGAGAGAGGGAAGGTGGCAAGCACTGAGGTGATGTGGTGAGCCTGTGCCTATGGGTAACTGCCTATATGTAGGAGCTGTTTCCGAACACCAGAGCTAAGAGGAGGGCCACCAGATCTGTGTGGCTTAGTTTATGTAAAGGTGACACAAACTAAAATGATGCAGGAAGAGAGAAATTCATTAGGGACTCCTATTGGATTGGATTCTGAGCATGTCTGTGAGATGTTTTATTTATAAATGATTGATGTGGGAGGGCTCAGTCTGCTGTGAGTAGTGGCACCCCCAATGGCAGCTTGTCCTGAGTTCTACAAAAGAACAAGCCAGAAAGCCGTGGAAAGAAAGTCAGAGAGCAGCATTCCCCCGTGGTGGGTTGTCTTTGCTTTAGTTCCTGTCTCCAGATTCCTGGCTTGAGCTCCTACCCTAACTGCCCTCGGTCATGAACTGTTGTCTGGAAGTATAAGCTAAAGTGAACCTTTTCCAAGTTGGTTTCAGTTAGTGTTTTATCACAGAGATGGAAACCAGATTAGGACAGGATCCACAGCTGTCCCTGACTCAGCACTGTTGGCTGCAATTCTGTAATGTTGCCCTGCCATGCAAACATGGACCTGAACCTGGATCTACAACAGCAGCCAGTGACAGGCCAGCCAGTGGAATGCATGTAGAAAGAGAAAGGCTGACAGTATACACTCTATGCTTTCTCCAGAGCTTGCACAGAACTTGTCCTTCTGCCTCCACAGTCACAGAAAGGAAACTTGCAGGGCTTTTGTTTGTTTGTTTTCTTGCTTTTGATTAAAACTTTTTTGTAATGCCTGCTTAGATTGAAATTTACATGTTCATCCTCCTACCACCTTTTAATGTTTAATTCTTAGGCTATAGCTGTATTTCAATTGGCAGAGTGCTTACCTACCATATGACGACATGGGTTTGTTCCCCAGAATCACATAAAACTGGATGTGACGATGCAACTCTGTAATTCTGACTCAGAAGGAAGAAGCAGATAGACCAAGAGTTCCAGGTTATCTTGTTCACATTGCCCTACTTACTAAGTCCAAGGCCAGACTGAGCTAGAGATCTTGCTTCCAAAAAAGAAAGGGGGGGGGGAGAAAGAAGAAAAAAGTAGAAAAAATAATTCTTAACTCTTTTGCATTTGCTCATCTACTCTTTTAAAGAAAAAAAACTCACTAGAATATTTTCTTTTTGTTGTTTTCCCCTTTGTTGTTTTCCATTTTAAAATCTTTGATTTTGGTTTCCCTCTCATTTGTTGTTCCTTTTTTGTATGTTTCATCTTTTCTTTTTCAGCATTCAGAACAGGAGAAATAAAAACATGAAGTAAAGCAATTCATGACATTATGTCAACATTATAGGAGATACTTAAAAGTCTTCCACACAGAAAATGAAGATAAACACAACCAAAATAGCATAGGGAAGGATAAATATACTAAGACCAGATGAACAAATGGGATGTGGGAGGGAATCGAACCTTAGAAAAAGCAATACTAATGAAGGAAGTAGAACATGCTTTTTACTACTATTCCTTATTGTAAATGGTTATAATTCTCCAGTTAAAAGGCAAAGAAGTCTGGCCTGTTAGATGATAAAACAAGATCCAACTACTTGCTGCCTGCAGGAAACTCACCACAGTGGCAAAGAAATATATTAATGGAAAATGAATGGATAAAAAGTTATACTCCCAGCAAAGAGAATGTGAAATCAAGTAAAGTGGCTATCCTATATCCAACAAAGTAGACCTCAACCTAAAACTAGAAAAGATAAATGAGATATATATTGATAAAAGAAACATTGTATTAAGAAGATACAATGGTTGTAAATATAGATACACTTTTATCAGTATGACTCAATTCATAGTAGAAGTATCCATAAAGATACAAATAGGAATCAATACAATACTAATGTGTGCTGTGGTTTGTCTATTAAATTTCCCTTGAAGGCTGGTATATTTGAAGCTTTGCCCCAGGCTGGTGGTACTACTGAGATGTGGAAAACCATCAAAGCTCTTATATCATCAACAGGTTAGCCTACTGATGGAGTCATAACCTGATGTTATTATTGGCATGTGATGGAAACTCAGAGGTGGGACCTACTCAGAGAAGAACATGAGAGTGGGGATGTATCTTTGAAAGGAATATATTTTCTGTGGCCCTTTCCTGTATCTCTGCTTCTTGGTCATCAGAAGGTGAACAGCTTTGTTCTACTATGCCTTCATGTTGCCATGGTACCCTGCTTCACCACAGGCTCACAGCTAGGAAGGATGCCAACCATGGCTTAAAACCCATAAAAGTATGAGTAGGAGTAACTCTTTCCTCCTTTTAGTAATTTTCTGAGATTTTTTTTATGGTGGCTGAAAGGCTGACAGTAGGTGAGTTTAGGATTTTATTCTCTCCAATGGATAGGCTATTCAAACCAAAGATCAACCGTGAAACACTGCCATGAGACACAGAGATCAACTGCATCGTGGATCAAATGGAATCAGCACACATCTATAGAATAATCAAGAATGCACTCATCTCAGAAGCTCATGGAACTGTCCCCCAAACTTTTCATTTTAAAGATATGCAGCAAGGTGTGGCAAATGTACAAATACTGAAATATTTGTTTAGATCTTACCAGTTTACCACGTAGAAAAACTAGAAATAGCTGACCAGAGAAACTACAGGTATTTTACAAATACAGAGAGACTGAAAAATGTACTTTGAAACACCAATAAGCCATTGAAGAAATCAGGGGAAACATTGGAAAAGAAGAAGTCAAAGTCTCTGAGAGACTCCACAGCAAGGTTATAAATTTGATTTACAAATTTAGGAGAGCAGCAGAAGACAATATCAGCACTTGAAAGCCAGTAGATTCTCTAAGCACCAGAAATGAACTCACTAAAAAAGAAATCGGGAAAACAATCGCATTAATGATAACATCAACAGAATCTAGAAATAAACCTAACCAAAGAGATGAAAGGCTTTTACAATGAAAACTCTGAAACCCAAAAGGAACAGAAGACACCAGAGGATGGAAAGACCCCATGCCCCAAGTGAACTGATACTGGGAAACAGCCATATTGCTGAAAGTGATTCACAGATTCAGTATAATCCTTACCACAATTCTAATGCTATTCTTCACAAACTAGAAAGGATAAAAATCCCTGAAGTTCATAAGGAAGTATAAAAGACCCCAAGTAGCTCAGGCAATCCCGAAGAAAAAAGAAACACTGGAGGCATCAAACACTTCACTTCATATTATACTACAGAACCATAGTAATAAAACAGCAAGGAATGGATACAAGATAGAGCTGAGACAGTGAGATGGAAGAAATAACCAGAAATGAACCCACGGCTACAGAATCAGATTTTTTGACAAAGACAAGGAAAATATAAAAGTTAGGGGAAAGGCACGGTCTTTAACAAATGGTGTTGGGGAAATGGGACATACACATATATGGCTGACATTTTAACCCCACCTCTCAATCTCCACAAAAATAACCTCAAAACTGTATGAATTTAAGACTTGAAATTTGAAAAATCTAGAGAGGCACATAGCAGAAGTCTTTATGATACAGGCATAGGCAATGGCTTCCAGAATAAGGACTTCTATAGCTCAGAAGAGAAAGCAAGAGTTGACAAGTGGGGTTCATCCAAATGGGAAGCTTCGGTATAACAACAGAAACAACAGCAGAATGAAGAGGCAGCTGCAGAATGGTGGAAGATCCTTGTCAGACATTCACCTAATGGGTGATATCCAATAAAAAGAAAAGAAAAGAAAAACACAACTCAACAAGTTCAGCACCCAATGAACAAATAACCCAACCAATAAATGGACAACTGAACTCCGTGGATAGTTTCCAAAAGTCAACACACAGATAGCCAATAAATACATGAAAACTGTGTGACATCTTGGGCTATGGGGGAGATGCAAATCAAATATACATTGAGATTGTGATTCTCACGCTAGTCAGAATGGCTATGGTCGGCAACAAAAACAACAGCAGCTCGGAAGGATGAGGTGAGAGAAGAAGGCTCACACACTGCTGATGGGAATGTGCAGTTACTTTACAAATTCCTCAAAATCTTCACTCAAAACTATGCAATCCATATTACTACTCCTGACTATATGAGTATATAGCTGAAGGCATCAAAGTCAGTAGATAATTCTCGCTCTGTCTCTCTCTCTCTGTCTCTCTTTCTCTCTCACACACAAACACACATACACATTAATGCACAGTGGAGTACTATTCAGCCACAAAGAAGATCAGAATCATATCATTTGCAGAGAAACAGATTGAACATTGAACTAGTACTTGTCATGCAAAGAAAGTCAGGCTTGGGGCTGGAGAAATGACTCAGTGGTTAAGAGCACTGGTTGCTCTTCCAGAGGCCCTGAGTTCAATTCCCAGCAGCCACATGGTGGCTCACGGCCTTCTATTAAGTGATCCAATGCCTTCTTCTGACTTGCAGGTATGCATGAAGCTAGAACTCTCAACACATATGTAAATCAATCAATCAATCAATCAATCAATCAATCTTTTTTTAAAAGGCCAGATTTGAAAAGACAATTTAACATATATTTTTTTCCGCATATGTGGTGCTGGGTTCAGGGACAGTTGAAAAAGTAGAAGAAAGAACTGTAGAAGAACAGGACCAGGGGGAAAGGTAATAGAGTTCAAGAGGGATAATTGGGGATTAAAGGTGAACAAAGTATCTTATAAATATGCATAAATATATAACATAAGTGCCATCATTTTGCATAATTCCCAGAACTAAAGATCAGCCTTAGTAGCCTGAGGCTAACCCTGGCCTTGATTCTCCTCTTTACCTCTAATCTTCAGAAAACTTTCATTCAAAACTCCATCTATCTGTCAAACACTATGACGTGCCTGCTCTGGTCACTGGGGTTGGAGTTAAGAGAACACAACCCTGCCCTTGAGGTTCTTAGAGTTCAGTCCCCATTAAACTCAGACTATAAAGACAATCACAAGGCATGACAGGGAGGCCCAGAAACAAGCAGTATCCCAACCACAAATACCCTTGTTTCTCGAGATGCCATAGGCCACCCCCACAGTCACCTAGCAGCTGACGGATCCAGGAGAAGGGAGCTATGGTGATTCCCCATCAATATTTCTTAGATTGGCAGTGATGTCCTGAAAGTTACAAGCCCTTTGGTAAACTGTGTGTCCCACACAAGGTACTCTAGATGTCTTCCACTTTAATCGTGATGGGGCTTAGCACATGGAAGAAAGCAACAGAACATGTCTTTAGCTCCTACATGGAAGGCGTGGCCTTCCACGGATGCCATCAGCAGCACCTACCACAACGGACTAGGTTTTCCTTTTTCAAGGACAAATTCACCCCTAAAGCTGATAGTTTATGTGCTCTGAAACCATCAGACAAATGGAAAATAAAAAGAAGCTTGAGTATTCATCCAAACATCAACTTCTAGAAAAACTAAGGCAGATAGGGAGATTAATTTCATGAGGCAACCCCTGTGACCCTTCCTCCCCCAAACATTGATTTCAACCGTCAGTCCTGGCCAGTGTTTTCTACTTAATCCTCAAAGGAAGAAATGGTTTTGCTGAATGCTTGAAAGAATCTGTTTTGCAAGGACGCACAAAGCTTTTGAGTAAATTAAACATTCTGCTGAGAGAGAAATAATGAAAATGAAGAGTTCACAAGATTATTCAAATTTAGGAGAGAGAGAGAAAGAGAGAGAGAGGGAGGGAGGGAGGGAGGGAGGGAGGGAGAGAGAGAGAGAGAGAGAGAGAGAGAGAGAGAGAGAGAGAGAGAGAGAGAGAGTTAGTTCCTAAAAGATAAGAAAGATTTAGTTCAGGGGTTATTTGAAAAGAAAACACTGAAATGTCAGGAAAAATCTGTGGCCTTAAAAGGAGGTGCTCAGAAAATAATATAAACAGGAACAAAACTGCCCCCAAAACACAGATGCTACCCCAACAGGATCATAAAGAGAGCAAGAAATAAAGACGGTCCCTTCTGTTCCCAATACAAAATCTAATCAGAGTTTAAACAAAGTTAGAGCCAAGAGTATGTACTAGGGGAGTCTACCATCAGTATCAAGACTACCTTTAAGGATGTCAGAATCAGAAAAGAACTTAAAAGCAGTTTCAACTAGCTCAGAGATGGAGAAAAACAAAAACAAGGTCAGGCCAAGGGAGAGACGTCTTTTATCATGGTCTGTGCTACTGAAAACTTTTGGGAGATCTTTCTCCCCAGCTGCTTTAGTAGCAGACAAATCCAAGAGAGAACATCACATGCGAAATAGCAAGTGCACAGAATGTTCTTGCCTGTTCTAACAAGTGGGATGTGGACAAACTGTAGATAAAGATGACCCTAAGGCAAGTTGGAAAGGATGGCAGTCACAAAGTAGGACAAGTGCCAGCCCAACACTGGTCACTGATCATGGCCAACGGTATGAGAGATGGGCATCAGACATAGCAATAGCCAGGCTTGTGTTTTCACAAAAGGCTCCAAAGAGGGCAGGAAGACTTATGGCTCCATGGAGGCTGAGATGCTACCATGAATCTACCTCAAAATCCCATCCTTCCATACATAGACCTGGAGTACAGTCATGTGGAAACCTTGGTAGTGCCACCGAGATGGTATGGGCCGGGACCCACTAATTTAGTTACAAATTAGACCACGTTCAAGTTTCTTTTCTTACTCATTTTGTTTCCCTTATTCAATAGGGATATTTTCCCACAACAGATAATCATTTCCAATTCCAAAATATAAGAATAATCAAATGTGCTTTTTCTATGATAATTATTAAGTTTGAAGCATTATCCTTGCTTATTAGAAATTACTTCATAATCTCTTAATTGATTTTTGGGTCAAAATAATTACTTCAAGAGGTTTATCCATAATCCACTTTGGGATCTAACAACTGATACAAGTTTACTATGTTAATACATTTTTTTTAAGATATCCAAAATATTTACATGTAGTGTTAAAGAAAATTCACAGCAAACTGCAAATGCACTCTGAATTGAGTTGTTCTGTTGAAGTACAATGTTTGAAGAAGTTATGAAAATAAGACATTTGGAATTTTTAGAGGTCATCAAATCTTTTCTAAGAAGAAAACGGCCTTGCTTATACAGCCGGGAATCCTACCACGGATGGTCTGTTGCCATCTCTCTCAGCTCAGCGGACTCTGTAGGTCATTACTGAATTCCCTGTAACTTGCTCAGCTGAGGAAGAAGGTCTCAATGGTCTCTTCAGTCTGAAGGAGTTCATATCAGAAGACTCTTACGGAGAGGACCCTAATGTCCCAATAACCCATGATGGACATAGTAGGGTCAGTGTCCTTGGTCCTTACTAGGAGATGGTGATTACAGTGATTATTTCCCCCTGGAGACACTGCTGTCTCAGTATGAACTATGTAAACTCAAGACTGGCTAACAACTTTTAATGCAAGTGTTGCTTTTTGAACGGTTTCCACACATTTTGTGTTAAGACAATGCTGGCACTGTGCTGTCAGCATCCTTCCTGCTGGCTGGAGCCCACGGCACCAGAAGGTGCTCTGCAGGCTGAAAGGAGAGAAAGGTCACCAATTATCTCTCCCAGCTGTGGATCCTTTGTGCTATGGTTCTAGACAGACAGGCAAGAAGCATACAGTGCTGTAACAGTGGCAAGGATATCTGGGAGGTGGAGGGTAGCCAAACACTTTCCAATTGGAGTCAAAGGCCATTCTACAGGTGGAAACATATGCCTGCTACTGCAAAGGGCCAAAAGCCTGTGGATGGGGAGGTCACAGACCCTAGGGAGAATGTACTACTGATATCTTGCTGAACTTGTATGTAGCCAGAACTGACTTCTAAGTATTTATGTTTATACCCATAGACTAGTGCTGTTCTCAGCTGGTCTTCTTTTTGGCAGGGGGACAGTTAATGCAGAAACTCACAACTGGTCAAAATACTGAAAAAGTGACGCTTGAGTGTAGCTCTAAGTGGAACTAGAACACCACCATCCAAGGCCCAGGGAACATAGAAAGGGGGCCAGAAAAAAAAGTGTAAGAGCTGGAGGGTGGAGACTAATGTAATTAAATACTGTTGTATTGATGTGGAATGGACATGAATACAAAATATGCAGAAGGTACAGCTGCCTGCAGAAGACCTACACACACACACACACACACACACACACACATACACTTGAACTACATGGCAGTATGAAAAAGACTCATTAGGAAGGAGAAAGGAGCTAACAAGAGAAAGGGACGGTAAAGAGAGAGTAATGGAGCGTGAATATGACCCTAAGACATTCTATACATATGTGGAAATGTTTTTTAATTGTGATAATAATAATAATAATAATAATAATAATAATAATAATAATTCAGGGTCAGGGAAAACGGCTCCATCAATAAAGAGTTTGCCTGATAAGCATGAAGACCTGAATTCAAGCCCCAGAACCTGCCCCCACAAAAGCCAGGTGTGCTGGTGTAGATTTGCAGTCCCAGTGCCAGGGAGGCGGAGACAGGTGAAATTCCTGGGATGCCAGACTGCCAGTTTGGCTTATTTTACCAGTAAGAGACTCTGTCTAAAAAAAACAAAGTGGAAAAAAATCCTGAGGAATGACAGCTAAAGTTGTCTTCTGATCTCTCCGTGCATCTATACATCACACATGAACACACGCGCGCTCACACACACATACACACACACACACACACACACACACACACACACACACACACACAAGAATAATGATTCCGTGAATATTCGTACACCAGTTTCTGTGTGGCATATGCTTGCATTTCTCTTGAGGGTAAACCTAGGATTGGATTGCTGGAGCATACGGAAATACCAGACTCCTGTCCTCTGTCTAGGATAGCATCCCCCAACCCAGCGGTCCTTGGACTCAGCTTGCCTTCTATCCACAGACCACAGCTGTGTAGACAGGTGAACTGAGGAACAACAGGCAGCCCTGGGCCCCAGCCAGTGCAGCAGGAATGAGCAGAAATGAAGGAGGGCTGTATGCAGGGCCCTACAGTGCTACTGAGAGACAGGCTCCTGTTCTAGCTTGGCCCTCTGCTTACTATGCCATCCTGAATTAACCCGAGGCCTTAGCAACTTTGAAGCTTATACACTTCAGCCATACAACAGGAATGTTAATCCTCACATTATGGATTTTCCAAATGTTCTGAGGCTGTGCCATGTGTGGTCTACCCCTCCTGTCAGGCTAGGCATTTGGCATCCACCTATAACTCTCCACCTGGGACTGTTGTTGCTGCTCACACATCCAAATCAATTGGGCATGGCTCCTCATGATAAACAGGAGACAAACAATCTAGCGGTAGCCTCAGCATTTATTTCATAAATACCTTTGAGACAATAAATAAACATATTAATCACGTGAGGGTGGGGGTGCTAGGCAAGAAGAGACTTGGAGCATGGGAAGGCCCCCGCCCCCTCCAAAAAAAAGGAAAAAAAGGAAGAGACATTCAGGAAGAGGAATGGTTTCCCTGTGAAACCTGGAGTCAGTCTGCCCCAACCCCCCAGGAAATAATTTAGCAAGAAAGGTTGCCTTGTTCCCAAGAATCAGACAACCTGTAACAATGGAGAGAGAGTCATACCCTATTTGTTCGGAGGCATGACCCAAGTGTTCCAGAGGCTCCCTCATCCTTTCCACGGATCTTGCTACTCTCCCTATGCCTCGCCATCCTCTCCCAGTGTTCATATCAACCTCTGAACCTTTTCACTTCGAACTGCAGTATAGCAAGCCTTCCTGAGGCTTGGCTTGACCCCTGGCCCCACAAACCTTCAGCACCTCCCCATTGGAAAAAGTCCTAACTCCCTAACATTTACAGGTGTGGTAGGCGCTGATCACTGCTGGCTTGGAAACCTGCTTCTCAGATCTAATCATGGCCTGCCTTCATTATCCTGCTAGCCTTTAAAAGCACTGCCCTGGGTGGCTTTGCCCATTTCGAAGCCCTCACTGTTCATGAAGTTCTTGGGAATGTGCTAGGCCTGGGCATAAGCTGGCCATTGTTTAATTTTCCTGTTCTCCACCATTGAAGTAAGGTCTTTAGGGAGGGAGATATGGTTTTAGCCACTTTCCACTTAACCAGTATAATTAACTATATTTTAGATGCTCAACAAATGGTGCCCTTATTGCAATGGTTAGGGATCTTCTCCAAAGTCCTCAGAGGAAAGGTGTGTGTGTGTGTGTGTGTGTGTGTGTACAATGTCTTCGTTCTATGGAATATAGATATTAGCATTTAGAAGAAGGTAGATGAGGGGAATCAGAGCTGTGACTCCTGCTAAGGGGGACGTGGAACAGCTATAAATATGGAGGTTCCAGGGAGGTAGGGACAGGACTTCTGCATTGGATAGATGAAGAAACTCAGGAGGCTGAGTCAGTCCTCATCTCAGGGGGACTAAGCTACTGGAAGCCTCTGAAGGTCTCCCTGGGAACCTCAGGTTAAATTGTGTGAGTTCCTAGAAAGGTATGGATGACAGAGTGTGGAGAGGCCCATTGGGAGGGGCTGGATGGCTTTTCCCTCATGGAAAACGCATCCACAGGAGAAAAAAGAACCCAACTCTGTATTGAAGCATCAGCTAAAGAGTCCAGGTCTCTTGGAACTGATGACAAAGAATGGTTTACACCCTGATGACTTGCGTTTCCGGTGACATTTCCATTCTTGGAAGAAACTCAGCTCAGAAGGCCCTGTGTTGAGAGCAAGCTCTCCCTCTGTTGACGAAAACTCATCCCACTGCAGAAATATGCCTGAATTTTACATCAGGAAGACTGACTCATTAAATACTTTGCTGCAGTAACACTTCTGGTCAAAGTAGATTAAACAAATAAGCAATTAGTTTGGAGCCTGGGTATGAATACAAAAGCAGAATTAATTATTTCTCTCATTGTTTTCTCCTATTGTGAACATTGGCTTCATGTTTTATTCTGCGAGTTAACCCTGCCACTTCCTTTGAATTCCCTCTCTAACCTGGAGTTACTTGGTGTCAGAGGACGGCCTGGGTGTGCAGCCTTTGTTCCTTGTTGTGGGATACTAGCTGAGTCAGGGGGCAGGTAGGACTCCATGAGGAAAAGGGAGGGCTTCAAGGTTGAGTGAGAGGGGTGAGCTTCATACCTGAAGACATAGTCGGAGGCTCTTCCTTCCATTAAAGGTTTGGTTCCAAGTCAAAGTTTTGTGGTGTGTGTGTGTGTGTGTGTGTGTGTGTGTGTGTGTGTGTGTGTGTGCGCACACGCGCGCATGCATCTGGGACCCGTGGATGGAGTCTTTTTTAAAAATTTAATGCAGGCACCTCATTTCTTCTTTTCTGTCTCATGCATGTGAGAGGTATTCTGCACTGAAACTATCCAACTAACTCTGTGAGTTCTCAGACAGTGGTCCCAGATCGGCATCACCCGGGATCTGGTAATAACTGCAGACGTTTGATTCCCACCCTGGCTGAGCCGGGACCTAGTAATCTGGGCTTAAGGACCCTTCTGGACCTTCACACGAATCCGATGCGTGCTCAGGTTTGGAAACCGCTTATCTATAAATCTGGAAATCAGAAATGTTAAGCTCTGGGGGGACATCCAGGTCATTCAATTTTCTGTCAACTCTGAGAATTTACAGATTAGCTGGCTGAAGGCAGGAGAGAGACAGCGACTTCCTTAAGTCCCCAGCAAGTTAATGCAGAGCCAGAAATAGCCTGGCCTCCTTTCCAGGAGACGCTAGCTGGTCCTCTATCCTGTCCCTACACTTAGGAGCTCAGCAATTCCACTATCTCTAGAGGATGCCTTGCCCCAGGGTAGGAGACAGCTAGGCTCACATCACCCACTGTCTTCAGGAATCCTTATGTTCTCAGAGAAAGCTGGGCTCCCTGTAACCCATTCCATTCAAGTTTGGGGAACATGGCTCCTGAGAGCAGAGGTCACTAGCCCTGCCATGCATCCTGATCCTGGTGCCCCTACATTAGCATTGCTCCACACCTCTTTCTCTATGCCTGGGGAACCGGAAGGTACCTCAGAAAATGAGAATTTGCTGTAGAAATGACAGCAAACCTGAGCTATGTGACCCTCGAGGCATGGGAAGCTGTGGAGGTGTGTGTGTCAGTTCGGAGTGTGCAGTGGCTTGTCCTCAGCAGGCATCAGGATTCCTGCCAAGGCACATGGGGATCATTAGGACCTACGGTTAGCTGACACGCTCTGTTCGGCTGACTCCTGTGGGCCTACCTGCCTTTGATCTAATATTGGATCCCAGAAAGTTTCACCAGAAAGTCCACCACCCACCCGAGTGGGCCTTGCTGGCCCTGAAGGCCACAAAAGATACATTGCAGTGGGTTGTATGTCCTAGTTCCTCCCTAGCGCTCACCCAGGCACATTCACAGAGCCCCAGACAATGGTGGCAGCCCCTCTGCCACCACCACTGCCTTTCCTCATCAAGGTGGTTCACTGCAGCTGGCTGCCCTCCTGTAGCACACACTACCAGCTCCTCCTTGGGTTCCACCATCCCCACAAAGTCCCAGTCTCTTCTCCTTCCACCCTGGCTTTACCGTCCCACCAAGGATCACATTCCCACTGGACCCTCCAAAGGGGCTGCTCAGAAACCAGGAAGGTCTCCAGCCCCCACTACCTACTCCAACAACAGTCTTCCTATGCCCGTGTTAAGGCAAAGCTTTCCTCAAAGGCACCTCCCTCCTGAAGCTCTTTCAGTGTTAGTTCTTAGTGATTTTATGCTTGACACCTGTACACCCCTCAGGGGCAGGAAGTAGGGTGTGTCCTTCCTGCCTCTCTTACATACTTCACAGCATCCTCTGCACCCTCTGCAAAAGTGCCACATGTCTGGGCCACCACTGTCCAGGTCTTGAGGCAATCATGCACGCCTTCCCTTCCCTCTATCATGTCCCCATTCACGTCTGTTTCTGTCTTCCACTCCACCAAGAGCATTGCTCACCAGAGAATCATTCCAGTGTCCTCTTGAATAACTCAGTCTTCATTCCCTCATCCCCACACCTCTCCGATTCTGCTCAGTCCACGGTTTGCACCTGGACTTTATTTCACCCGAAGTTATTTCATTTTCAAAATTATCCACTAAGAATTGTAATTCCTCAGCACCATCTCCAGTGAGTCATTGTAACTCTTCCTGGCTTCCTCTGCCCTGTTGATGCCATTTCCACCCACGAAGTCAGCCCCCCCCCTTCTGATTCATATAGCTTATTATTCTGCTTAGCTTCTGTCTTTCCGGTAATGAAATTTGAGGTACTCATGCCCTCGGGCAGGGGAGTCTTTCTCTTATCACACCACACAACTGTCAATACTCAACCAGACCTAGATGCATGGTCCCCTTGTAGGCTCTGATATACAGGAAGTGGGCTGCCGGGAAGGCCATGCACAAGGGCAAGGCAGGCAGGAGTAGCAGAGTATCTTTGTAAATATGTGATTACCAGCTTCAAATGAGCTCTCACAGCGTTCTAGAAACCCGGAGTTCTCTGGTTATTTCATCCTCCATTCTCCATAATTGTTCATCAGACTTGCTCTACTCCCCTCCATTCTTCAGCCCCAATACTATCCTCCGCGCTCTTGGCAACCAACCTTATTTCCCACTTGAGAGAGGAAACTGAAGTCTGAATATCCAACTGCATAAACAACGCTTTGAACAGGTGCTCAAATCCTCCGCAATTTGCTCGGTGTAGGACTGAACCTATCCTCTCCAGCTGCCATCCCCGAAGGCTTCTGGAGGCCCCTGGGATCTCTCCTAGGTAGTTTCCAGCCATCGTCTCGTTCTCCAGCTTTGCTTTCTTTGTTCTCAATGTCAGCTGCCTGCTAGACCCTTCAAGGAAAGCTGCTCATTAAGTTAGATTACAGTCTCCTCCCGAGGACCTGCAGCCCTGCGAGGACACCGTTTGAGGGGTTTCTGCAGGCAGTGCTGAGCTCAGGGTAACCCTGAGAGCTCCGCTCTCCCTATTAACTGTCGCATCTCATCGCAAAGCCTCAAGCCTCCCCCAGACCTCACAGCATCCCTCATACACAGCCGCTTCCCTTGCGGTCCCCATCTTTAGTCTCCGCACTCCTTCCCGCCTACCAGATGAGGGAAGAGACACCAAGAGAACTTTGCCGTCCCCGTCTCCACCCAGCTCCCTACATGCCTGCCTCTTTGCAAGCATCCCTCCCTGTACACATCCTGTAAAGAACAGTGCCACTGGCTTACGAGGCAGTGTCTGCAGATATGATCGAAGGCCACTCAGGAGACTGAAGCTAAAGACACAGGGCTGAGGTATGGGAGTTGCTTAGTGGGATGAGATATGGCCCCTTCCCTGCAGAACCCACCAGGAGAATATTAACATTTTGTGTGTGTGTGTGTGTGTGTGTGTGTGTGTGTGTGAGTCACTCATCCAAGGACTCACGACACCATCCATGTCACTGCAGTGCTTAAGGAAGGACAAAGTCACACTAGGATTTCTCTATGGGGCAGATACATCACAGAGTATGACTGGACCTTGCTATGTTCTTACATCCTAGAAGAAAAAGGAGAAGAAAAAGGGAAAGAAGGAGATGCATGCTTTAAAATCTTAGGGCTCAGTGCTATAGCTATATCCTACAGTTAAGTGGGCACTGATCTCATGACCTGGGGTGCTGACAGATCCCCCATTTCTCTACGGAATATTTGTGGTCCAGCTTTGCCTTTATTTACCCAGAACACTTGCTGTGCCTTTTCCCCCAGTCTTTCACATCCGCTCTGAGAAGATGTTAATTTTCTGAAATTAAACACTTAGCTTGATTACTGTTTTGTTAATTGCTGTATTCAAAAACCCCTCGTGCTCCCTGCCTGTTTAACATGGATGGTGCTGTGAAAATGACAGGCAGGGAGCGGGGATGCAGGTGGACAGACAACAGCCCTGGAATGCCAGCCCCGCTAGCTACCAATGTGCCTGCCAGTGGTTCCGACAGTGGGGAGGGTGGGGGGATGGGGGTGGGCAGAGCAGGCCAGGTCATAGTCAAGTGACTCCCATGGGGCCACTTTGGGGGGGGGGGGCTACAATACATAAGATGTCCCAGGCCTCATCAGTACATGGAGGAGTTATAGGCTTAATTCTAATCTAGCCCAGAATGAGCTGTCTTATGAAGAAACCATTGAAAGAGCTGAAGCTCAATCATTCGGTGATGCCAGAAGGTGATTTCAGAGAACTGAAATGTTCCTTATTAATTTATTTATTAACATTTGTGGCATGTTTTCTATGCTTTCAGCATCTAACTAGACACGGTCTTCAGGAGTCAATATGGTTGGTAGACCCAGGGTGTGCTCTTCTGGCATGTGGAGGGGCTTCCCACTGGAATGGTGAGGTGCTCTGGATGAGAATGACCCACCCCCAAAGAGGCTTACATATTTGAATGCTTGGTCCCTGGTTGGTGGACCGATTACCAAGGATTAGGAGGTAGTGTATCACTGGGGGATGGGCTTGCAGGTTTTAATAGCTCATTACATTCCCCGTTCTCTCTGCCTAGTGCTTGTAGATCAGGATGTAATCTCTCAACTACTGCTCCAGTGCCATTCCTGCCTACCTGCTGCCATGTTCCCTACCATAATGGTCATGAGCTCCAACCCTCTGGAATTCTCAGCCCCCAATAAACTCTTTCTTCTGTGAGTTGCCTTGGTCATGGTATCTCTTCAAGCAATAGAAAAATCAGGCAGAAGTTAAGTGGACATGTGTCAGGACCCCTCTTCATGCTTCTACCCTTCTTTACCAAGACCACAATGCCAATGGTAGCTATTTTACAAACCACCTTATATTTCTTCTGTAGCTAAGGATTGTAACAAGCTCATGTGAACTTTGTACCATCACACTGTCAACAGCACCACTGTCACCACCTAAGCCACATACTCGTAACACTTGACCCAATATGAAGAAAGACGAAGAAACAAGTCCCCAGGTTCCATGTGACACCCTAAGTCATTGAGCAGTGATCCACGGTGGACCCATTCTCAACTCTCAGCATCTAGTTACAACTCGGAACCAGACATAAAGATTTCTGAAACCCAGGGTTTGTGTGGCCTACCCAGCATGGAGATCAAACTATTCCAGCTAACCAACAGTGAAATATCCCATCCAACAAAGTCACTGAAGAGCTACTGAAACAAGAAACCGAAGTGCTCTCTAGAACTGGCATGTTTTTATATCCAAAATCTCAAGCAGGGACCAAGAACCCAGTTGAGGGGCTCAGATCCTCAAGTTTCAGCAGAATCACCAATCTACTTGTGGCTTTCCTGGGTCTCTCAGAGTGGTCTTAGTGGGTGATGGGGACTCCTAAATGCTCCATGAAGACATGGCTCTTTGCCTGTTTACTTTCCTGTCATGTATATAACTGACAGAAGGTATTTGTCATTGCATTTGCTGAGGAAGGGAATGAAGGAGAATGGGTAAGCACATGGGTGAGCAGTGAAGCAGCACCAGATAACTGTCACAGAGACTGTGTTAAGCGGTTGGATTTCCAAAGGTCAAGTGTTCAAATAGACCAACCAGGCCCCTTGTACAGGCGACTGAATCTCCTTCTGTCCTTCTGGTTACAGCATTATCCTAAGCATCAGTTCTCTAAGTCCTTTGCTCCTAGCAAGAATAGAGAAAGGTTCCTGGTCATCTGGCTGATTTGGACTTCCAAGATACATCCGGTTGCAGCCCCCGCCCCTCCCCAGCCTAACACACATATGAATTGCTGTCTGTGGGGACTGAAGCTCTCTAGAATACTGTGTCTGGTACTCTGTGGCTCTTTTCCAAAGAAGCTGGTAGTAGGTAAGAAAGCCTAGTTTTCCTCAGAGCTCTCCATGCTGAGGAAAACCCCAAAGCTGCAGAGGGTGGACACCCTTGACCTGGGTCAACAGCAGTGCTGCCTGCTGACCTCGCCCCCACTGACAGCATGCCAGTGCCTGCAAATGGCCTTTCTGAGGTCAACATCTTTCTCAGGCCACCTGTGAGTTTCTTCTCAATGGCAGGACTTAAGAAACACTCCGAACCTTCCTGGAGTCAGCAACAAAAAAAAAACCAGCAATAAAATGAACTATGAAATTGAATTAAGAACAGAGGAAATTTCATTTCCGCCAAGTTTAAAAAAACTTTTCTTTATTTACTTCTTTCAAGGTTTTCTTTAAAGTCATTCCAGTGTTGTTAAAGCCCTGACTCAATCTTTTCTCTACTCTAGAGCAATTCTCATCCACTCTTTTCCAATGAGACCAGCCTTTAAAAATGAACCGGTTCCAGCATAAGGGATCTTAGCGCTCTACATTTTCACAGGCAGCGTGTAATATTGTTTTAATATTTAATTTTGAGATTTACATAATATCTTTCCTCCAAAGAGCTCGATATATTGCAATATCATAAATTCCTTTTCATATTCAAAGATTATTCTTTATGCATGCAAATACTATATTTAACCAAGGAATAATGCAAATTAGGTGATGGATTCAGAGGCATTGATGTTCTAGGTAATTCTTTTGTAGGAAAAGTGGTGCTTCTGAGTGATTTTAATTGCCCAAGAACTTCAAAAATGCCTTGAAAATGGACAAACTAGAGGGGCTTATGACTGTTAACAGAAACAGCAGGGTTTTTTTTTTACACAGCTCTAAATAATAGATAATGTCTGTGTTGTGGACATGATGGATGGAATTTCACATGCAGGGTCTCAGCAGATCATACATGAATTGTATGCAATAGAAATGTCACCTGTAAGTCTAGCCGATAGAATCATCTGAGGAAGGGAGGCAGTGGCTCTTCTCCATGTGCAGAGTTGTATAAAAAGGCAGAGGGTGCCCCTGAGAGTCAGGTCAATCCTGAGCTGGGTACTGGGCACTGATGACTGCCCCTCCCTCATTATAAGTTCGTTGATGCAGACTTGGCCCCTTCCTTTCTGATGTGTATTCCAATCAAGGCACCATGGGCAAATGGATACAGACAGCATCAATCCCAAACAGAGTGACTCAGAAGCCTCAGAAGGAAACATGTGAGGAAGGGAAGCCCAGCAATCTGATCAGGACAGATTCCCAGAAATGATGCCAATCTCCCAGCCCATCTCGGGCCTGAGAGTGAGTTTCTGTCTTCTGTCTCAATTGCTTGTCACTGTGGCGCTGGGAAGCAGGTTATCCTGGTTTTCATTTCACAGGTGAGAACTGAGGGGTGTTGACAGTTAAGTGAATTTGCATAAATCATGTGAGGAGCACAGAGGGAATCCAACCCAGGATCCCTCTCCATGAACCCAGAAGGGGAGGAAGATGCTTGCCGAAAGCAAAATGAGAATCAACAACATAGCTCATGCGAAGGCTTGGGTAAATCAGCTCTGCCTTCAGAATGAGAGGATGACAGCCATAGCCAGTAGGCCAAATCCAGAACTGGATGTGCTTTCTAATCAGCTGTCAACATTTTAGATCCATATTTGGGGCTTATAAAATCATACAGGGATGGAAAAGTCAACACTTGAAGGATCAGAGTGGTGGCTTTATGTCCTGCAGTTCCCTGAAGTCTCCACCAGTCCCTTCTGCCCTTCACCTACCCCAACTGGTTTCTCTCTTCTAGTCTCTGGCCTTCAGGATTGCTTGTTTCCTCAAGCTTGGATAATCTCAGGCCTCGGTGAGAGTCATCCCCCCTGCTCCTAAGATTCTGTGGCTTTTTTCCCTGATCCTGATGATCTGGGTCTAGCCGGCAGAAGGAGACGTGAAGTTTATCATTTGCTTAATTTTCGAGGACAGACAGATGATCCAGCCATTGGAATAATCTGAGGCCAGAGGCCAAAAAGTGACTGAGGGGGGTTGTGGTGATAACAGCCTCACTGCAGATTGTTTGGCCATGAGAACAGAGAGAGTTCTGCCTGACCCAGCATACTTGAAAGTCACAGCAGTTTTATTCAGAAGAGGGTACATCCCTCCAGACTTGACGTAAATCTGAGCTTGCATAATTCATGACCAACCCTGACCAAGATGATGGACATTTTTTTTTTTGACAGCTAAAGTGGCCCAGCTACATGGCAATAGCTTAGAGAGAGTTTATAGGTTATATGTCCCACCATAATGTGATTTTTTGATAGGTTTGAGGATAAAATGGTCACAAACCTGAGTTTGAAATTCGTGGACATTATCTTCTGGTGAATAGATGATGAGAAAATTCAAAAAAAAAAACACTCCAAACCTAGTTTTTTCGTCTGAGCCACGCTTCTGCAGAGAGCTTGCTAAAGGTGGACACACCTGAGGTGCTCGGAGGTTGCAGAATATATTTGCCCCTGACTTCATCCTGGGCGACAGTCATCTCACAATATTAGTCAAGGGAAACAAGGTCCTGGAATGTCATGATTAGGGTTTTAATGGAAGACAAAGACTCTGACTTATGCTTGGCCCCGTGTCTAAGTGAAGAAATACGGTCCCTACACTCAGTGGTACATAGGTTGATTACATAATTTCATTCCCTGAGAACCACAGAAGTCTACTGTTGTGAGCTATTAAAGGGGAAGACCAGAGGAACTGTCTTAGGATGTAGGAAGGTTGAAGCCAGAGGTAAGTCTCTATAAACCTTTCTATCTTAAATTCTTCAAATCCCTACAACCCTCCGCCTCCTTATCTGAAATATGGGTAATTATTAGGTAATTATGAGGATTAAATGAAGCTATACATTCCTCAATTCTTTGTAAATGTAAAAAAAAAAAAAACCACACACACACAAACACACATGGGGTGTCCATGGTAATGTTTACTCTGTTTCTCTATGAGGACCCAGCTAATAGTATGAAAAGAGTCCACAGTTCAAGTAGAGGTGGTTTAGGAAATACTTCCAGGTTCACTGATTTCATGATTTCTCTTGGTCAGGCTTAGCCTGTCATCCGCTTAGGACAGTGGTGACCACACACATTTACAAGAATCAGACTGTGAAGTTAGGGGAAGAAGGCTGCCCTGACAGTCTCCAACGCTCGATGAGCTCAACGGTGTCCTGAGAAAGTTAGACTCGCCATGGCTTTTGGATACACCCCGGTCTCCTCACTTCATCCCTCACACTGGGTTTCCAGAATGCCTACTGTTTAGTCTTCTAACTATGCTAAAATGTATAGCTTTTGTTCACATTTCTGAATTGTTCTTAAGAAGGCATGGGTTCAAGTGTTTGCTTTGGCCATTCCCATATTAAAAACAAAACAAAACAAAAAAAAAAAAAAGTGATGCTGATGGATGACAATGACTTGTACTCATGTGTGTAATCACTAACTCAGTGTTACAGACATTGTTCCTTGTTATTCCACAGCCCATAGACTAAATGCCACTAGCCAACTTGATATTTGCTTTATAAGAACCTCATACTACCAAGAAGCTATTGTATTGCTCTCTGGCTGATTCTAAACTTTGTGATATCAAAGCTTCAGAGTTATCAGAGAAGAATTATATATTGGGAGGTTATCATAGAGTATAAAACAGGGGAAGGTTAAGAATAACAGATCTGTTAGAGAACAAAGGGCGTGAGAAATGTGTTTACAGAGGTGCAAATGAGTGGGGGTAAAAATAAATATTTTGAATGTTGGGAATGCAGGACCACTTTGAGGAGCCCTGGTCCCTCTGCTCACTGACGCCCGGGAAGGTGCAGATGGCAAGACAAGCAGATGGGTAGGTTCAGGAATAGCAGAGTCGGGGAAGGGAGGGGAAGAAATAAAAGCAAACTGATATAAGTGGCAGGTTTATTTGCACATGCTTAGAGAGGGAGAAAAGACAGCCAAGCCCAGAGTAACATGACAGCCTGGCAGGATTGTTATTCCCAGAAGCTGGGACACTAAAATATTTCAGCCAGTTTTCTGCCTTAAGTCTCCAAGGGAAACACTTACTAACAAAGACTGCCCATGTTACATGCTCAACAAAATGCACAAATTGCCATTCCATTTTCTTTGGGTTAGACAGACTCTTCACAATCTATATCTCCATGGCACCAGGCTGTGGTCACCAGCTGGAGGCGTCTACACTTCCACTCTTATTTTCTCACTATACAGGGATGCATGTAAACACGTGACCAGGCACATACATACAAACACACCACATGAACACACACACACACACACACACACACACACACACACACGGTGACAGCACAGCCATCTGGACAGCCACGCTTTCCCATAACACTTTTTTTTTCCCCTGCTCAGTTCTGACAGCTTTAACCCAAGAATCATCTGCCATCAAGAATGCCTGATATTAAAAGAGGCGGAACAAGTCTGAGGATGAATGCTTAGAGTGGGAAAGGATAGAGTAAGAAGAAGGAGGTCAAGAGGGGGAAACAGAACAGGAAAGCAAACAAAGAAAGATACTCAGTTTCTGCTATTCTGTTAACATGTTATCCTTAAAGAATTTTTTATTAAAAGATCGATAATTACAAGTAAGATCACAGTCCTCTCTGATGACTCCCAGCACCCGTGAATGGGATATGCCCTCCCTCTGAGTCTTGCTCACTCACACAGAGGACACTCGTTTCTTTCTCTTTAATTACGTATAATTCACCGCCGGTGTACAGCACACTATGCCAGAGCTCAGCACCTTGCAATCCGTGCTTTAGGTCTGTGCCTCATAAATATTTCCATTAATGAGTTCCATGGGATGAACAATTGTGGCCAGATATCACTGTGTATCTCATAGCAGCCGATCCACAGCATGGTACAGAGTGGATACTAAATAACTGTCCCTTAATAATGAATGAGCAAATAAATGAGTGAGTGCATGAATGGACTGGTTAAACAGATAAAAAAGGGAATGGATTGCTCTAAGAGGTATAAAACGCGGTAATGGGGAAAAATGGGAAATGTGAGAGATGAACACAGAGACAGAAAGATGTGTGCTGATCTCTGCATACTGCAGAGAGACTCAGGGTCCTTGGCATCTTCCATTATTGTCTGTCCTAAGACTCTATGGCACTGCAGCACGCATCTGGGAAGGATAAAGTCTTGAGAAACAAGAGCTTAATTGAAAACAAAGTTTCATTGGGCTTTCTATGAAAGCACCATTGCTATTGTTCTGAAAGATCTGTAACGCTCCTACCACTCATCCCTCTATCAACCCACCCATCTATCTTTCTATCTGTACATGCATCTAACTCACCCATCCATCCATATATCCGTACACCCATCGAACTATTCAGCATCCCTTCGTCCATTTTTCCAGTAGCACTTATGGAGGCCTGGCTGGTTGCAGAGTACCAGATCCTGCTCTAGCTTAGATATACATATTTGCTCTGATCCTGGACACAAGAAAATTCCCTAGTTTCCAGGTCACTTACAAAGTTGAAAGATAACAGAAGTTTCCTCAGCAGCCACAATCATCCGTCATCTGACACCTTGACTCCTCTAAGAAGGCCTAAAGGAAGGTTGGCAGGATGGGTATGGCTTTGGCTATGACCCTACATAGAGATGGATGAAAAGCCAGCCACAAAGACAGACATACACATCAAAACCTCCAGACTCACCAGCTTGGTTTGTGGTGATGTTGACAGAGACGTGCTGTGGGGGAAAGGGACTCTTGCTAGAGACTCCATTGATGGCCTGGATATCAAAGGTGTACGGGGTGTGGGCCCATAGGCTACTGATGGAGACACGACACTCAGTCAAGCCCAGCTGCCTGGGTACAAACTCCACATTGTCATCGCAGCGGGAGCAGCTGCGGCGGTCTGCTCGGCACTTCTTGCAGATGATGTTGTATGTCACATCATCTCTCCCACCAGTCTCTCTCGGAGGGTGCCACTCTAGAATGATAGATGTCTCATTCACAATGGAGATGACATTTCGAGGACCCGATGGGACACCTGTAGGGAGACAAAAAAAAAGTCCAGTGAGGCTGAGGGAGAGCTCCTTGATCAGCAACTCTGTAGGCTGACTTTGGTGCCTACCCAACCTCAACATACACACTGTGTTCCTCAAGGCCAACGCTCCATGTTAAAATCTATCATAGAGGTAATATAATAAGGACAACCTGTCCCCAAGTCCCCTTTCCTTTATTCCTTCTCTGAATTGCTTTCTTTTGATTGGGTATGCCAAAGGAGAAAAAAATTTAGACAGGTACTTTTTCTCTTAGGACCAAGCTCCATCCTCCATGAACATTTATGGATTTATGGTTAATATGTGTGTATCTAAGACAGATACTGAATTTCTTACCTTTTCTTCTATGGAATAGAGCTTAATGATATATGATCAAATCTTCCCCACATCCCTACAGATCATGGAATCCTATACAGAATTCCATACATCTTAGTACTCATGGGCATGTATGTGGTTCAGGGCTGTTTCTCTATAGGGCAGGCTGCCAGAGCAGCTGGAGAGATGAGCAGTCACACTGCACCAAATTGATAACTGTAGACAAGAGGCCGCACTGGGTAGGATAGGCTCACAGAGCCACCATCTTCAACCCAATGGCCCGAGAAAGCATACAGGTGTGCTTTGGAGCAGCTAGCTAGCAGCTTTACCTGCAGCACTTTATTGAACGGCCTCTCTCTCCAAGCAACCAACCAGGATGATGCAGTAATCATCTCAGATGTTTAGTGAGGCTAACGCTTAAAGAGAACTAGCCATTGGTCATGTGGTCTACAGGAATGGAAGTCAGAATAAAGGCCAAAGTTCATGGTCCTATGCAGAGTCATGACCTTAGAGCCTGCCTCCCCCAAACCAAGCAAGCTCACTGGGATGGCCCTGACTATTCAGGATTCAAAACATGGAAATGTCTTCCTATATAGCTCTGGAAAACCTGTGCCCTGTGGGAAAGCAAAATGTTGCTGAATTAACAGCCACCGTGCCGGCACTTCTAGATGATGTTGGAGAACCTCCTTTCCACCAAAAGGATTGATCCTAGCCTCAAGTTCCCAAGCCTGCGCCTTGCATATTGTCAATGTTCAACAGATGGAAATGAATCCTGCCCGGAAGCCCCCCTTCTAAAGAGTAGGTCAGCTGGAGCAGCCGCTCCCGGCAGTAATGCATGCAGAGTCCACACACGTGACCATCACCAGCTGAACGAAGACATGTGTAGAGTGGTTCATGCTGGAGACAGGAATCAATTGCCAACACACAAAATGAGGGATTAACAACAAGGTCGGAGGGCACCAGGGAAGGATTCTGTGTTGAATCAGTCAACAGCAGGCAGCTAGAGCAGAAAGCAAATATTAAACCAGATTCTATTAAAACATGAAAGAAAATCAGTACTGTACTGTATAGGCCCGAGCTAACGCGTGGCATTCATGCACACTTGTGACAGGGTGGAATTCATGAAGCCTTTTTTACTTAAGCCTTGCAAATGGTGTTTAAGAATTCTCCTCCCATCTCTCCAGGGATACCTATCCATTCTCTACAAGCTGGCACACAGCTCTTACAGGTAGAGCAGCTGATCCTGTCTCAGATGCGCTCTTAGTAAGCCAGCACAGCCTTGCTGCAGCATACAATCTGTTAAAGCCCATTTTGGTCCATGCACGCCCTGAACATATTTGTTTGCTTCAGGCCAGGGAGACTCAGCCCACAAGCTCCCACTGATCAATGCCCCTATTGCTTGCCCCACTTTTAAAGCCAACAGACTCGCCTCAGCCACAACAAGCCATTCTCGCATCCTCAATAAATACATCCATCCTGTGAGTGGGTGCTCTGTGCTAGGGCTGGAGTGAATCTTTTAAAAAGATGTTATGCAGGAGCATCTCAAGAGGTCCCAAGGCTGTCTTCCAGAAAGCAGCTCAGGTAAAGAGACTGAGGCTCAATCAAGAGAGCAACCATCCAGCCCTCACACTTTCAGAAGCTCTCTCGTCTAGAGATAGCCTCTTCTGTTTGAACTTTAGCTTCATCCTGTCTTCTGACTCCAGCTCATCGATGCCAAACCTACACCCTGGCATCACTCTCCATTGCTCTAACTAAGCTTTTCCAAAGTGTTCCTCTTTCTCTGAGCTCAGTCACCTGCTCCCCGGCTACTTCCCCACCCCTCCTATGACTGAGCGCCCTTTGTCCTTTGCTTGACAAATTCCGGACAAAGTCCTAGCATCCCTTGGACACCCTGTTTAGTCACCAACCAGGCCCAAGGAATCACACCTTTGGAGTCCTCCAAGACACGAGTGCTTATTGGAGCCAGTGAGGGCCATGTCCTTCTTTCTAGTCTCTGTCTCTTCGCAGCTTCAGGATGGCTCTGGGCCTCACCACTTCAAGCCCTGGCTCACAGCAAGGGCCTCTCGACTCTCCCACACTTCTTCTGCACCTCTCTTATCTGCTTCTACCAGAGTGTAAAATCGAAACTGCACACCGGGTCATAGTGTTCCTCGCTCAAAGCACACTGCCTTCCAGTTGCCCGAAATGGTCACTCTGCTTTCCATGTCACAAAAGCCCATTCCCTAGGACCTTCTTCTGGGTATTCCATCTCCTCAGACAGTTTACCCTCGCTTCTCACAGCAGAGCCTTTTGGAATGTTTCTACAATTTCCTGTGTGCCCTAAAATTTCTTTGGCCTCCTGAGGCACTTACATGGTGTTCTTTGTTCTTCTTTAAGATCTTTCCTCTCCTATCTACTTTGGAAACTCCAGCTCCTCCCTAGAGCCCCAGAGTCTGTTCCTTGAATCTTCCTCAATGACTGTCAGTCATGCAGTTCCTACGTGGTCTCCCATAGGTTTTTTTTTAAGCACCTAACCCAGACTATACAACTGTACAGTGACGGTCACTCTGGGCCATCCTCACCATACTACAGCCTCCTGATGAGAAGGTCCCTGGTTTGTCTGCAATAGCCAAGACCATATAGCAATTTATCTAGCTTTCCCCCAGTATCCAGCAGCCATGAACTCTCTTCTTACCCGGTTTCCCTTTCTGTTATTTTTTTTCAAGACAGGGTTTCTCTGTGTAGCCCTGGCTGTCCTGGAACTCATTCTGTAGATCAGGCTGACCTCAAACTCAGAAATTCATCTGCCTTTGCCTCCCAAGTGCTGGGATTAAAGGCATGCGCCACCACGGCCCAGCTCCCTTTCTGTTTTCTATGTGAATGACCGAAGGTCTCGCCCGTCCAGCTTCCCTCTAGTGCACTGCTTCTCAAGAGTTTCATATGAGACGTTTACATAACGATTCATAACAGTAGCAAAATTATAGTTATGAATTAACAACAGTAATTTTACGGTTGAGGGGGTGGTCACCACAACATGGGGGACTGTATTAAAGTGTTGCAGCTTTCGGAAGGTTGAGAATTTCTACTCTAGACAGATACCTTTCTGTGGCAGACAGAAGGACCTCAGGCAGACCTTGACTCTACAGCACCAGTCAAGATCCCCTGCAAGTGGTCATAAAGTAGGGAGTGAAGGGTTGGCTTGGACAGTCCTGCCTCATCTGGGCCAGCTCAGGAGACTCACCACAGTGGACGCTACTCCTCATTGTCCCTAGCTGCTCATACCCTCAAGAAGAGACTCGCCCCCACATTTGTTTAGGAACAATTTTCCCATGAAATATGGCTGCCCCATTCTGAGTCACGTGTGCTTTTCTGAGTGATCATCCCGCTGGGGCATGAGTAGAGCAGAAGGAAGCCATATTTATTAAGTTCAGAATTGAATAAACCTGATTATTTTCTCTAAGTAACCTTTACCAGAGACACCCAGGGCCTTTCCTGAGAGTGGAGCCAGGATATCCAGGAGAAGCCGGCATGTCTGATGTCAATCCTTCCCCGCCTCCCTCACTGGTGGGGTATGTCTCATTTATTCCAGAATGCATTCTTATGGAGATGGATCAAGTTTGAGCCACAAGAGTGACTGGGAATCCGTTCATTATTCATTTGCCCATTCATTCTTTCGCTATTGTAGCAAAGAAGTCTCTAGACTCTTCCAGCCACTTAGGAGGCCGAGAAGAGGAAGGAACAAAGCAGGCAGCTGTCTGCTCTGATGGAGCTGGTTTTTATCTCCGGAGAGGGAAACCTGACAGGGAAGACGTAAACCTGGGGATAAATGGGATGGTTTCAGATAAGACTAAGTCCTGTGAGGTAAAACAGCCCTGGGGCTCAGATCCCCAGGACAAGGCTGAGTTCTGTCCCTTACTCCCCAGAGGTCTGCTCTGGGGTCAGGCAAGCTAGTGTTTAGGGCTTGGTGGTAAAACAAGAATGATGGCAGGTGCCTGAGCTCGGGCATCAAGCACACTCCTGAAGACAGGCTGCCCAGGCTCTCATGACTCAGGGCAAAGCTCAGCAGGAGCAGATCTAGACCCTTGGAAAAATCTCGCCGGAGGAAGGTACCAGGATCACTTTGTAACCATTTAGGTGTTTCTCCTGGATTTGGGCGGGGAGGACTACTCTTTGCCAGGACTATTTAACAGAATTTAAGCTTCCAGCAACATACCCAGGAAGGAGACTTAAATGTTGTAAAGGGGGACATAAAAGGAGGTCAAAAGAGAGGGAGAAAATCTGCTATCCCCATCAGCAAAATCCTCCCCCACATCAACTGCCCGGCCAGGCTCAGCAACACATCCCCCTGTCTGAGCTCCCTGCTCTCTCACTGGCTGCTCCCTCGTTTTTCTTAATTACACACAGACAGGCTTCCTAAAGCCTGTCTGATCTGTTGCCACGGTTACTACTGATGAACATATTCTGTTTAAAAGGCTAAGGGAATTCAGTCATTGGAAAGAATAGGAAAAGTGTTGAGCTGTGATTTTTTTTCTACTCGGGTGAGGAGAGAGCATGGTAGGTCCTGACTTATGAAGTTGGGTCTCCAACGTCTTGCAGGATTTGCCCAAGGAGTTGGCTCAGTCACATGGAACACAGGTGTCACGGGGACCTGAAAGAGTTAAACTGGATCCTTCTAGAGCCACCAGGCCAGTCGAAGCGTTGTAATCTTGAGATAGAATCTACCTGCTTCTTAATGTGATTTTGCTCAGCTGACTTTATTTGTTTAAGACTGAAAAGCAGAGGTGGGTGGCAGAAAGCAAGTGAGTTTATTCGTAGCCATCAAGCTGGAAATGAGAGTACACTTGAGTGATCAAAAGGAAAAGGTGTTGAAGACAGGTAAAGCCCCCAAAATCAGTTCCTTTATCAAGAATCTTAATAACCTCCTAGTCTCAGAACTTCTAAGTGGACTCCAGGCTCATACAAGGAATAAGAAACCAGATCTCACTAATCCACACTGCTGTCGCAGGTCTGCATCCTTAGACATCTCCCCACGGGGTTTCCTGAGGATGGGAGATGAGGCTGTCCTAGAGATCCCACATGCAACCTGGCATGATGCTCCCCGAATCAGGCCAGAAAGGGTCCCTTCCACTCAGTGTAGGCCTCCTGGTAGAATCTGCTAAAGCAACTGGGTTTCTCTGCAGAAAAGTGAACATGGGCACAATGCATGACTGGTCACACAGTGAGTGGGCTCCCAGTCTTCTTAATCCGACCGTGAACCTACCAGATATTTATACCAATCAAATTGGACAGAAAATGAGAAAATGAGAAAACGAACTTGTAAGCCTTGATTTTTCTCAGCTAAGATGAGACTCTGACACTGTGGCTGGTATGGGGAAGAACTGAGTATATATCAGTGGCTAAGATTGACATCATTGTCATTATTAGGTTATCAGAGAGCATCATCCACTCATCTAATTAAGACTCATCCTGTACAACCATTCTCTCCTGGGACACAGACTCTGCTGCCGGGATTATACTAAGTACTGTACTAGACCTAAAGAGATGGGACTATGTTGGGGAACTCAGGTGCAAACACCCCACATCCGGGAGATATGAATCCATATAGTTAAAAATAACAGAAATGGGTTGAAATTATTACAGATGACAAGCTAGAACCTAGATTTTCAGATATGATCTAGAGGTTCTGTCCTCAAGGTTGGGTCTACTCTTAGGGAGAAAAATTTTGGAGACTGTTTCTATCAAATTCTGTATATTCCAGGCTACTTAGCTGCAGAAAGTACACCTAAGAAGGACTACTCTTAAACATGGACTGTGAATCCAGAAAAGTCTAGATCTTGACACTTTCTGAGCTTGTGATCTTCGCTTGGACTTTTACCTGTTTCCCAGTCTCCTGAAAGGTGGGAGTCACAGTCCTTTTTGACATACAGGCAAGGAAACCCCTTCTTATTCATGCAGGAACTTATGTCCTCTCCTCTGTTTCTCATTGGAAGAAAGGGTTGAGGTAGGGCTTGGGAATGAGCCAAAGGGACATTTAATGCTCAAGACTCTTGAGCGTTGTCGATCAAGAAAAATCTAAAATAGAAAGTTCTCATGGCTGAAAGGAGTCAAGGTTGTAGTTTAGACAACATGACTGCATGCTTGAGTATACTGAATGCTGAGAGGCCGTAGAGAGGAGGAAGGGAAAATGACACTGGGGTCAAGATGCTGAGAAAATGAGGTGCACGTGCCTGGGGACACTTTGGGTAGTGCGCTCAGTGTAGATCCAAAGTTAGATCTCCAGAATGAGGGTCGTGTCAGAGCAGCTCCATCCTCATTGCTCACGGTGGCAGAGCTAATTAAAGGAGCTACAGCGGAGTGACTGGAAGGCTTCTGAGAGAGGGAGGAAAAGTCCTTGAGAGGCTACGGGAAAACAGAGATGATCTAGAAGGCAGTAGCAGATGGGGAACTACGGAGGTAGACATTTTCTATGGGTGCAAAGTATGTCGAAAATATAATCGGCTTTATTATTATGCCTTGCACTAAATACAGAAAACAGGGATGAAGGCGAGCTTGGCTGGAAAGTGACGTAACCTGGCAGAGGGCACGCCCACACCTGTCAGAGATCTACGGCAGTAATCAAATAAACATGCACACGGCTCTACATTCCCTTGCGTTCCCTTCTTTGGTAACTGACTATTCTAAAGCAAAGTCAAAATGAAGTGAAACAAGACAAGACAAACTGCGTTCTTCACCTGTTTCTAGCTGCCATGAGTCACTGTGACACCTTCCAACCTGAGCTCTGCTCTCCTTCTCTCCCCTGCACTCCTCACGAAGATGACTCTGACTCCTCTCCCGTGGAGAACACACCAAGAACAGAGGTCCAAGAAGAGGCCGTCTCTATTAAGTGGCAATGTGTGGCTTTAGGACTTTGGAGAGGGAATTGAGCCCTGTTGTGGATAATGAGCCTGTATTAGGCACCATGACAACTGGGGTCACGGACAGCGGAAGTTATCAGATTTTGTCATAGAGTGAAGGGGACTGTTGAAGCCATATTGGGACGTTGAGAATAAGTTATTGAGCACATGCTGGAGAGAGGTGACATGAAAAGGACAGAAAGGGAAGTCATTATAGGATGCCAGACATCTTCCTGTCAACAACAGAAACTTGGAAGACCTCAGGGTCATGGGAGAAAAAAAAAAAAAAAAACAGACCAAGGTGCAGTGCTCTGCCTGTGTAGAGGAAGAGGAAACTCTGGGTGGCCTTCCAGTGGCAGAGTTGTACCAAAAGTCTGCACCAGAAAATGCCTGGAGGACATCCTTTTTGCAATGTTGAATATCATTTGAGAATCTTCTCCTCAATATGTTGGCTGGTACCCCAGAGTAAAGATGAGAGGGCATTGAAACCTAGGACCAATATGTAGGATCTTAACATCCATATGGGATAAACCCTCCCAGGGACAAATCCATGCCCTTTGGAATCAGTGGCAAATGAAACCCTGGACCAATTCACTAGCAATGGGAGGTGTGGCTCCTTCAGATTACAATGATCCAAACCATGCACTCTCACAGTTAAAACCAAAAGATTGCAATTGATCAGAAGAATTATATAGGGCTTCCAATAAGTGAAGGATTAGAAGAGCGCCTGTCAGTTTCAATAGCTTCTTTCCAGCTTTGCTTTCTAGTGCTATAATGATGACCATGACCAAAGGAGATGGAAGAGTTTATTTGACTTATAAATCCCAACCATAGCAAAAACCAAGGCAGGAATTCAAGCAGGGCAGGAAGGTGGAAGCAGGAACTGAAGGACTATGGAGAAACACTGCTTATTGTTTAATCTTCAGATTCATGTTCAATGACCTTTTTCATATATCCCAGGACAACTTGCCCAGGGATAGCACCAAATACAGTAAGCTGGGCCCTTGAACACCAACCATCAGTGAAGAAAATGCCCCATTCTTTGGCCTACAGGCCATTCTGATTGAGGTAATTGCTCAATCAGTTTCCCTCTTCCCAGACTTTAGCTTGTATTGGGCTGGCAAGCTAACAAACAGCTTCTCTAACCGACAGCTATCCATCGTATCCATTACGTTGTAACGATTACTTCAAATGCAACAGTGCAAGCGGAACTCTGCTCTCGTGGAGTTGATTTTCAAGTGGAGGAGTCAGATGGTGTGTGTGATGTCACTGCTGACGATGCTCTAATAATAAAGAACAGGAGGAAGGGAGTCGGTGTGCCCGGGTGTGTGTGTGAAGAGAGCCTTCTCCTAGATAAGGTCATTTGGACACACACTAGATTGGGGTTGAGTCAGGAGCCGCTAACTAGACTGTAGAGGGAATGTTCCTTAGGCAAGAGTCAGTCCCTATGATGAACTTGAGGGGAAAGTGTGGCTGGCTGGTTAAGAAAAATCAAGGGGAATAATGTTGCTATAAGAAAACCAACTGAATGGAAGAGAGGGATAAAGGATGGAGAGAGAAAGGTACCAGTGAGGCGGATGACCAGATTATGTAAAGCCTGGGCACAGCTGGCAGAGACTTTATTCTCAGTAATATTTTACTCTAAGGAGGTTATAAGAAAGGACCTGTTCAGACTGAATCACAGTCTCTCTCTCTCTCTCTCTCTCTCTCTCCCTCTCCCTCTCCCTCTCCCTCTCCCTCCTCATCCCCCCCTCTGTGTGTGTGTGTGTGTTTGTGTGTGTGTGTGCTCGCGTGTGCACACATGCATGCTCAGCACAGAAGCCTTCCAGATGAGGGCCAGAGTAGCTTGGGCCAGGATGAAGGACCAACAGAGGAAGAGTCTCGAATTGTTGTAATATTCTTCTATAGACATTATCACCAGTTTTGCTCCACAACCGAGTGTATACTATCCTCATCTTCATGATGAAAAAAGCTGGAGGTTCAGAGAGGCAATATGGCTTGTCTGTGATCAAAACTGTGTCAGGGTCAAGGTGGCTCTGCTACGTGGATGTGTATGCCTGGCACCTCTTCCCTCCTGGTGAGTAGGGACATGGTGACAAAAAGAACTCTTTGTCCACTGGTTACTTCTTGACCTGGCACTGATAGGATAGAAAGCTAATACTGTTTGTTCCCTAGCACAGATTTCTACAAGACTAGTTAAAAGAACTGAGAGATGGTGTTGGTCAACATTCAACAGAGTTCTGTATTGAACTCAGAATTTTCTCTTAATAAACACTATATATAAAGAATAATATTAATCATTTTGTGCACAACTTAGTAAAATTGATCTTGCTAACATGCTGGAAGATAAGAACTATTATCCTCAGCATAAAAATGAGGAAACAAACCATTTGGGTCAGTTATGGGGCTGTTTGAGAGGTGCCGGCACACAGACCTGCCTGAAGTCCTGGTTCCTAAAGTGTGCAAGGCACAGGTAAGATACATTAGCATCTGGAGAGTATAGGGGTCAGAGCTCACAAGCTGATGGGAAACTCCTGTTCACAATCACCTCAGCCCCTCCTCTTCAGGGCCAGGAGAACCCACTGTGGTTTCAGGGTTATATGAACAAGTCTGCACACACTGCTCATTATAGTGTCTGACATACCGGGCCCATACACAGGCAATTCTCCTAATCATAACAGTTAGCAATAGGAAAGAACTGATTAGTCAAAGCAACAAGAGACCCTGCTGAGAGGGATCTCAGGAGCATCAAGTAGCCTGGTGTCACATACCGCACCACGTACTGGTGTTTGTACAGAGAAAGTTCTTGTTTTCCCAGTGACTTTAATAGAGCTAATTGCTTGGGAGAGAGGCATGGGCTGCACTTCCTGGGAAAAGAAAGAGTTCCTCTCTCCAGTCTGCACTGGAGCTGGGTAACCAGAGGGCTACAGAGACCTATGGAGGACTGATGAAAACCTTTAAGCCTGGGGACAACAGACCTCAACAGAGCGTTCTTGTGGCCAGTCTCTGGTCATTGTCCATTCAAGAAAAATGCAGGAAACACTGATTAGGTAAAAGAGAGGGGATGCTTTGATGTCATACTACTCAGAATCCCCAAAGACATTTCAAACTAAAGGGAGATACATGTCAAGTCATTTCTAAAGACATGACCTTCAGAAGTCCTTTGCTAGAAGCCTTGAAAACTGTCGCAAGCTATTGTCATGGCTTCCCAGGCCCAGTTCCTGTCAGGAGACATTTCTTCTTCTTCTTCTCCTTCTCCTTCCTCTTCTTCCTCTTCTTCCTCTTCTTCACCTCCTCCTCTTCTTCCTCCTCCTCCTTCTCCTCCTTGGTCTTTTGCCATGCAGACAATAACTTAGACCATGCCCTGATGATGCAAGCTCAAAAGAGTTCTCTGTGATGGTAAGCAGCAGGCTTGGCCTGCCTGAGTCTTCTTGAACTGTCAGAAGACTTTGTAAACACCTCACTTCTTATACTACAGGAAGCTAGATCTTCCTTGGGTAAGATCTCCATGGAGGTCTCCTTCTTGCTGGCACTCCTAACTGATGCCCTTGGGACTTGAACCACATGGAACTGTTCAATTGCTTTAAAGTGAAACTGACTCCATCCAGAGCTCAGTGCTTGTCATTATGCTGGTACAAATAGGGAGACCAAAGTCAGGTTTGGAAACTGGATCAAGGGCAATGATGCTGTGAATCTTAAGACTTGACAGCTCTGCACCAAGACATGACAGGGACAGAGATCACAAATGAAAGGCAATGTGGCTCCTCTAGAACCACTTTCCCAGAGTGCAGAACCAACCAGGGCTTTCATGGTCCCCAGTGCACTGTGAAGTCTTAGGGATAGGGCACCAATGAAGCAAGGTGTGAACTCACCAAAGTATACGTTATTTTATTCTCTATTCTATTCTATTCCATTCCATTCCATTCCATTCTATTCTATTCTATTTTGAAACAAGATCTCATGAAGTTCAGGCTGGCCTCGAACTCACTATGTAGATGACCCAACTCCAGTGCATGAAGTTCTCTAGTTACGACCTCTCCCATACAAAACCATAAAGAATCTGAAAAGAGTAGGCAGGAAGCCATTGATCATTCAAGGTTAAGTCCTGATTCTGACACTTCCTACATACTCTAGTTCTTAGAGTGGAAAGTAATCTTAGAAGTGAGTATGTCGCAGGTGGTGAATGTTCCTCTGCTCTCCCACCCCTGTGGTTAGCCTCTTTTGAATTCTACCAGTAGAGGGAGGCTCACTACTCTCCTAGTTACCAAAGCATCTATTACCCATGATTGCTTGATTTAAAAAAATAATAAATAAAAAATCTATTGGCAGTAAGTCACAGAAGCAATAAAATACCTAGGATCAAATCTCACAAAGCCTTTGTAATACAACTATAAAACCTTACTGAAGGGCATAAAAGGAAAGTTGACTGCCATGTCCCTCAGATGAAAAGGCTTGACATCATAGAGAAGACAGTAACTTCCAAGTGATCTGTATATCCATTGCTATCCAATTCCCATTAAACATGATTGCATAATGAAATGTGCCCAACTAGCTTGAAGGCCCATCTTCAAAAGAAACATCTTTTAGTAAGTGACAGGATGTTTCTTAGAAATGAATGCTACTCAGAGGGTTGGTTCGTCAGCCACTAAGATATGGCATAAGGCTACTGTACTGGCTAGTTTTGTGTCAACTTGACACAGCTGCAGTTATCACAGAGAAAGGAGCTTTAGTTGGGGAAATGCCCCCATGAGATCCAGCTGTAAGGCATTTTCTCAATTAGTGATCAAGGAGGAGAGGCCCCTTGTGGGTGGGACCATCCCTGGGCTGGCAGATTGGGGTTCTATAAGAGAGCAGATTGAGCAAGCCAGGGGAGGCAAGCCAGTAAAGAACATCCCTCCATGGCTTCTGCATCAGCTCCTGCTTTCTAACCTGCTTGAGTTCCAGTCCTGCATCCTTTGGTGATCAAAAGCAGTATGGAAATGTAAGCCAAATAAACCCTTTCCTCCCCAACTTGCTTCTTGGTCATGATGTTTGTGCAGGAATAGAAACCCTGACTAAGACAGCTACCATCTTTAAAACTGGTATAAGAACAGACCAGGCAACCAAAGAGAAAGTACAGACAACTTGGCATGTATGTTCACTCTATACTGAAGGGAGTACCTCACTAAGATGTGTGCAGTTCTGGTGGGGCCGATGGCCTGCTACATTTTAATAATATAAACACAAATGTCAATATTACATACTACACAAGGATAAATTCCAGATACATAGATGACTTAAACACAAACACTTTCCCAGATATTTTTATGCCAGACACAAAGTCATCAGACAAAACCCCAATGCCAGAAAGAAATAGATGGTCACATCTGAGTTCAAAAATTATAATATTTAAATATGACAGAAAATGTATCCACAATAGAGTTACAGAGAAGCGGAGACTAGAAAGGAGGGTGCCTCAAATAGTTAGTGGGTTTTTAAATGTCAGCTTAATAATAGAAAAGGCAACTGTTCTACACAGACAGAATAAACCAGCCAACAAATGTATTAAACAATACTCACTCACATATGTGCAAAACAATGAGGAGGTCGGCTAAATTGGCACCGATCAAAAGTCTCACTAACATCCCGGGCCACACGGAGAAAGGAGATGCATACTCAACTAAATGGGGATAAACTGGCCAAGTCTTTTGGGAAGGCATGCTGGGGGCATCCACTGATGTGCCAAGTACCCATAACTCAGCAATTCTACCTTGAGGTAAATATGTGCTCCCTAAGGCTTGCTTGTGCATTCCTGCCTCAGGATCATTGTTTATATTAACAAAAATGGGATGAGCCTGTACCCACTCACAGGGGGATGGCCATACTGGGTGTGCATTGATTCTAGTGGATGATAAAGCTGTAAGTTCATACCTTAAGATAGACTTTGAGAAGAGTAATGATGGTAGCTTGAGACTGAGACACAGCCACAACCAGACCCTTAATAGAATTAAGGGTAGATTCTGAATCTGGACCCCTGGCAGGGTCAGCAGTCAACACCGGGGGTACAGTGAATCAATACCACTCTGATCAGTAATGGTGACCCAGAAAGGTTCCCAGCAGTAGACACTGGCCTTAGGCCCAGCAATAGCTCAGTGTCATACCTCGCAGCTGAAGCATGGATTTGGTGTTTGACTGATTTAGACTGGAACCCTGTGTCGAGCCAACCTGGATGGGGATCTGGAAGTCAGCTGGGACCCCCTTAAAGGACTGGAGATCAAGAGGATTCAGGCAGACTCAGAAGGGCAAGACGACATCAGCATCTAGTCAAGCTAGAAGAGCTCTACTGAATCATTTGATGCAAAGTGCCCTGGTACCTTCTATTCACTTATTATTGTCTTGGTTTGTGTTGCATAATTTAGGAGTCCAAAGCTCTCTTCTTGTTTTCCATCAAAAACAAAGCAAAGACAATTGACCGGGCACTGGCATACGTCCAACACTAATGGGGTGTTTTGCATGCACTTTTTTAGTAAGCATGATTAAAACAAAACCAATATGCTCATTGTTTTTTTAGAAAAGGAGCAAAACTATTGAGAAGTGTGGTAACCCACCTAAGACCTCTCAACACGGGAAGACAGGAATCAGACGTTAACTGTGGCTCGTATCACATCAACAGCAGGCATCTTACCAATAAGTGGGGATGAGTTCTGACTGTATCAGATTCAGAGTGAGAGAAAATGAGTTCTGTGCCCCAAGAGCTTCTAGCGCAGTGGGAAGGGAAGAATATGCAGGGTAACCACTGCGGGACATTCCCCGAGAGAAGCGAAGCATCCTCTCCTAAGGGATGCAGAGCCTGGCACAGGACAGATGCAGAGATACACACTCTTGACGAACAGCCCTCTTCTCTGGGATGAAGGGAAGCAGACATCTAAGAACCCTTTGGCCTCAACATTCTTCCCTCACTCATCCTTCCTTCTGGAAACTAGAACCCAAAAACATCACATCGGGGTCTGCCAAGACTGTGGAGGAACACAAAATTGTAGGAGGGATTGCTTTAGGCTGATTTTTAAAACAGGAAAAAGAGTAAATTAAATTGAATTAAATTAAATTTACACCAACTCCCCTCCTAACTCTGGAACTTTACACTTAAATCAGTGCCTGAGTCTCAAAGGGAGAGTAAGGGTCTGCAGGAAAGTCCAAGTCCGGCCAGTTATCATACTGTGTCTCCTAAAGTTCAGTGGCCTGTGGGAACAGGCACCAGAATGACTGCATAGATCTCCACAGAGGTCACTGTAGAGGAGACTCAATTACATGTGTCCTGTGATGGCTCCACTGCTCCAGATCCTGTCTCAAAAGTGAGGTGGAGAGGTTGGGGATGTAGCACAGTGGTGAGCGTGCTTGGTACTAAACTGTGACCACCCGAAGTTGAATCACCATCATCCACAAAGAAAAGCCAGGGATGGTCGTCCATGCTACAAACAGGCATTCAGGAGAGGGGGCAGAGACAACCGGATCCCAACACCTCACTAGCTATTCTGGCTGAAAGTGACTGCCCTGACTCTCAAGGCAATAAAGCAGAGAATGACAGAGGATGTCATCTAGTGTCTGTCCTTCTCTTGACTGTACAGACATGCAGAGGCATTCTTCACACTCACACACTCACTTGTGTGCATATACCACACACACAAACACACACACATATATATACACATACAAACCACCACATAACACATTATATCATACACATACATATGTGTGTGAGTGTATATATATAAATATATACAAAAACACACATATATATCACATACACATATACACATATACATACATTCACACACACAAACAACCACTACACACATAACACATCATATATACACACATATATATGTACAGAACACATATATACATAACACACGCACACACACACACACACACACACACACACACACA
>NC_034599.1:95281879-95298812 GCF_900095145.1 Mus pahari
ACACACACACACACACACACACACACACACACACACACACACACACAAAACAAAAACAAAAGACAAAAAATAACAACAACAAAAACAAAAACAAAACACAAAAAAGAAGGCATGAGACATTCAGAAGGTTTCAGCAGAGTGGCAGGGGCTTGTGGATTGCAGGAAATGCTTTGTTGGGGAGCTAGATTAAAATAGTATTTAGCTAATGGAGATAATTATGGAAGAAAAGTTTTCCTTAAGCATGAAATCTACTGAACATAAACATTGGTCCTCAATGATCAACCAAATGTCAACGTAACATCAAAGTGTGGGAGGAGGTCCCAACACAAGGCCTGGGAGGGTTCTCTTTCAATGATGGGTGATGGGGGCTTGCAGTGGAAAAGGCCATCTAGCACCATGTCTGAGCTGTCCCTCAACACAAATATTCCTTTCTCAGGGTTGCCAGCGGAAGAGAGCATTCATGGAGAAGTTTGGGAGGCAGGCCCTATTGCTGCTGTTCCAGATGTTAGCAATCTGCTACCCCGAGTGATCTTACCACAAAACACTAGTGCGTGGTCACCAGGAGCTAGTGCGTGGTCACCAGGAGCTAGTGCATGGTCACCAGGAGCTAGTGCGTGGTCACCAGGAGCTAGTGCGTGGTCACCAGGAGCNTGGTCACCAGGAGCTAGTGCGTGGTCACCAGGAGCTAGTGCGTGGTCACCAGGAGCGTTTGGCTATTGGCTTAGAAGTCCAAACTGTACGGGACGTCAGAAGGGTTAGACCTACTCCGGTCAAGCAACTGTGAAAAGGAATTTCAGATTATCGGAGTGTAAAAGCACATTTACACAGGCGATGCTGACCCTTCTCAAAACAGAGTGACAGTTATAAATAGCCCGAAGCTTTCCACTGCATCCATATGTAAAAGCCATCTACCAAGCTGGTACAGGGTGTGAGCCCAGACCCGGGGTTCAGAAAGTCTCTTGCCCGGGCTCTTGTTGGCGTATGACCTTTGCTTGGATTTTCCTCAAGAAACAAACGAACAAACAAACAGAAAGCAGACTATCTCCTAGTCAAAAACAAAACTGGAGGCTAAGAGATGGTTCAGTGGGTGAAGATTTCGCTGTGCACACTAAAGGAACTGAGTTCAATTCCCCAGCGTGCCTGTAAAATCAGGCACAGCCGTGCACATCTGGAACACCAGTGCTAGTGGAGACCAGTGGATCCCTAGTCAGTCAAATCAAATTGATGAGCACCAGGTACCATGAGAGATAGTATCTCAAAACCTAAGGTGGAAGACACTGATGTTGACCTCTGACCTTCAAGTCAACATGCATACATATGTATGCACAGGTAATTGCATGCACATAAAAGTTGTTAAAGTGAAAACCAAATGACTTTTCAAGTGTACAACACAGATGCAGACTTCGGTGTGACATCAAACCTCTCTCTCTTGCAGTACAGTGAGGCAAATGGAGATTCCTTCACTAAAGCCCTGGTCAGCAAAAAGTGAGCTAATTTGGAAGAGAGTAGCCTCCTCCGAGTTTGCTGACAACCCTATCTTAACAGACAAATGCGTGAGAAAAGACTGACTTTTGGAAATATTTAAAAGCATCTCCAACGCACAGCATCCAAACAGCAAGTGGTTCCCAGCTGATGACACGTCCTGTCCTAGTCTTGATAGTATAGGGACCCTTCCTGCCCTATGGGCTCTAAGAGTCCCTGCAGGCAGTCTCCCTGGGCTGGGAGCCCCAGTAGTGAGGCCCATTCCCCCCCCCCGAACCCTCCATATGTGCTCCCAGCTCTATGGACTCCTGTACCACCAACTTCCCATTCTGTTCTCTGCTGCAGCTCACTCTCATCCCCAGCTAATGCTGTACATCTTGGGACTGCACACGGCTCTGACCATTTTAGTAAAAACTACATGGAAAGACATGCCAGAGCAGGGGTGGTTACTCTGTGGACCAGTGAGACCCGGGACTACCCCAGCATACCTACAAATCACATACTCACATACACTCTCATATAAATCCACTCACACACAGACACTCCTATCTACACACACACAGAGTCATAGGCATACAGGCACACACACAGTACTCATGCACACATTCACATAAACTCTCACACACCATACATGCATAGCCACAGACAAGTACACACAGGTATACTTTCATCAACATACACATATATAGTATAGTACACACTTACATAGGCATATATATATACATATATATATATATATAAAATTATATACAAGTTATACTTTCATGCACACTTATTCATACTCATACACACACACACATACACATATACTTACACAGGCACACTCCTCCATGAGTATACATGGGTATACACAGTCATTTGCACATGCATGGCCATTACACAATCAGGCACACTCACATAAGCCTATCCACATAGTGTGCACACCCACACACAGGTACACATATGCACAGTCACAGGCACATAAAAAGCACACACACAGAAGCACACCTATACTCACACATAGGCAGGCAAAGGTGTATGCAGGCACACTCAGGCATGTACACATGAACACTAGGCCCCTTAAAATATGGAACATAAACCAAGAAAAAAGAATGGGGAGGTGGGTGCTCTTGACCCTTCAAGCGGAAACACAGCAGCAGATTGCCACCACACTCCCTGTGAGCTTCCCCAGCATTGATCTCAGAGCCCTGCCCCACCCCCCACCCCTAGCTCTCCTGGACAGGGTGGCACTGGCTAAGTAAGGCCTGAGTTTTCATCCTGTGGTGTAAGTTCCATCTTAACTAATTGTTGCAATGAGGAAGTGCCATGTCCCAGAAGGCTACATAACCTATGTGATCTCACAGCACTGGAGCCTACTCATAGCCCCTAACTTCTGCCACTCAGCTCCCCTGCCTTTCTACAGGTCAAAGGGAAGCTCAGGGTCAGCTTCCAGGGAGACTTACAGGGTTGGCCGCCCTTGGACCTTCTCTCCCTCATCACCTTGAAGCCCCAGTTCATTCTATTTCTCCATCCAAAGCTGCCAAGGGACACCTCAGTGCGCTTGAAGAAGGAATAAAGGAGACAGGACAAGCTCCAGCTTGCCTCTGTGATCCATCAAAATTTCTCCCGTGTGGGTGACAGAAAGAAGGGTTTTTGCGGTCAGAAATGTAACAAGGTAATTATTTTCACACCAGTCCTTCTGCATGGTTTTTCACAGACAGCAATTTTATAAGGCATAATTATCTATTTTCGTTTGCTTCATAAATTCCTCCTTTTCGATTCCATCCCCCAGTAAACTAGAAATTATTTAAAACGAAGCCGTGCAACCCGATGCTTGGTTTCACTTGGCAGGGCCCCTCCTCCTCTCTTCCTGTCCGCTCCCTCTGGCTGCCCCTGCCACGGTCCCCTTACCACCTCATCTCGACCTTCTCTCATCATTTGGAGGACACAGTGCGTCCCAACTCCCTCCGAACTGAAGGCTGAGTCAGGTGAGGTGGCACACGCCTGCAGTCTCAACAATCGGGAGGCAGCAGCAAGAGGATTGAGAACTGAAGGGCATCCTTAGCTAAATAGGGAGTTCAAGGCCAACGTAGGTAAGATGAGACAGCCCACAGTTACAAAAGAACTGATGTCCTGCTGTGTGACCATCAGAGCTTCTGGCTCCAACAGCCCTTAGTGACATATCTGCGCAGGTCCTCAGTGCTTTACCTATGCCCTTTCCTCCGCACTGCATGCCCAACTATAGGAGGTCAACTGTTCCATTGTCACCAGGAGTTTTCAGGCCATGGTTGACCCTGTGGCTTATGGGCAGCCAATGGGTTCTTCTCAGGACTGAACTGAAACTTGCCACTGCCACCCCCACTCCAAACACATCATTTTTTATTTTTTTATTTTTATTTTTATTTTGTTTGGTTCTTTTCGAGACAGGGTTTCTCTGTATAGCCCTAGCTGTCCTGGAACTCACTCTGTAGACCAGGCTGGCCTCGAACTCAGAAATCCGCCTGCCTCTGCCTCCCAAGTGCTGGGATGAAAGGCGTGCGCCACCACGCCTGGCTCAAACACATCATTTTTACTTTCAGATCTCCAACATCCTCTTTTGCTGGAAACTTCACTATCGTCTACACATTTCACACTTCCCAGGGATACAACCAAAGCAAGTTCTAACATCCATTGAGAGTTTACTAGGAACCAGGCACCGGGCCAAAGATGCTCTGATGTGATTTTGCTTAATCCTCGTAACAACTCGGAGAGCCACAGGACAGAATGGGAGTGTGAGAAGAAACGGGAGGGATGGGGGGGGTGGGTAGTGAGGAAATGAGGTCAAGGACACAGAAAAGGCAGGAGAGGGTCAAGATGCAAATGAAGTGCCTGAGGGCATCTTTGAAACAAGGTGTGCAGAGGCTGAATCTGTTTGCTTCCTCAGAACTCTCTCAAGATTAGGGCAGCTTAGCCACTCCAGGACTCCCAGAGTCCTGACATCTCCAGGCAGTGCACCAGGTGGGAAGCAGGAGAAAGCTGAGATGCTATGAAGATGTACTCAGACTTTGTTCTCTATGGGCTTCTTTTGGTGTGGTAGCTCCAGGCTTCACTCACTCCTGTACCCGGTCCCCTTTGTGATATTCTTCATGATAAGCTAGGAACACTGCCTTTCAGTCTTGTGAACTGCTTGGGGGACCTTAGTCAAATTAAAGCTGGGCCTCGGTTTATATAGTTGGCTATTCGGGAGCACAGGTTCAAACACCTGGGGCTTCTGATTGGTATCCAAAGCTGAGGAGTAGCCTTGTAGGATCAGGCATTTGCTGTAGGTGGATGGGCAGATGGCTTGAGACCACAGATGGATTAAAGACTATGTCGTTGTACCCACTGAGGCAGGATTACTTGTTTGCTGGTGGAGAGAAATGCCCAAACCTTTAGGGGCTCCAGAAACCTTCAGCGTTGCGTGTGGTGTAGAGGCAGAAAAAATCATACGGTTGGTTGTTGTCTCCTAGAGTCATGATGGGGGTGCATAAACTACATTCAAAGCCCAGAATTGGCTCCTCAGCACCTTTCTGGACCCCCTTCCGTGCTGGTGGGACAATAATGTCTGTGATCCCTCCTTAGTCTCCCCTTCTGTCTCAGGCCCCTAATAAAAATGATCCTTCAGAAAACCCCTCATAAATGGTGAAGTGCAGCGTCCGATCACCAGACTTCCTTTGAGGTTTCACTGTCTGAGAGGGAAAGGTGGTCGGCTAAAGCTCACCTTTAACTCTTCCCCCAAGCTCCCACCTCATGCTGTGCATGCTTAAAGTTAGGAGGATGAAGTCACCTGGGAGTGTATGGAAAAGTATTGGGTCAGAGGTCACCAAGGAGCCATAGGCAGGCCCTCAAATGCCAGAGATATCATTATGTAGCCCTGGGCAGAAAAAGATAACAACAGAGAGGAAAAAGGAAGGAAGGAAGGAAGGAAGAAAAGAGGGAGGGAGGGAAGAAGGAAGGAAGGAAGGAAGGAAGGAAGGAAGGAAGGAAGGAAGGAAGGAAGGAAGGAAGGAAGGAAGGAAGGAAGGAAGGAAGGAAGGAAGGAAGGAAGGAAGGAAGGAAGGAAGGAAGGAAGGAAGGAAGGAAGGAAGGAAGGAAGAGGAAATAGGCCAGAAAAATCCATATGAATTTAGACTCTATAGGAATGAACGATTTCTTCGCCTATGTCCTTAAGGTCAATGGATTGCACACTCTCCCTTTAATCCTCCCTAGGATATACCCAGATCCCACTGAATTCATTGATAAACATCGAAGACAGGCTAAACAGGCTAGGCTTCCAGGGCCTCTCAGACATCAAGGTAATTTCTAGCTTTCCTAGTGGATTAAAAGGAAAATACACTCTACTCGCACACATATATAGCAGATGTGCAGCTTGATCTTCATGCAGGTCCCCCAACAACTGGAGCAGGGGCTGTCCCTGAATTTGTTGCGTGCCTGTAGATCCTGTTCCCCTAACTGGGTCACCTTGTTTAGCCTCAGTGAGAGAGGATGAGCCTAATCCTGAAGTGACTGATATATGTGTGTGGGGAGGGGGTTGACACCCATCGAGGCTCCCCCTTCTCACAGGAGAATGGAAGAGGAGAGTGGGGGAGGAATTGAGGGGGGAGGACTGAGAGGAGACAGGGGGGCTGATAGTGAGATGTAAGTGAATAGGTTAATTGCTCAAGCATGTGTGCGTCTGTGTGTGTGTGTGTGTGTGTGTGTGTGTGTGTGTGTGTGTGTGTGTGTGTGTGTGTGCCAAAACACACTCAGTAGGTTAAGCTGGCTGGACACTGTGCCCTGGCTCTGCCTACCTCCAACACTGAGGTTGTGAATGTGTAACACCATATCCAGTTTTATTCTGTGAATTCTAGGATTAGACTAGGTCATCAATGTTTTACCAACCAAGCTCGCATCCCAGGCCTACAGAAACATCTTAACATTACAAAAATATAGCATATACATGATGCCCCAAAAGATTAACAGGATTCATTAGAAATATTTGGTTTTCCCAGGCTCAATGGTGCAGGCCTGTGATCCTGGCTACTAAGAAGGCTGACGCAAGAGCATTGCCACAGGCTTCCTTTGGCAACATAATGAGGCATACATTTAAAAAATAATAATAAAATAAAATAAAAAGACAGATCGGGAGTTTGGTCAGAGATGATAGTTCAGACGTAATATGTTTGTCTACTAAGAAAAAGACCCTAGGCTCCATCTTTAGTGCTGAAAACATATTAATAATCCTTAGTGTAGTAGAGGTGCTGTAACCACGCAAAGGGCATGTTTTGTATTTATAAAGTTTTTATAAATATATTTATAAAATGTTTTATAGAAGGGAGTAGACTGCTGACGTAATGTCACTTGAACACGCTACAAAGGCCAGAAGCTAGACCCGAGGTCCTCCAGCACTGGAGGCCTTGGCTGGCTCTTGGACTCTCCTGTGTGCTCTGTGTTCTGGTTCACAGCACCATGGCGTGACAGATGCTCACTACCCCATACATTTATAAATATAGATCTCCTGCATCTTCAATGTAGGGTGGCCTACAGCTCCTTCCTGACAGGACAGACAAAGCTTTCATTTTACAAGGTGAACCAGCTCTCCCAGCTCCAGGCCTACACCAGCCCCTCAGGCTGGGCTCACACATCCCCACCCCCCACCCCCCACCCCCACACACTTGTCTTGATAGACTGACTTGCTGAACTAGTTAGGAGCCCCAAGGCCACAGTGCAGGGCTGTGCCTTTCCTCAACAGCTCTATAGATTCTCCTTGAATCTGAAAAAATTATTTACTGTGGTGATGTGCTGTGCCTTTTTAAGAGAACAGATGGCACCTCCAATTAGAATGCTTTTAAAGGAAACCCTAATGAGAATATAAAAGCCAACAAATTGACTTTTTCATACAGTACTTCTCTGGCACACAATAAATCAAATATATAATGAGGCTTGGGGAAATAGTAGCTGTATTTATACATGTTTTGCCTAGCATTGTGTTGTACCCATGTCCTGCTCCATGAGTCTCCCCACCAAATGCTTGCCCCTCCTCCCGGATAGGGGACAATGAGCCTAGGAGCTGCTCTTGGTCCTGCCAGCCATAGTCAAGTGAGCTTTGATTTAGCAGTTTCTGGCCTGATCCGTCCCTCTCTAATCTAGAGGCACAAGAAAAGGGTGTGTGTGTAAAGGTGCATGATCCACGGTGGCACACTCCCTTCCCATAAGATTAGGAAGGGACAGTATAGCAGAACCCGATTGGTGAGTAGTCCAGAGCTAGCTGGACCAGAGGTGGAAAGGGAAAGCCTGTATGGTCTAACTTAAAGCTGGTCTTGGGATATGGGGTAGTAGTGGAGTGAGGAGTTTGCATGCTTGGAGACTAATACTGGTAAATAAATGCCAGAAAATAGAAACACATTGGCATTCTGGACCTCTGGCCATTGGACTGACTTCTTCCAGGTAACCTTATCATGAGGCTGGGTGAGTTGACAGTTTGCCCCCTGAAGTGGGAAGCTAAGGGCCTGTGTATGGATGAGTTGATCTGCAGATGGAGCCTGGCCAGAGGGAAGAGCTGTGCACAGAAGTACAAGGGCCAGAGTCTGGATGGATGCTTTTGCCTGTTGCGCAGGCTGGTGTTTGCTCTGGGCACCCAGGTAGTGATTTAGCATCTTTAATGGAATCTAAAGTATATTCAATATTGCTTTTTTGGCTCATGGAAGGCTGCCATCCAAGAGCCCTTAGAAATCATAAGAGGAGACAACACCACAGAAAGACAAGGACTCTGGGCAGCAAGGGAGGAATCATTTCTGTCAATCTCCGCCCACCTGAAGAAGGAAGGCCAGGAAAATCAGTTTAGAAGACAACGAGCTTTTCCTCAGCTCAAATCTATAACCATCGATTCAGCGTGGGACCTTGATCTAGAAGACTCTTACATTTTTCCTCTGCACCCAGCAAAGGTTATATAAGCTACAAGGCCAGGACTGAGAGATGCTTCTACCCAGACCAAATTGTGTGTATGAAATATGCCTCTGTGGCCCTCCTCCTTGGACTGAGAGGGAAGCGGCTATGCGACAGTGCGTGCTCACAGTGCCACACCAGAGCATCTAGTGCAGAAGAAAGTTCCAGTCTGGTTACAGGCTAACCTGCAGTATTGATCCCAGAATGCAATGGGAATACTGAGAGGAGTGCACATCCCTGCTTCAGGGCTTTAACATTTAGAGAAGGAAAAGTTGTATAAAGTGCTGCTCAGGGAGAGCTATGTCATGCCTTCCATTCTTACAGGAAGGAAGACCAAGAGGAAATTACCCTTTCCTTTCCCAGAGAATACAGATGTTCCCCTGCTTTCAGAAGAATGGCTGCTTTTCTTTCCATCTCAGATAATGGAAAAGGGAATATAGCTGACGCATTAACCCTCACACTCTAGAATTTGGGACACTCAGATGGACACTGTAGTCGGGCTTCTGGTCTTGTCATCTGGCAGGAGATCAGATGTTAGACTCTTACAAGGAACACAGGAGATAAATATAGACATTTAGTAGCTAAGGCAATTATAGAATGAATTGGCAGTAAATAAAACTATGAGAACTTCAAGGGAAGCAAACATAGAGGGCAGATGCACTGATGAATGATTTTCAACTGTGGGGACCAGAAGGGAGGGGTATCTTGGAGGAGGGAACTGCAAGAGTTATCAATTACTGCAACGTATGAGTAGATCCTAATTTTGCACACAAACAACTCTTTAGATGGGGCAGTGTTAAAATCTAGTGGACAGAAGTAGCCCTGTGTGTGTGTGTGAGAGGAGGCCTCCCATCTGGAAAGAGGGATATGAAAGAAGACAATCTTAACCAACAGTTTGGTGCTGAGGAGAGAGAGAGAGAGAGAGAGAGAGAGAGAGAGAGAGAGAGAGAAAGCGTGCTTTCAGCACCACGGCAGAGAGAGAGAGAGAGAGAGAGAAAGCGTGCTTTCAGCACCACGGCCAGCGCCCCACTTTGCATTTCCCTGGGAGGGTGTNGAGAGAGAGAGAGAGAGAGAGAGAGAGAGAGAGAGAGAGAGAGAGAGAGAGAGAGAGAGAGAGAGAGAGAAAGCGTGCTTTCAGCACCACGGCCAGCGCCCCACTTTGCATTTCCCTGGGAGGGTGTGATCTGATCTCTCCCCTGGTCCAGGTCCACCATTTGCACAGTCAAAGAACTAGACTGCCCAGCCCACAGCCCTTACTAGACACTTACTAGTACATGCCACTTCTGGAGGATCAAAGTCTGCTCGGTAATAGCCAGTCCGGCACGTGCAGATGGGAGACGCCTCTGAAGGGGAGCGACTGTTGGAGGGGCAGTGGGAGCAGCCTTCAGCTTCCTGGCTGGCCTTGAAGGTCCCCGCAGGACAGGCTACAACACAAAGATCATGTGAGAGTTAATAGAAGAATGGTAACCAGACCCCCTTCCCTGGAAATAGAAAATGAAGGTTGCCACCCTAAAACAAAAGGAGACTGAGTTCCTGCTCACACCAAGATTTATAGAGTGAGCACTTCAGGAGAGAATTCTGATTAATATTTTAGTTCTTCAAACATCTTGACAATGGCCCTTCTCATTTGAACAATGTGAAAAGTGATTTTTTTTTTCCACTCTCAGGCTTGTCAACAGATTTTATTGGTAAGGTGAGTCTAATTGTGTAGCTGGGCCCTTGCTACACAAATGTCCATTCCTTGCTCCTCTCTTAACAATCATGGCCTTTCCCTGAGCCCTTGATGAAGGAATGTAGCCTGCAGTCTCGGATAAAAAGGGGTCTTTGTTGGCAATGACCAGACTTTTGATTCTTAAATGTCATAATGCAACAAACACAAGGAGCACTGAGATGTGCTCATTAGCACTTGCTATGAATGGTGGTGAAAGCACTAAAATTCACAGCAATTCTCTACTGAAAAATTAAAGTGATTTCAAGGTCACTGCCTTGAAAGCACCTTTCTACCTTAATTGCATCTTGATATGCTTTCGAGGGCGGGACAAGAAAAAGATGGGGTTCTACAGGCAGCTTATGTCACCTTTCGTACACACACAATAGGAAAGCCTGGGAAGACCTGGTATAGCCTGGTGCTTACGCGGGGTGCGCTCACTTATGGGTACCTCATCTAACGTCTTGGAGAGCTAGACTCTCAAGAGTCATGTCCTGGAATGTTTGTCTCCATCGTGTCCCAAAAGCTGTGGCCATATCTCATCTACTGAGACCTGAGACATGTGATCTCATCCTTGAAGCCCCCCCAGAACTATAATCCCACCTTCCCTATTTCCCCAAGGGCTGTCCCTACCATGCCATTCCCTGCTTCTTCCTGTTCCCCTAAAACCAGCTCTGATTGATCCTTCCTTGAGATTGGGTAAAACTTGTTGCCCAGTCAACTTGCTTGGACTCCCTACAAACTTCAGTAATCCATTCAACAAATATTCCCGGTGCATCTTTTGAGCCCCCGCCACGTGGGTTACAAGCTGCCGTTGAGGAGTTTTGGATCTACTGTGGCCACACTATTTGTCTTAGTTAGGGTTAGTATTGCTGTGATAAAACACCATGGCCAAAACCAATTTGAGGAGGAAAGAGTTTATTTCCACTCTCACTCTCAGTTCTATATAACAATGTATCATTAAAAGCATGGAGGGCAGGAACTTACACTGGACAAAGACCTGGAGGCAGGAGCTAATGCAGTGATCCTGGAGGGGTGCTACTTCCTGGCTTACTCTACATGGCTTACTCAGTCTGAATTCTTATAGAACCCAGGACCACCAGCTCAAGGGTAGCACCTCCCACTCTAGGCTACACCCCCCCCCTCAATCAATCACTAATTAAGAAAATGCTGATCTGCTTTCTTATAGAACCCAGCCCCACCTTATAGAGACAGTTTCTCAATTGAAACTCCCTTCTCTCTGATGACTCTAGCTTGTGTCAAGTTGACATAAAACTAGCCAGGACACTATTATAGTATGGTGTGATTGTCACCTGAACAGGGCTGTTGTAAAGGCTTCCACTTAGATGAAGCTCATCTTCTCAAATACATGGTTCCCTCCCGAAAAGAGCAGTGGATTCTTTAATAATAGCAGTAGCCAATAGCCACCATCTGTTACCTCGCCTTAAGTGTTTTATGTACATTACTCTGTGGGGTGGCTATTATTATCTCCATTTTGCTAATGAGGAAGTTGGGACATGGAAAGATTAAAAACATTCCCAGGGTCATTTAGTGAGAGAGATGATGGTGATGGTACACATGTAAGCTATTTTCAAAACATTTACCACTTCCCTGCCAAGACAAGAAGAGAGAACCCTCTCTTACACCGAGCTGAGATTCCTCCATCCGCTGCTCGCTTGAGTGAGGAGACAGTCTAAAGTTAACACTGGATGTGTCCTGGATGGGAGCCCATCACAGAGTGGAGGAGGGAAACTCTGTGAAATGGCAAATTCTGGAATAGTGTAACCCAATTGCATTCCATGGAATACAAATTCTTTGAGTTTTCTATGCCCATTATCTACAGAAAATACGGGCCTAAACATAAAGCATAAAGTTCATGGTTTACTGTAGAATATCTCAGAACTTCAAGAAGCACGGTCTTGAATGTCAGTATTCTTTTTCTTCTTTTCCCCAAGCAGGCCTCCGCTGCAGCGCATCCCCTGAGACTCGCATTCCCTGGAACACACTGGGTGCACAGTTGTTTCCCAACTGTTGGGCAAACAATAATTGCCGTTGTAACACACATCAGAAATAGGCCACTCACTGACCCATGTTAACACACTCAAAAGAAAACAAAAGAAAATCTCGGCAGCAAGGAAAAAAAAAAGTTGGAATTTTTTTCAAACAAAAGAGTCAATCAATAAAACTCCAAGCAGAAAGCATCAACTGTCATACATGGAGCAGTCTAAGATCTGGCTCGCTTATCTGCCTTCCTGAGCCCATCCACTCAGGGATCTCTTCCCCTTTTCCTCCCTCTACACGTTGGTCTTCTCTTTAGAGTCTCTAGTATCCCTGCCCTGCTGGGTTCTGCTGCTTCGACGGGCATCAGAAAGCCTTCCTGGAAAGAGGAGGGAACCTGGTGACTGCTCGTGCATTCATATCCAGTCCCTGCCACGCTGTAATTTTCTTAATGTACTGGTCCAAGAAGAACAAAGTGTTTTCACTTTCTTCCCAGCACTTAAAAGCCACCTCGCATTACATTTAATAAGTTAACAGCATAAACAGCCATCCTGGTATCCACAAGTGGAAACTGGGCTTGAAAAAACGCCTGTCTCTGAGATTTCTGATGGAGGAACAGGAGGTCCCTGATCTGGATGACAGGGTCTCCAAGGAGAGGGACTAGAGGCTAAACTATTTCTTATTTATTGTCTGTGTATTCCCTCTCTCTCTCTCTCTCTCTCTCTCTCTCTCTCTCTCTCTCTCTGTGTGTGTGTGTGTGTGTGTGTGTGTGTGTGTGNGCGCGCGCGCGCGCACACGTGTGTTCGTGTGCACATACGTGTGTTTGGATATTAATGTGCACACATGTGCATGCACAGATTGAAGTCAAAACTGAGTATCTTCCTCAATCACTGTCCACCGGTTTTTGAACATAGAGCTCGCCGATTCTGCTAGGCTGGTCAGCCTATGAGCTCAGCAATCCTCCTGCCTCTACATCTGTCCATATCACTGAGGCTACAGGCGTGTACCACTGCACCCTGCTTTTATTTATTTATTTATTTATTTATTTATTTATTTATTTATTTATTTATTTGGCGGGGTCTAGGCATCTGAAGTCGGGTGTTCACGCTTACACAACAAGCACTTTTCTTAGTAAGTTATGTCCCCAGAAACCCACAAGCTGGACGTTAGAGCGAGGTCCAGAAACAGTTGGTGGAAAGAGGTCTGACTCTGTAGTCCCGAAGGAAGTGAGACCTGGACCGTGGCTGCGGCTGAGGCATCCTTGCCCTGACTTCTGCATTCGCTGATTCCCACCAAGATGAGCATCTGTGATTGACTCAGTTTCTGCATTCTATAAAATATCTACCTATCCTGCTCACAGGTCAGCAGTATTTAATAAACCCACATATGTGTCTTGGCATGCACTTCCGAGTACCATAGCAGGATAGCTCCCCTCAACCCAGTTTACACAACCTTTTTGAAAGTCAAGTTTTCTTTGAAATGACTTTACAATTCAAAGTTGGAATAGACATTTGGAGCACCAAAGAAGGCATTAAAGTCTTAGAAACAAATGGAAAAATGTGTTTCTGTTTAGACTGTTTCTGTCTAGATGATTGGAGAACCATTGTATTTATAAGATACATTTCACCTATAATTGTAACATAGTCGCATTCCATGTTTTAATGTTTTAATGAAATCTGTGTCCAGACAGTCTCTAATTTGTAAGGACTGCCTTTCTAAATTCATGTACTGAACTTAGAGACTGTAATGTGTAATCACTCCAGCACAATGTTTTCTCATATAGTTCATGTTTTAAATAACAGTTAAAGTGACAGGCTAGTCTGCAAAACCTTTTAAACTCATCTTGTATCAGATCCCACTCATCAGAAATAGATGCTGACACTGTTGTTCCTTACTAAGAAAATTAAGTAAGAAAAGCATACTTCCCTTGAGAGAAAAAATAGCTTTAATTAGAAGTGATAAGTGAGTATTTGAGTCAATTTTGACAAAGAACATATAGACCTATGGCTCAAAGAAATGAATGTGAAGGGTCCCTTGTGCAAGTGGGAGGACCTAAGCTTGGGACCCCAGGACAGAATCACAGTGCTCCTGTGGTGGGATGGAAGGCAGAGGCAGGAGATTTCCCAGGATCCCACAGGCCAGATAGCCTGCCATATGCAGTGGTAAGAAGCTCTGCTCCTAATGAAGGAGAAGCTGAGGACTAAGGTCTAGGCTACCCCATGGCCCTCTGACTTCCCGGTGAGTACATTGTGTGGCCCTCACATGAACATGTGCGTACATATTCACGTACACCACACACACACACACACACACACACACACACACACACGCACACGCACACGCACACACACACACACACGTACACACAGAGTGATGACTGATTTACAGAAACAATAACAGTTAAATATTGTTAGCCACATGCAAACATTTTTGAGGTAGATAATAGTTCTTTGACTTAATATTTCAAAATCTAGCTTTCTTTCCTTATAGAGGATTACGGTCCAGTCACCACTAGCATGATGTGCATCTCCATTCAGCCACTGTTTGCTGAGATCATACTGGAAGCCAGGGGACTTGCTAGCTAAGAGGAATAGCACTGTGTGTGACAAAAGAGTTACAGGCTTTTGGGGCTCCCTTTCCGATGGGGTGAAGCAGGATAGAGCATTGCTTCTAAAGCAGAACTATGTTGATCAGGGCCCAGTCAGCCAGACACAAGCGTTTTGGAAATCCAGCCTTATAAGATGGGGACCTCATGAAGGACCTTCCTAGGAGGCAAGACTCAGAAAGGGAGGCCTAGTGATGACTCAGTATGATGCTTGCCTGGCACAGGTGATGCTGTTGGCCTGACCCCCAGCCCTGTGTGAGATGAACAGAGGGGTGCCTGTCTATAATCTCAACACTTGGGAGGCCAAGGCAGGAGGACTAGACGTTCAAAGTCATCCTCCGCTCAGAGATAGCCTGGACTACAGGAAACTGTGTTTCCAACAACAACAACACTAAAAGATTCCCTACTAAAAGTAGGGAAGATGACAGAGGTGGGAGACATGGGCAGAAGTCATGGGCAAGGATTATTTGAGCAGGATTATAAGGGTGGGTGGGAAGCCACTCACAATTCCCTGTGTATTCCTGGGATATCACAAGACACCATGATATGAGGCTGCATTTCTGACATAGGAACGGACCACAGTTGTCTTCATTTCTTTAAAAACAGGGAGGTTTCTCTCCTTCATTGAAATTGACCAGGTTCAGACAAAGGCTAAGATGGCAGAACAGAGGTGGGGGGTGGATGTACACTTTACATCCTCGATCCTTCTTCCTGCCTTCAGCAGAGGGAGGGGAGGAGACCTGAGTGCTCCACTCCTAAGCACATACCTACTTCCCATCCTCCAAGCAAAACACACACTTCCCTCCCCTTTAAGCAACACAAGGAGGCTGGCATGTGTCATCTCCAGCAGAAGGTCACCTTGGAATGCTACCCCCCTTCCCCACTTCTCAGCACCTCAAAGCTGTAACAAATTACCTGCTGCTTACAATGCTCTCGAGAACGCCCCTCTCCTCCCGTCCCTGCACGAAGCCTGCCAGTGACACAGAATCCATCACCTACAGTACTATTACTTTATAAAGAAACAGATTAAGTGTCTCATAAACAGTGCAGTGATTGAGATAATGGAAAGCGCCTCTCGTCCCCCGTCTGCAGCATCAGGTTATGAAGCTTCTCCAAGCAGCCAGGAAGAGGAAATTAATAGAAGCAAGAGGGAATAACCACTTTTATGCAATTTCCTCAGGAGATAGTGGACCATCTAATCTTTATTGGAGCCCTTTAACCTGTCACTCACCACTCACCAGAGCCTCTTTAGCTCTCGCAATTTTTCCCCCCCGATATCTAAGGAAGATAAGACGGAAACCTCAAAATATTATTTGATAATTTTTTCCAAAGGTGGAGGGTGCCCCACTGCCTCCATCCCCTCCTTTCTCAATGGAGGACTCGGAAAACATTTCTATGCAGCAGAAACGGAGGAGAGCTTAACTATTCTTGGTACATAGTCCAGGAGGTCAGTGCCACTCTGCAGGAAGAGTCTCTTTGCATTTTAAATGCGGGGGTTTTTTTTTTCTCTCTACCACTGCCTTCTGTCCTTGCACTCTCTTTTTAATAATCTGATTACTTCTCTTGATCTAATTTTTTTTTCCCCAAATGAGTTTGCAAAGGTTCATGCCAATGAATATTCATCTCCTGCTTAAGATCCAGCACCTCTTTCTGGAGGCAGGTCTAACACAGCAGCTGGTTCAGGGAGGTCTGCCTGCCTGGTGGATTGACAATGAAGGAGCTGAGCACAGGAACTCAGGAAGAAAGAGGCTCACAGCACATCAGCCCTAGTCCTCCCCCATTACCTCTGTGGCTTGCTTGCACTGTACATGCATCTCTTTGCAGCTGCTCAGAACTGCAAAGTAGCTGTGGAAGTGAAGGACACATGTGGCTCTGCATGGCCCCTCCCACAAAGATCTTGGAGTTCCCCAGGGTTACACCAAGAAGGCTGACTCCACCCACCCACCACCTATATACCTGTTCATTCACCAGTCAGTCCACTCACTCACACATATATCAAACCACACACTCATCCATAAATAATTCTACCCATCCAATTCATCCACCTATCTATCCCCTTATCCACAATCTAGCCCCCTACTTACCCATCTACTCATCCATCCATCTACCTACCCACCCATCCATCCATCCATCCACCCATCCACCCATCCACCCACCACCTACACTCAAAACATACTCAAACCTACACTCAAAACACTCAAAACATACATCAAACCACA
>NC_034599.1:95299082-95308406 GCF_900095145.1 Mus pahari
CAGCTCTCTACTTAACCATCCACCCATCCATCTATCTACTTATCCATCCATCCACCCACCCATCCATCCATCCATCCATCCACCCACCCATCTACCTACCAATCCATCCATTCACTACCCACCCATCCATCAAATGATACACCCAAACAATGACTCATTTACCCACTCATCCCTCCACCCATCCATGGCAGTAGTTTGAATGCTCTCTAAAATCTGACACATGTTTGTGTTTTTCTTTCTTCTATGCATGGCACTTCCACATATTATAGCTGGTTAAAATGGATGCTCTCTGAAGGACTACTGCAATAATGCCCCAAAGGTCAAAGCTACGACAGTAACAACTGCAACAGATGATTCTGTATTGGCGTGAAGGGGTTGAGGGCAGCACCACACAGTGGGGATTTTTCCAGATTTTCTGAATGGTTATTTAGATGAAGATTTCAAAATAGTTAAAGCCTTTATTCCAAAGAAAAAGCAGGAAAATGGGATAAAGACTTGTCCATGGATATTCATCATAGTGTTCTTTCTAAGGCAGAAGAAAGAAATGGAGATGGGGAAATGGAAGGAAAGAGGAGAGGAAGGAAGGGAGGAGGGAAGAAGGAAGGAAGGAAGGAAGGAAAGAAGGAAGGAAGGAAGGAAGGAAGGGGGAGGAGGGAAGACAGGAAGGGAGGGGAGAAGGAAGGAGGGAAGAAAGGAAGGGAGGAGGGAAAGAAGGAAGGTGGGAGGGAAGGACGGAAGGAAAGGAGGGAGGGAAAGGGAAGGGAAGGAAGGAGCGACTTAAAATTCTAGTAGGAAAATATTGACTAAGCAAATAGAGAACATTCATATAGTGGAATACGACCCAGTCATTTCTGTTATATTTTAGAAAATACTTCAGAAATAAAACGATATAAAGACTATAAATTTCATCTTATATGCATATTATATAATACATAATAAATATAATACTAACTGAAATGAAAAACAGGAGTCCACATTGTTAGTAATTATTACTTTGAATAGTTTATCAATATTTGGGGATATACACATACTTTGGTAATAAAAGAACATTTATTCATTACATTTAATTATTCTTCCCCAGAGGACACTGAAGTATGGATACAGGTTCTGATTCTGAGGGGAACTGGGGAAGGCAGGATAAAGAGATCTGGAAAAGGCTTTATCAAAGAGGTAGGGGTGCCTTGTTCTCTCAGTAGGAAGCAGGGAGTGAAGGGGGGGAGGGGGAGCTGGTAGTGTTGCTCAGAGGAGTCAGTACCTATGCAGGCCTTTAGAGGAGGGGTTAAAGCAGATGCAGAGATGAGAGGGTGGAGGAGAGAGAAAAGAATGTACCAGGATTCGAGAGCAGGAACCTGCTTGCCTGGGAAAGCTTAGAGAAGCTGCAGAAGTGGCCAAGACCATGGAGGAGTTAAGGGATTCTCTGGAGGAAGCGGGCCAGGGAACATACTACATTACCCAGTGCCTGTGATGCCAAACAGATCTTCTAGGTCTTCCCTCCCTAGGCCCAGTGCCAGCTGTAATGGTCTGTGCAGTTGGGATACTTCGTTGTGTCATACACTCGTGTCACTCATGATGACACCTGCTGAAATTGATGTGTTCGGCAGGCATCTTGACACAGACTGTAAGTCACAGTGCCATTAAGCTACCAGCACAGCTGCTGGGGGAGCAAGCCAGGGAACTCATTAGCATGGAAGACGCTGAAGAGGTGGTATGGAGAGGGGGTGGAGGGCTTTGCCTCAAAGCAAGGAGGAATCACAAGTCAGGGCCAAAGGGGGATTTGGTCCCAATAAGTTCCCAAGGAGGAGGGACAGGCCTTGGGGCTCTCGGGAGGTAGTTGGGTACATTAAACTCTGTCCAAAGCGAGTAAGAGACTGGCCTGAAACCCTGGATCCAGGTCACTGGGGTGTTTTCTAATTCTCTGTGTTAATGCAACAGCCTGGATGCCTGTGTCCCCTAAAATCAACCTTGGCATTTAGAGCTGGAGCCTCTGGGAGCCTCTTCGTGCTCTCAGGAGAGAGGGGAGGGGAGGCAGCCTGTTTTCTCTTTGCTCTCTGCCATGTGAGCACACAAGAAAGCGCCATCTGCAGAGCAGGAAGCCGGTCCTCACCAGATGCAGGGCACAGGCAACTTGATCTTGGATGCCCCGGGCTTCCAGAAGAGTGAGAAAGAAATGTGTGTTGCTCAGGCAGTTCACCTTGTGCGATGTGCAGCAGAGCAGAGCTAAGATGAGAATCACCAGCACCTGGAATGGCAGACTTGAAGGATCTTAGGCCCTGATCCAGAGGAGTGACCTCAGGGGTCGGTGCCAAGTCCTCATACCCTTGCTGAGGAGGCGTGGGAGAACAAAACCACTGAGCATGCAAAGCTGCTGGCTGCTGCAGTGTGAACAAGAGCAAGCCACTTCACTTCTCCAAACTCTAGAACCTCTGTCTGCAACAAAAGGCACAGAATTACCCCCACACACCTCCCTCTAGCTAGTGGAGAGTTTTATGTGATGTTTATAAAAGTCCTAGAACAAAGTATTGCCTTAAGAAATAGCAACAAGCTTTTCTCTGCAAGGAGCCAGGCTGAACGGTTTACTGACCATCTTTCACACGCCTGGAAATGGACACGGGACTGGAGACCTCAGCGCATAAGATTAGAAGCTGTTTTGCTGGGCCACAAATGCCCTATAAGTGTCCCTGGTGAGCAAATAAGAGGCTCACTAACCCTGTGGTTTTGACAGGGACCGAGGTCACGGTAGGAAAGGATCCAGAACAGGGAAGTCAGATAGGATTCACTTGGAAACCAGGACTGAGCTGGCTCTTCTTGTGGTTGACTGTGTCTTTATTCCAGACCTTTCCCCTAACCAGATGCAGAACTAAAGGGGCCATTCTTGAGACTCACATGTCCTCAGAGTGGCAGAGAGACCTTGAGGACTCTAGGATGCCACAGGGGAAAAAGCTCTGGAGAGGAAGCCACTGTCCCTGCACATGCAGCACTAGTAGACCTTCTCCCAAAGCCTCAAGGGACAGATTCCCTTTATCCCAGCACAGGACAGAGGGTGGGGGTGGGGCTGGAGCGCCCAGGAAGACAAATACAGTAGAGCAAGGACAGAGCAGGACATAGAAGGACTGAGCCAAGAAGGTCTGTACACTCTTTGACAGAGGGGAGCTGAGACCTTTCCCAGGCTAGCCAATGAGGGGGATTGAATTATTCATTCATAGTCTACCTCTGGATGGAAGGGAAAGGTGGACAGCTGGGAGGAATGGTAGGAATTCTTGGGGAGAGCTGGAAGACCCTCCATATGTCCATCTTGGGCCCCAGAGGAACAGCGCAAGCATCTAAATTGGTTCCCATGGGGACATCCTGGAGTCTGCACTCAGGACATTGGTACCCATGCATGGGGAAGGAGACACTAACAGTCAACAGGAGAGTGGCTGAGTCTGGTTCCGTATTCTCCTGGATTCCTACAATCTTGAAAAGGTTGTCAGAAGATGGAGTATGGTAGAGCAGGGTCTCTCTTACTCTGTGAGGTGGCCTGCTCATTCCCAGAGCCTTTAATATGTTCATCCGTGTGTGAAGGTGAGACCCAGAGAGACAAACAGTCTGAGAGGATTTGAGCCCCTCTTTCTATAGAATTCATCCTAAAGAGATAATCGCACGTGGTTTAAAACAGAACGATGGGTTTTCATGACAGTTTATGACATGGGAAAGGGACAACCTAAAAACCACAAGTGGGCATGGCATGATTTAACTTACTCTCTATTGTGAGGCTTGGTGACCTGAATAAATACTTGTGACTTATTAATGACTGAAAAAAATAACCACATATAACAGGAATAAACAGTATTATGCAGTACTTGTAATAATCATTTTATAACTTTTTAAATATATAATAGTGAGATGAGGGAGGGGTGGGTTTTTTCATATTTTCTGATTTTTATTTCCCCATTTTTCTGCAGTAAATTTATATTGCTTTTTTATAGAGACAAATATCTTCTTCAAATTGCAGAATGTCAGAAAGTCACTCCAGGCAGGGACAGTGTGGGCAGAACGAGGCAGATATGGTGGGGAGAGGGGTGTGAGGTGGGAATTGGGGTGTGAGCAGCCTACAGGTTGGCATAGAACACCCTCACTTAACCTAGTTCCCCCATGTTCCCCTGCATCTCAATGTCTTTAACTCCACCCTTCAGCTTCTGCCAGTGTCCCCCAAATACATTTTGCAGGAACATTTCCCTTTTCCTTCATATACACTGCCATTTATTTGGTACATGACTAAGATCCCCCTTCTTATATGTCATCGCCTTAAGACTGGCTGCGTAAGTGCTGTGCACAGAAAATCCAGGGTGTGAGACACCTGGTGGAGATTCAGTCAGATGTCAAATTCTCAAGCAAGGGCTCCAGGGCAGGAATGAGCATCCTTCACAGATGGGAGATGATAGCTCAGTAGCTAGAAAGTACTTGCCATGAAATCATGAGGACCAGAGGTCAGGTCCCCAGAACCCACACCAGGAGGGACATGGTAATGTGAGACAAACAAGAGACTTTATTGTCTAAGGCAAGGTGGAAGGTGAGGAGGCACCTTGGCATATATGTGCCTGCACATGAGCACATGCACACTTATGCACACATGCATGCTTGTGCACACATGCACACTTGCATACACACACACACACACACACACACACACACACACACACACAGTGGAGAGTTCTTGAGGAGGTAATGCTATAAGCCAGACAGGCAAGCACATAATGAAGGAGATAACCCATGCTGGGGCGTGGAGGATCTGATGTTCTGCAGGGTAGATGCCTCTTGTGAGGGGATAGCATCCTCCCCCTGCTTCCCTGTCAGCCTCCAAGGTGGTCCCTAGTATTCAAGAGAGCCGAGGATGAGGACCAGATCAGTTCGGCCACTGTAATGGGACCCAGGTTGTCTGTGGAGCAGTGGACTGTACCAGGAAACTTGGTAAGGTTGAGTGGGTTCAGAGACCCCAGCATCCAGGCACCCATCTGAGGACAGGAGGTATCTCCCTGCTCCCTACCAAGATTCCTGGCCTGGAACACGTGACCACACTCCCCACATGGGGACGTGTGACCAATGGTCATATAGCCCCAAATAGAATTCTCCATGCTCCAACCACAGTTGTTTGTCTTATGCCCCCCGGAAGCCATACTAGACCCCCACTGTATCGGCAAGGGCAGGGGAATCCCTAGCCACCCCCTCCTTAGCCCTGTGTACCCCAAGCCCCTCCCCAGCAAAGCCCAGCTGTCATGTTCTAAAAACGCCATCAGTCTGGTGGCTCTGTGCCCACCATGGACAAACGGGACATATGCTGGCCATCAGGCAGCTTCCTATGTTTTCAAACTGCAGTGTTTACCCTCAGTGCGGGGTGGGGGGAGATCCTTGTTTTTAAGCACTTACCCTGACAAACACCTTAATGGATTCAAATCATGTCTAAACAAATTCTTCTAGTGAATGACGGTGAATTCTCATTATGTCTCTAGGGGTTGGGCATGGCTGCTTGGTCCTGCCTGACACCGCCTCTGCCTTCCAGAGTGAACCCAAATGCAAAAGGTCAGAACACCACACACATATACCACACACACACACACACAAACACACACACACACACACACACACACACAGCACATGCAGCACACATAGCACACAGCCATGCATACCAGAGCTGTGTATGGTGGCATACACCAAGAGAAAAGAAATGAGGGAGGGAGGGAGGGAGGGAGGGAGGGAGGGAGGGAGGAAGGAAGGAAGGAAGGAAGGAAGGAGGGAAGGAAGGAAGGAGAAAAGAGAAAGTGCAACTGCACTTGAGTGTAACACACAAATCTCATTTTCTCTCCAAAGCCTGACAAGGCAAATGGGGCTTTCTCTTAGGAAGGCTGTTGTGAGCTCTCCTCTTCCAGAATTCATCCCCTTGAGGCTTCCGTGAGCTCACAAGTCATAGACAGACACTGTGAGAAAAGCCTGTTGAAACAAAATAACCCTAGATCAGGTTAGCCAACATGCAGCAAAGGGACTGGGCCTCTGCCCCTGACGGCCACAGCAGACATCACTAATCAATCGCTGTGTCATTCCTGACCAATGTAGAATAGAACTCTGGATCTTCCTTTTTTATTTTTATTCCTTGATTTATTTCATTTATTTATTTTTGAGGCAGGTTCTCACTATGTTGACGAGGCTAGCCTTGAACTCACGGAGATGCTGGGATCCATGGCATATACCACCATGTCCCGCTAAACTCTGGAACTTTTAACGGGATGCGCCGAGGCAGCCACTGTTCCTCAAAGACACCTACTATATCCGAGACCTGGGACAGGGAAAAGGAGTGGTAAGGCCTGAGGTAGGTAGTGGGGAGCGCATCAGAGCACACTGGTGTCAGGTCCTGACTACAGGGCCCTGTCATTGGGATGAATCTGACGCAACTCCCAGGGCCTAACCCATGCCTCCACCCCAGTTCCCTCTACCCTTTCTCTCTCTCTCCTCTTCGAGGTCATCCCCATGGCACAGCCTCCTTTCCAACTGAGAAACCAGGCACCTAATTACGCTCTCGGTGTGCAGCGGTGAGAGAGGCATCACGGAGAAGTAAGTGTGCTAAGAGGAGCCATTCTCCAGAGAAGGTCGAATGCTGCATAACTAAAATGGGAGATTAAGATCCCCCCCTTCCGTGGTGTACTTGATAAAATAATTTTGCTGTGACCTTTACAGAAACCCAGGAGTAAAAACAGGCACCATAGAATCTGCAGCTTCTCCCCAGGTCACCAAGCTACAAACATATCAATCTGCCAATGATATTATACTGTATTCAAGGGGGGGCAGGCAGGCAAAATAAATGACTTTTACTTTGTGGTCATGGTAGCACCAAAGCTTTGGAGCTGAAATACTCATGCTGAGTCGTCAGAGCTGTCTGGACAGATAAGGGGCAAGAGATGGCCCTGCCTGTTCCGTGCTGGCCTTGCTCGTGTGGCAGAGGAGACACGGCTGTGAACCCTGAGGAAGAGCCTGCACACAGGCAAGAGTGGGTAGGCATGGACGTCAAGTCCAGCTGGCTCAGAGCCAAACACCTCAGAAGGGTGTCCATTTGTCGGTGACTTGGATCCTCAAACACAGGGTCGGCAGATGGAGTTCACTGGAGATCTCAAAGTTACTCTGAGAAAGAGGAACGACCCTGGAGCCAGACTGGAGCTGTGATAATAACGTGATCCACACCCAAGTACAACAGTGCTCAAGTTCAACTGCAAAGAGCAAGTCACACTAGCCTGGGCTTCATTCAGAGGCTGGAGGCAAGGGATTTGGCCAGTGCCATTTTCCTGACCCATGGGTGTAACTCTAGTCATTGCCAACCCAAAGGGTTGTGGTCACCTACTACCTCTGAGGGCACCACTTAAGCGTTACTACGGGAGGCACCTACAGCTAAGATCAAAAGTGTTAAGGGTGTACTTGCAAGCGTAGATCTGAGCGGACACTAAGAAAAGCAAAAACCATTCAACACCATAGAGCTTGCACAGGGCCTGTGAACAAAAGAAATAAGACTTACAGGTGTTGGATGGAAAAGACACCTCCACTCTGAGAAAGCCAGGAAGTGAACTCTTAGCTTGTTAGCTTTGGGAGCTGTAAAAGGAGCCATGGTGATCTCAGACCATGGCAGCTTGAATAGGTTTATTGAGACGAGAAAAGCTGGGTAGCTACGCTCTCAGACTGACCATTTACCCCAGGTGCTGAGAGGTAATTTCCAGTGAGCCCATGGCCTCCCCGTCTGCAGCTTCCTGGATGGACCTGTTATCGCCTACTGCCTTCAGGGGCACCAGTTAAGTGTTATTAAGGGAGGCTCCTATACCAAAGATCAGAAGTGTGAGGATGTGCTTGCAGGCTTAGACCTGATGGGCACTTAGGGAAGCAAAAGCCATTCAGCTCCACAGGGCCTGTTCAGGGAGGCTGAGGAGAGGAGGGACAGTGAGTGCAGGCCCCGTGGGAGTGGGAGACTGGGAGCAAGCCTTGAGTAGTTATGAATTCAGAAAGGACTTAGCCGAAGCAGCAAACAGGGATCACAAGATCAGAGCTAAAAGAGTGACTGACACCCAGCCAGACAGGTAGATTCAAAACTAGTCCCTCTGTTGTTGAGGAAAGAGCCTGTTTTCCCTTGGACAGCTTCCAGAGCCAATTCACCAATATGAAGAACAGACATCTTCTACAGGCATAGAGTGGGGTGGGGCTCTTGGGTGCAAGATCTGTCCTAAGCTAGCCACCACCTGTGAGAATCAGCTCTAAAACTGCCTCGATCGTAGCAAAAGTTGTTTTATTCATTGCAGCCATAGGCTGTGGAGATGGCCATGTTGGTCAGGTGCCTGCACGTGGGCCTGAGGCCATATGCTTAGCACCCACGTAAGAAGCCAGGCACAGTGGAGCATGCCTGTAACCCCAGTGCAGTGCTGGGAGACAGGAGACAAGCATACATGGATACCCTGAGGCCAAGCAACAAGACAGCCTAGAAGAATAAATGAGCATTAGGTTCAGTGAGAGAGCCTAAAATATTAAAGATGGAGGCCTGGGAAGATGGATCAAGGGGTGAGCACTTTCCACATGGGCATGAGGACTTACATGCAGAAGTCAGACACCATAGTCCATGTTATCAACAATGCTACTGTAGCAAGACAGGGGGCAGAGGATCCCTGGAAGCTTGAGGAGCTAGCCTGGCATAGACACTCTGCCTTAATTTAAATGTACTCAAGGCTATCCAATGACCTCCACATGTACATTGTGGCCCATTCATCACACCTTGTACACATGAACACACACACACACACACACACACACACACACACACACACAAAGGGGGATAGAAAAGAAAAGTGGAAAATGATCAAGACACCCACATCCACCATCCCGAGGCCTCTACCTCCTCCATGTGTGCACTCATACTAACAAGTACAAGTACCACATATGCATACAAGCAAAATAAAATAGCAGTAAGCCTGGCATGGTGGTGCACACCTGGGAGATGGAGGCAGAAAGATTGGGAGTTTAAAGCTGTCCTCAGCTGCATGGGACTTTGGAGGCCAGTCTAGACTCCATGAGATTCATCTCACACAATAACAATAGTGCACAATGAACAATGGCCAGCTCTCACCACAGACAGGTCACTCTTACCATGGGCAAGTCACTTGCTCAGAATGACATCAAGGCCACATCACAGTGGCCCTAAGATATATTGGTTGTACTGTTCTAAAACAAAAAACTTAGGCTCAGATCCACTTAGTAGCTTGTCCAAGGTGTGTTCTCTCTCTCTCTCTCTCTCTCTCTCTCTCTCTCTCTCTCTCTCTCTCTCTC
>NC_034599.1:95308470-95313880 GCF_900095145.1 Mus pahari
CACTTTAACCTAGGGCTGGGTAATTATTAGTTATTTATTTCTAGAGATCTGTGCCTTGTTAAGCAAGTATGTTGTTTTTGAGCTACATCTTTGGTGACCGCTATTCCTAAAAACACTATCATCTTGTCCTATTTCTTGTTGCTTCTCATGGGCAAATACAACTAGCATCCCACTTCTTTTCAGCTAGGTTGTGTAAGACAGAGAAGAGAAGGCACATTCTGCTAACAGTGAGGCTCAGAGAGGTTACCATGGCTCAGTCTTCCCAGCTGATCTCGGATAGAGATTGGTTACTTTTCTAGTTGTTGTGACCAATACCTGACAAGAAGCAACTTAAGGAGGATGGTCTTACTTGGATTTACAGTTTGTGGGTTACAGTCCACCATGGTAGGAGTGTAAGGTGGTTGATCACCTGCATCCTCAATCAGGAGTTAGGGTGGGGAGTGGTGGAGGCTGGTGCTCTGCTCGCTCAGTCTCTCTCCCTCTCCCTCTCTCTCTCCCCTTCACAGACAGACAGACAGACAGACAGACAGACAGACAGACACAGACACAGACACAGACACAGACACACACACACAGACACACACACACACACACACACACACACACACACGTTATGATCCAGTCTGTGGGACGGAACCATGTACATTCAGGTTGGTTCTTCTTCCCACCTCAGTCAGACCTTCCTGGAGGCAGCAGAGAGAGCACAGGCATGCCCACTGGTTTCTCCTAGGTGACGCTCAGTCTTGTTGGGAGTTGAGAGTTGACAGAGGATCAGAATTCAAAGCCAGGTTTGCCTGGCACCCAAACTCACGGCCTTTCTGATAACTTTCTGTGGAAAGTCGTCTGTGTCGTCTGTGGGCTTTCTTTATTCATGCATATGTGGATAAAGACTTGGAAAATGCTCTCAGTTCAAGTGCATCTGGGTCCACATGAGAGGCTTGGGCACAAGGGCATCTCTTTCTGATCACCAAGGGCATCTTGCCCTCCTTTCTCTACCTTGAGAAGGAAATACACACACACACACACACACACACACACACACACACACACACACGGCTCCTATAACCCATGTCATAGGTTGCTCCTGCTCCCCTCTGAGGCCTGTTGGCCTGGATTCCTGACCAGGTATGAAATCATGATGCATGGATGTAGTCACTGGGAGGTCTGCGGAGGCCTGCTCTGGAAAGGAAATTCATTTTCCCAGTGGCTTCTGGGGCATAGGAAGAAGGAAAGGCAAGAAGCGCAAGAAGTGAAGGAGGAAGCTGCCAACCTTCCAGGGGATGCTTGCACAGCCAAGCAGGGAAAGGGTTGGAGCATTCACAAAATCAGCTGGGAGTCAGCTGAAGCTTCAAGAGAAAGAGGCATTGGCTGTTTGCGTAATATATGATGCATACAGTTATTATTATCCAAAACCCTAGTCCTGATACCCAAATGAACTGTGTCTCAGTTTATGCCCTCCCAGATAACTTCAAGACAGGACAGCAGATACAGAAGTAGCCAGCCTGCTGTCTGTCCGTGGGAGGATGCTAACAGAGAATGCCAAGTAAGCCGTGTGCCTTTGAACATAGATGTCACCACAGCCAGGCTAATGATCATTGTAACTCTGTGAAACGCCATGACTGAATCCTCCTTCTCCCATTTCTACACACAATGCTCATTTGTTAATGACCGGAATAAAGGGCCATGAAACAATGTTGCTCCCGTGTAACACCGCAGTATCTCCATTCTCAATGAGAATCCAGAATTTCATCAAGAGAACAAAGGCAACTCACCAAGACATGTCAATTATTTCATAATGACAGCTATTCAACTCCTGAATTCATCAGCAGGGGCTTGAAATGTACCCGTTCATCAAGCTGAGTACATTTCTGAGCAGGCTCTCACCATCTGGGAATCGGGTCATAGCTGCAATATCAACACCTTGATTCTACACAGAAATTCTCAAGGAGACAACGGGTATCGAAGCATCCCTTTCCCGCAAAGCTTTTAGCCTTTTCATAGGTTCTGAAATAAAAAAGAGCACTGCGCCCCNCCCCCCCACCCAACCCCTGCCACCAATCACGATTCAGGAGACTGAGACAGGATGAAAGGCAAGCTCAAGGCCATCCTAGGTTCTCTGGGTTCTAGCAGAAAAACCAACTAAAAGTTAATACAAACTAAGGTGGTTAACAGCTGCTAGACGCATATGTAGAGATGGAGGATGAACAAAGGACTGATTGGGAGAGGTGGGCTTCCTGGAGGAGGTGTTAGGTGACATAGGTTGTGAAACACGAACAGGGATTTAGTTGGCAAATAAATAAAATTAAATTAAATGTATATATTCCAGGCAAAGGAAATGTCATGGACAGTGTACAAAGATAGTGAAACCGCTCGAAGATGCATGGCAGCTGGCTAGTGCTCTCGCTGATGGCCCACCATCAACCTACTAGAGACTCTGATGAGAGGATTGATGCCTGCTCTCCCAGGTAGGCTGGAAAGTCTTGAATAGAGAAGAAGCGTGGATGAACCTTGGAGATAAGCAAGGTTCCAGAGGGACAGGACACCCCCACACAGGCTCCCGACTGTTCGGCTTAACCCTTTCCACTCCGCTACTTCCTGCTGCGCACACAGCACACGAAAACAGTCACGTGGAACTGTTTGGCTCCGGAAGCTCGGAAGGCTCAGGCCTGTCCAGGGTTTCCCAGCCTTCCTAGCCCTGCGGTGGGGCCTCTCCCATGGCTCCCTCAGTCTATACACCTCCTTAGTTGGGAGCAGAACCAGCCAAATGTAAGGGGCCCAACTTCCAGGTCCCACCTCCCTTCTGCAAAGAAGGCCAAGGAGCTCTAGTCTCTCCGAGGTTAGCCTTCTCCCCTGCTCAGGAGATGCCTTCTGCCTGGAGAGAGCTGCTCTCTGCTCTTAATCAGGGCTACACTTCAGACCTTCACGGGGCCCACTGTGGATTTATGATTTAATTTGTGTGTATGGCTCTAAGAAATGATTTCAGGGCTGGTCACTTAAGAAATGATTAAAGACCATCATTTCCAACCCACAGCACTCCCTGGGGGGAAGGGAAGTGGTTTGAGACAGAGGGAAGTGTTAATAATACCCCGAGATGGACGCATGGCAAGAAAAGCCAGTCACCTGGGAAGACGGAGGTGGGGAGGGTGGGCCGGATGCTGGAGGCTTCGGGCTACGAGAGTGCCCAGCCACACCTGAGGATGCTGACACACTGGCTCTTAGAGTGAGGAGCCACCCACATCCGACTTTCTCGATGCTATCTTTGCCTAGGCTGCGGGCCTGAATGTGGGTGATCTCAATGGAGAGGAAGGAGACGGCTCATAAAGGCACCCTCCCACTCGTAGCTTGCCACGTGTTGACACAGACCGGAAATTCACGCGCAGGAGTTCTAAATCACCCCTGACATCTCCTCAGTGCACAGCCAAAATGTCACACTGTACCAATTTATGAGGTGTGGCTGTAAAGTTCCGAGCCCAGTAATGAGCTTGCGAAGAGGAGCTCAGCCGCCCTCCAGGAATTCCTCGACGGCCTGTTCTCAGTACCTCCTGATGGTCAACAACTGACTCAGCCAGTAGCGAGCCCAGAGGAGCCAGAGCCAAGCCTGCCTGTGGATGTGCGGATGCAGGTGGGCCATATGAAGGCAGGAAGTGTCAGTGTCACAGGTGGCAACCGTGGGACAAAAGACTTCACCTTCAGCATCATCCGAAGACTCAGTGTGTCTGTGAGGCTGTTTGTAAGCCTTGCAGTCTGGGAGGCTTTGATATAGTCAATCTGAACCATGGGCTTGTCTGGGAAATGGGACGAAAGTGGGCAAGAACAGCTCCCCAGCTTGTTGTGTGTGGGTAAGCCAGTACAGAGTGTGGTGCTGATGTTAATTACAGTTCCCAAGGCTGCCTGTGCGAGCCCCTCCGACATCCATCATCAGAAAGATGATGAGATTTTATTTTGCAAGGTTTTCCTGTAAATAGCAAGAGTGCATATTCTCAATTATCTTCCCTAACGCCTCTCAAGGAAGGGGACAGAATAGCCAGGTAGAACCACAGAGAGGTCCCTGGAAATGGCAGAGTAAAACCACAGGTGGGCATTGCAGTATCCAGGTGTCATTTAAATTTCCTGGGCTACATTTGTTTCTTGGGGGGGGGGGGTGAGTACTTAGACTAGACTCATAGATTCGATGCCCCTTGAACACATGGCTGCTCTCTTGTCAATCACTGATCCTGCAGTCAATGCCACAGAGGCCAGCTAATGCAGTTCCAACTCTAAGTGGGATATAAACGCCATCGTCTACAGGGCTAGGTAAGTTCAGGTACCCAGGAATATAAGGGTAGGCTCAACCCAAAACAGTAACGGCAAATGGAGACTTAGCTCATCATCCAGAGTCAGGCCTCCCAGAGAGATTTTCCCATTAGTCTGCAGGGCTTCTCCATCAATAATGAGACCAAGCATAATGAAGATAAATATTTTGCAATGAATGGTCGCTTTTTCACATGGGAAAAAGCCATTCAAACTAAAGACAATTTGGTCTCTCTCGTCCCTTACATTTATTTCATTTTCTTGGCATATCTCTAAGCTGAAAGAAAAATCCTTCCTAAAAGGAAAAAAAAAAAAATCAGGCTGAGGGAGAAACAGCCAGTAGCGAGAGCAGTTTGTCCTGAATGTTGCCACAAGGACACCCGTGATGCTGCCTCTGCACCTGCTCTGGGGGACGAAAGATCCCAGGACAGATCAACCGTGGGCTCTCCGTGCACCAGCGGATGGAGTAGGCGAAGCACGGCACTTGAGGGATTCATTAGCCTGTATTATTATTGTTTTTAATGTGTAGGCTTTTAATTAACCCGACACTGACTCCTGCCTACGACACACCTAATTAAGTCCCTAGTTAGAAATGTCTGAGAACAGCATGTGGGAGCACCATTGCCTTCACCTATCCTCCCAGCCACGGGGGGGGGGGGGGGGAGGGTGCTCCTCATCCCGTTGGGACTGACTCCGCGCTATTGCCTAGCGTTTCTGTCTTGATGTTCCTATCTGGTCTTCCTTTCCTCCTCTCTTTCCCTTTCCTGGTTCTCGGAAGAGGGTTTCAAATAATCCCGGCGGGCCTCTGACTTCCTGTGTGGTCAAGGATAAACTTGAACTCCTGACTCCCCTGACGCCACCTCCTGCATTGCATGCTGGGACTGTAGGCATTGGGTATCCTGCCAGGCTCTCCTGTGTTTTCAACCTCTGTCCTCTGGATGGCTCACAGCACCTGCCCCAAAGCCTGCAGCCTCTCCAAATGTCTCTCCTTCCAATCCAACCATCACCACATCCTGCCCTTCTACCTTCTGGGCTGTAGTCCAATTCCCCCACTTTTCTACCTCAGCCTTGGTCAGAAATTCATCTCTCTCTCTCTCTCTCTCTCTCTCTCTCTCTCTCT
>NC_034599.1:95313905-95321685 GCF_900095145.1 Mus pahari
CTCTCTCTCTCTCTCTCTCTCTCTCTCTCTCTCTCTCTCTCTCTCTCATTTTCCCAGCCATAGCTAAGCCCCTCTGTGCCTGCCAGAGAGATTGAACACCAAGGCACACACTGGGCCTCCCCTGTCTAAATGCTATTGGGGCTCCTCCCAGCAGGAGAGCCCTGACTTGGATTTTTGCTGCCCCTGGATCTGAGGGAAGGGCCCCATCTGTCTATGCAGATCCTCTGTCTCCTTGCTTCCTTAGCACTGCCAAAAACTCACTGTCAAGGGGGTATTGAATCCCCGGGGATGTGCTCGGACAGGCTTTCTACTTCCTCTTCCCACACATCGGGTAACCCAAGGAATGGAAACTGCCCAGGGCCCTCTTCCTTGACATCCTGCTCTGTGCCAGCCACAGGCATCTGCATGCCTCAACCACTGAGTGCCCTGCCCTAGGTATACGTACCACTGCCTGCTGACCTGCCAGCTCCCCCTCCCTCCATCAGTCTACTGAGAGTACCGTGTGCCTCTTTTTCTGTCAGTCCCAAAAGCAGTGTCTGTAGACTCCTGTGGGATGAACAAATAAAGGGTACACACGACATTTGAAGAGCTGACATGTTTGGGCGGGGGTGGGGGTGGGGTGGTGTTTGTTTTGTTTTGTTTTTAACTTCCCTGATATATGATTCTTAGGATCTAGGATTTTTTTTTCTTCACACACAGCCTGCTACCTGGAGTGCCTTCACTGCCATCAATAATCCTGAAATGTACCCTACTCCCTACAGCCTCCTTCCAATCCCACACTGTCCATGAATATATCCCCATATCTCAGTTGGCCAGAACATCTTCCAGAATGCTCCCTCAGAGCCATGTAGAATGTGGAGTTGTGGGGAATGGCTCTGGGAAAGTCCTTAACCTTTGGAACCCTCAGAGTCCCCAACTCTAAATATCAAATAACAGAGGTGCCAACCTCATATGGTCGCTGAAGATGGACCATGATAATTCAGGTGACCAGTACAACCCATATTCCAGTTTCATCATCATCACCATCATCACCATCATCACCAACATCATTAGTGTTCTGGCATTTCTCACTGAACTCTAGTGAGCAGAGATTTCACCTACGTCAATTCTGTATACTTCTGTGCTCAAGGGTCCCACCCAACTCAGGTGGCTGTCCTGGGTCCTTGTTAACGGTTGGGGTTGGACTGTCCTTAACAATGCCCCTACTGAACCCACGGTGTTTCTTTATTGCTCCTAGCTTCCTCTGCTTTTCCATTCTCTGTGGGGCTCTTTTGAGGTAATGAAGGGCTTTCTTTAAGCCTCTGAGTCCCTCCTCCTCTTCCAACCACTCATGCTAAGGAGAGCCTGCACAGCTCTCTCCTGTACAGCCTGGGCCTTCTGTGTGGATCTCCCCATGCCTGCACTTCCATCTGCCTCACGAAGGGGCGTGCATTGACATCCTCTGCCTTGCACCAGGAGCTGTGCAACTCTGAGCTTCCCGCATGCAGTAAAAACCATCCTCCTCCTCCATCCTTCTCGTCTCCTGCCTCCTGGGGCTGCCTTGATTCCACACAAGAAGATTCACACCTTCACCTGAAGTATCTGTTGCAAAAGAATTCCCCATTATTGCCTAAAGTCCTTCTCAAGTTCCCTACCTGGAAACTGAGAACTACATTTCCCAGAATGCCAAGCTGAAAGGCATGGGTTAGAGCTAGCCAATGAAAAAGCTCCTGCAAAAAACAAAACAAAACAAAAACAAAACAAAACAAAACAAAAAAACAACAAACAACAACAACAAAAAAAAAAAACAACCGGAAGATAGGTTGGGCTATCTGGTAAGTTTTAGAGAGTACCAGGAGGTTCAGTAGTAGAGTGGCTATGAGCATCACCAGGAGGGGCTTCTGATTACTGAGCCTTCAAAGTGAATGACTAACCTTAGCAAACCTAGTAGCCTAGCCTGAGCTCTGGCTCTCTGCTCTTAGAGTTGTACAAAGGGCCTGAGGATGTCCCTCAGTGTTTAAGCATCACTGCATTTCCTAGGATATTTTTAATTACTTAAATTTATTTTATGTGTGTTAGTGTTTTGCTTGCATGTAATCTGCACATCATGGTGCATGCCAGGGGCCTACAGAAGCCATAAGAGGGCACTGGAGTCTCTGGCACTAGAATTACAGGTAGTTGTAAGCCACCAGGTAAGTGCTGGTAATAGAACCCAAGTCCTCTGGAAGAGCAGCCAGTGCTCTTAACTGCTGGGCCCTGTCTTGGCCATCTCTGTAGTCCCATTGCTAGCATTTTTGAACCCTCTGGGTTTGATCCCAGACACCAGAACTTTTGTGAGCATTTAAATTCTTACACAGAAAAAACGAAAATCCAGTTCAACTTGAAATAACCTGGAATATTTTATTAAAATCCCTTTTGCTCTCTCCCCTACCCCCAGAGATGTAACAAACAGGTTTTCTTCTAAAAATAGATCTTAAAACATTTCCCCAGACTGGCGCCTCACTTTCTGAGAGTTTGGAAGTAGTAGGATTGCAAAATGTTGCAAAGACTCTATTGTTCTGGTGAGACTAGGGGAGGGGTACAAAGGAACCCATCTGCCCCGCCCCCCTCCTTTACAGGCTCCACCCCCCTTGGTCTGCAGGTAGAAATGGCTGGAGGTTTGGAATAAAAGATACGTTTCTGAACCAGAGTATCAGTGGGCTCTGAATACGCAGAGGTGATAGATACATCAGATGCTATGTAGAAATATCAGTACTTGGCCTTAAAGACAACACACTAACCTCTCAAGGTAATGTAGCAGATTACTGCCAGCAGCCAGGACTTGCTCCAGGAGAGGATTGTGCTCAGGGCCAGCTACACTGTTGTGTATTTGTCTTCTATGAGCCTCTAAAGCAGGTGCTGTTACCCTGTGACAGATATGGAAGCCAATGTACAGAGAGGATGAAATATCCCAAGCTTGGCTTAAGTTTCAAGATGGCATCTTTGACACTTCTAACCATAACCTCCTGCCTGTCACTGCTGTGACACCAGCAGCCTGCTCTCTGGAGCCTTTTCACACTCTGATTCTCCCCTTTCTCAAAACCAGACTCTCCTGAGACTGTCCAGACAGGAGCTCCTACATCTTCTGCCTCAACCCCACCCCACCTATTCCCAGCGATGATGTCATTAAAGCAACTCACCTTGATTATCAGGCCGACTTAGCTTGCCCTGGAAAGCATTCCTCACACAGACCTGATTAGCTTTGCAGTAAGTGAGCTGCAGGAGTTTGGTTTTGATCAGGATAAGGGATGCTACTCCTTTATCCCCCTGCTTCCTCCACAGTATCCCAGGCTCCCCCAGCTCTTGGAACTCCTGGCTTTCTGCCACTTTGCCTCCTCCTGAATGCTCTCTCTGAGCCCAAGATTTTACCCTGCTCACAACACCACATCTCCAGCAGGCTTTGCCGGTACACCTGACCCACGCACTTCCATGAATCTCCTCTCTCTCCACCCTTCCCTTACCCAATTTTACAAGGAATCCTCTAGGTCTGAAGAAGTGCCTAAGCCAAGCTGGCAGTTAGAGTTGCCAGTTTGTGGACACTAATGGGACATGATATGACCTTAGCCCACCATTCATCTCAGCAGCACCCCCAAACACTCTCAATGGACAGAAACTCAGTTACAACACTGTCCTTGTTTCAGAGGTTCCATAATGACTCTCCATCTTGGACCACTTCTGTATCTGCCTTGTGACCTACATATGTGGATGGACTTGGAGGGACCATTTCTACCCAGGCACTATGAACTATTCCCACAACTTGGAGAAAGGACATATCTGAGGAAATGGACAGGGGTTGGGAAAAAGGAAGGCAAGTCTTCAATGACAGGTGTGTTACAACCAAACCCCATCGAAGTATCGCAGAGCAGGTGCACGGGAACAGTAATTAGCGTACACATAGCCACACAAGCACAAATTGCAGAACCATTATTTTGTAATTTCCATAACGAGGCCTCTGGAATAAGAATGAAGCCGAGAGAGAGGGAAGAGGCATGGCCCTCCATGAGGGAGCTCAGAACGGTGCTGCTAGGTCTCCAGGACCACATGGAAAAGAACAGCTGGTCTCCAAGGGGAAGAACACTGACTGAGCACTCTCCTCTGGGGTGTCTGAGCAGAGCCTCTCAGAGTGCCTATTCTAACGGGGCGAGGGAATCTGTGGCAGTGGAGACATGTAAAAGGCTATACGCAGCGCCAGTTCCATGTAGGCATGGTCCTGGGGATGGTGGGCATGGGTCCTTCATTGGATGGAGGCACGGTCCTTTTAGATGGAGGCATGGATTTTATATGATGGAGTTACAGGTCCCATTTGGATGGAGCCGGAGTCTTCCTTTGAATACACTCAGAGATGCCATTTGCGTCAAAGCACAGAACCAGGAGATACAGCAGTTCCATAGGCTCAGAGCTCTATCATCAAATCAATGGTCAGCCTTCTGAACACCGGTTCTCTAACAAGACTCTATGATGGCAGCTCACTGGCACTCTCAATTGCTTTTACTTAAGTCTCATTCTTAACCCTGCCATTATCTTCAGTTCAGCACTGAGAAATTATATGCTATATTCTAGAGCAATGTGGCTTCTGATTACAAGACCTCTTACGACAGGGACCTTCTCTCTGTCGGGAGGAACTGGAGAAAAGGAGAGAGGATACAGAGAATGAAGGGAACTTGCAAAAAACTACAGGAAAGTCTCCATATAAGACCAAATGAAGAGTGAAGGTTAAATTGAATTAGTGTTTTATTTGTTTGGTCACAATACATAATGCTGGCTGGCCCTCAACTAGTAGTGTAGACCAGGCAGGTCTTAAACGGTCAGCAACCCCCATCCCTCTGGCTCCTGAGTACTGGAATCAGGCATGGATTGTCTTTGAAGCCACACTAAATAGGTACATTTCTTTGCTTTTCAGGAGTTTTCTTTCGCCAGATCTTTTCAGGCCCATTCATTGCCATTGCAAGTGCCTTGTACACGTGTATGGCCAGCTTTCCCTAGGGGACAGCTCAAGCTAGCTCCTGCCTTGGTCTGCCTCTCTCACACAGGTGGTACTGGCAAAACTTTCCTCTGTCCACATGTCCATCACCACACTGGTGACCCTTTCAAAAGACAATTATGGTGGAAAGCAGATATTAGCTTGGTAGGGCTCAGGACAGAGGAGCCCAAGAAGCCAGGCCTGGTTACTGGTCTCAGATGTCTACTACTGTACATTGAACACATAGGGTTAGGTCTAGAAGGCAGGTTAGCTCGGAGAATACGCTGCCACAAAGCACGCCCGTGTCTCTTACTTTTGCCATTTCCTCCCCTACTTGGGCACAATGGCTGAATCTGTCTTGAAGACTCATGGTAAGCCGTTCAAATGAACTTTCAGAAGAAACCAGGAAACAGCGAATGCTTCCATACAGGCTCAGAGCTAACTGCTTTTCAGTCCCCGGATACCTGGCTTTACCCTCTGGGCCTCTGGAGAGGCAATATAATAGTGCCTACTTCAAAGACTTTGTAAGGATTAAAGGAATAGACACCACAGCGTGCTTCCTATAGATCCTACCACATAAAAAGCCCCCAAAACTGGTTTCAGGGTGCGGAAGGGATGGTCAATACTCAGAAGCAGATGACTAAACAGACAGCAAGGGTTGGTCGTCAGATGAATGCAGCAGTGTCTCTAGGCTCAAAATCTACCAGGTCAAATGCAAAGACCTCTACTTCTCCAAAGTCTCCTCCTGTAGTTATTCGTATAGCCCTCAGATGGGCCCCCACAATCTGCCAAAGGTCCCCCTGTGCGGTGTCAGGAATGTTTCACCTGCCCAAGTCTTACTGGGAACCCCATCTCACATCCTTCCTATTGTCTCCTCATCACACAATCTGCCTGCAGCTTCTCTTAGCGTCTCTCTCTCTCTCTCTCTCTCTCTCTCTCTCTCTCTCTCTCTCTCTCTCTCTCTCAAGCAATTTCTCAACCAGCTCCACCATCCCATGGCCTTGCAGTATACACTAGAAAGCAGGCATTCTCATCTCTGGAAACAGGTTCCTAAACCATGAAGGAGAGGGCTAACGTGAGAGCTGAGGGGGAGGACACAACTGCTGGGACAGAAGTTGGCTCACAGTGGCTGAAGGGGACAGTGAGGGGGGGCACCTCTGCTGCGTCAGTGACAGAGGCAGAAGAAGCCTGGGAAAGATGCTGTGAGACACAGGTAAGGCTGACAGGTGAACTGGCAAACTGCCTCTGGTTGCCATCCCTACAGAGATGGAATGGCGGTCCCCACACTCATCTTTGGCTCTACACTGGAGAGGAGGCCAACAGCGTTTCCAGGAGGCTGATACTTGCCCTCCTCAGGGTTCTGGGGACTATTTTCTCCTTTTCTCTAATTCTATCTTTCTTAAACAGAGTTATGGAGAAATTATTGGCATGTCATAAAATTTAATGTAAATGTACAGTGTGATGGGTTTTAGTAACTTTGTAGAGTTGTACAACCACTGTGATACCATTTTTAAAAAACTTCAATCACCTCAAAAATATGGCTTTGCCATCTGAAGCATAAATTTCTTTCTGTTTCCAAATATTTACTTTTTCTGGATTTTTAAAAATAGGTTATTGCTTTTTACTGCAGTTTCCCACACATCCCATATAGTTAAGGTTTCTCCATACCTCATTTCCATTTTACTGACATACGATATTCCCATGAATGGATATACCGCAATCTGCTTATCCATTCATTACTTGAATGGATATACCACAATCTCCTTCTCCATTCATTACTTGGTGAACAGCTGCATTATCCCCCACTTTCTTGCCTATTATAAATAATGCTGTTGTGAACATCTGCAAGCAAGCCACAATTTGCCAAGTGTTTTGATCTCTTGAGTAGCAAGAGGAGGCAGAACTGCTGGGTCTTGTAGTAAATTTATGTTTAATTTAAGAGACTGTCAAACTATTTTCCCAAAGGGGCTATGCAGCCTTGTACTCACACCAGGATTATCTGAAACTTTGGATTTTTAGAATTCAGAAGTTGTATGCATTCCAGTGGAGGGGTGTGCTGTTGTGTTGACTCTATTTTCCTGTACACTAATGAGGTTTAGTACTTTTCCATGGACGTATTAATCAACTGTCTTTGCAGAAATGTCTACTTGGCTCATTTTAAAATTGAGTTGTTTGATTTCTTGTTCTTGCATTTAAGTGCCTTTGTCTATTTTAACCACAAGTTCCATATTAGACATATTTCGTGCAAATAGATGCTCTCATGTCTGGGCATTGTCTCCTAATTTTCTTAATGGTGTTTTCGGAAAAACCCAAATTTCCCTTTGATGGAATGTAATTTATCAAGTTTTTCTTATGTATTGCACTTTTGGAGTCATAGCTAAGAAGTTATAATTTCCAATGTTACAATTTTTCACTGAACTTTCAAATGTTTATCATTATCATTATCATCACCATTATCAGGGCTGGAGAAATGACACAACAGTCAAGATCATGTATTCCTCTTGTAGAGGAACCAGTATTTATATATATGGTGTGTATGTATGTGTTTTGTGTGTGTGCATGTGTGGTATGTGTGGTGTGTGTGTGTGTGTGTGTGTGGTGTGTGTATGTGTATGTATGTGTGTGTGCATGAGTGTGGTGTATGTGTGTGGTATGTGGTGTGTATATGTGTGTGTGCATGAGTGTGGTGTGTATGTGTGTGTGTGGTATGTGTGGAGTGTGTGTGGTATGTGTGGTGTGTGTGTGTGTGTGTGTGTGTGTGTGTGTGTGTGGTGTGTATGTGTGTGTGGTGTGTGCATGTGT
>NC_034599.1:95321730-95330051 GCF_900095145.1 Mus pahari
GTGTGTGTGTGTGTGTGTGTGTGGTGTGCATGCTGTAGCATGCTTATATGGTTCAGAGGACAATTTCTTGGACTTTGTTCTCCCCCACACTTTTATGGATGATCTAAGAATCAAACTCAGGTTGTCAGACTTGCATTGCAGGTACTTTCTCTGCTGAGCCACCTCGATGGCCCTCAGAGAAGCTTTAAGCTTTCTTGATTCTCTTTGATGCTGATCCTTTCGGCCGTAGTGAGAGATAGGGGTACTGGGCTGTTTCTCTTGCATATGTTTAACCGCTCAAGCCCATATTTTCTCTTCTGCACAGGGGTCTGCCTCTCGGGATTATTTCCAACCATTGACATGACTAATCTCTTAGGCATCCCCAGCTGCCTCAAACAGGAGAGAGCACCTACCTACAGGTTCCAAAGAGAACAATCTGGGTGCTCACCTGTGGGGGCCTTGCAGATAAGGAACACGCCCCCACCCTCAGTGTGGCTGGCCCCATCCTTCATACTCATCAAGAACGAAGAGCCCAGTGGGAGGATGGGAAGATGGGAGGTTGATGAGGAAGAAGCAGGAGAGCAGCTTCCTGCTAAGCTGCATCTCTCTTCCAATCTCAGGTCTGAGAGGAGCAGATAAAGTCCCAGAAGTCACCACACTCCATTGGTAGTCAAGTCCCTGTCCCAAAGAGAACACAGACTCCCTCTGCTCCAGCCACTGGAAGAGGAGAGGCAGGGGCAGGGAAAAAGCCACTCCCTCCCCTCAGAACCTCATCAGGTTCAGGAAAGCATCAGCTAAACGGATTTTCTCTCCAGGGACTGGAGCCACATGCTGACAGAAATGGGGAAATCAGGGCTATGAAACTGGAGGGCAGAGAGCAGACAACCGCTCAGCAGCAGGCCTGCTCATCAGGAGGCCCACAGAGTGCTGGTATCCATTCCCAGGCAATCTAACCCTGGCAGACAGAAGGAAAAGGCCAGCAGAGCCTGGCAGTCTAGATGTCTGGATTCCCAGACGCTCCTGCTGCCAGGGCACTGGCAAAGCTGCCCAGGCCTCCAGGGAGGGCAGTGGTGGCAGGTGGGCGGTGACTGAAGCTGCTACTGTCCTAAGGGGAATCCCTGGCCCCATGGAGAGTGGTACAGGCGGTGAGCCCTAGACTTCCAAACAGCTTCATATACCCACCTCCTAGACTGTCCTCTCTCAGAGGCCATTAGACACCCCTAGAAATCCTTCCTAATATAGTTTCCCCGGTTGTCTAGGGGTGCGTTGCGGAAAACACATAGAGAATTGCAAGCATTTTCACCATGGCTCCGTTGAGTAGCTGTCAGGAATTATGTGGTCCGTCATCTTGAGGGTATCATTCCACCTTCCCTGTGCACATCCTGCTTCTCTGTCTTGCTTGACCCTTTAATGTTACCCATGTGACCTTTGCAAGTGATGCGTAGTAGAAAGCAAGAAGACACCAGACTGTAAACATGTGAAGTTCAGAAAGGACCTGATGTGACCTAGTGCCACCTCTTCCCATTCATGTGGGGGAACAGGTTCAGAGGAGAGGAGAGTAGCCCACCGCCACAGCACAAACCTGAAATAGGGGTTCACATTTATAATCCTAGTACTTGGGAGGATGCTGGAACAGAAGATTGCTCTAAGTTTCACGGGCAGCTTGGCACTGGGCACACAGTAGGTTCTAACCAGTGTTGGCTCCAGTATGAGACGCCGTCTCAAAACAAACAAAAACAAACACAGCTAACAAAACAGGACTCAGACAATAGTCCAGTTGGTCAAGTGTTGCCATGAAAGCTTGAGGACATGAGTTTGGATCCTCAGCAATCACATTGAAGAAAAGAGCTAGGTACATATCTGTAAACCAGGACTGGGGAGAAGGCAAAGACAGGAATATTCCTGGGGCTTCTTGGCTAGCCCATCGGGTCGAATCAAACCACTGAGTTCTTGTTTGAGTAAGAAGAAGCCTCAGAAAGTAAAGTAGAGCCTTGTCATCCACTGGAAGGAAGACATTCACTGTCTACCTCTGGCCTCCACACATAAGACACGTACCTACCACTCCAACACACACACACACACACACACACACACACACACACACACACACACACATCGTGAGAAATAAACAGAAGCAAGGACATGGCCGAGGATTCTGGGGCACCTGGGTCAGCAGGAGGACTGACCCTGAACTGGTGACCAGTGTCTCCCTGGGAGAGAGCCACATCAGTTGGCTTTCGGTAATGAAATAAGTCAAGATCGAATTGAAGCTGTTGTACTCAGTAGCAGATGGGTGAGAGTGTTCCTAACAGCAGGGACTGGGTTGTATTTACTCAATAAAACCCCAGAGTACTAAGGAAATATTTAAGGAATAGAATTAACCCTAAAACAAAATCGCTCAAGGGTTTTGTATATAAAAATCTGGAGAAAGAAAAGACTAGCAATCTGTGGAAAGTTCTGAAGTTGCCTGTGTTCACATTTCCATTCTTCTTTAAAAGAATATTCCAGCTAAGGGCTGGGGAGATGTCTAAATGGGTAAAGTGCTGCTAGGCAAGTGTAAAATCTGAGCTGGGGCTCCCTGGCACCCCTGCATGTGTCTGCAGCCCCTGCTTTGAGAGAGTAGAGACAGGAAGATCCATGGACCTTGCTGACAGGTTAGTATAGACAAATTGGGGAGGAGCTCTGGGTTCAGTGAGACTTTGCCAAATAAATAAATAAATAAATAAATAAATAAATAAATAAATAGCTTTTAAGAAGTTAGTCAATGTGGACCTCTGACTCCAGGTATGCACGTGCATATGCAACACAGATATGTGCATACACATACAAAACACACACACAATCAATACATGAATTCATTTTAAAATGAAGATATTCCTGTTACTACATAAGGAAGAAACGGCAGGCAGAAGGGAATGTTCACACTTTGCAAACACTGATGGCATCCTGGATGCTGGGCCATGAGAATCCAGTCCTCTGCATCTCAGATGGACAGACAAATGTACTGTGGCTCCAGGAAGGGAAACAAGGCTCAAGAATTTCTTTCCAAAGAAACAGCTCAGATCTTATCAGGCCCAAGACTTCCTCTTTACAGGAGATAGGAGGCCCAATAAACACACTAGACAACATTGCAGCTGGCCACACAGGCCAGGAGGTGCTTCCTGGGACAGATAGCCTGGTTTCTTCAAGGGACAGATTTCAAGAAAATCTAATGGAGTCACAGCGAGAATATGGATTAAAAGATACCCAAAAGGTACAACAAGCCAATTTCAATTTAAGGACCTTTTTAGGTACCAGATACGCACAGATGAAAATGAAAAGATGGGGTATTTAGGGAATTCTGAAGGCTCCCTGCATATCTGATGACTGCCAGGGATGGTTGTAAATTTCCTTAGATATGATAATGGCCTGGTGGTGATTTTCTCTAAAGAGCCCTTATCTTTAGAGATACACTCTGAAATATTTACTGATAAAATGATATATTGGATGTGCTTCCGCATAAGGACAAGATAGAAATGGATTGGCCTTGGGTTAATAATTGCTGTGGCTGAATGACGGGAGGGAAGTGGGTTCTCTGCTTTTGTGTGTGTTTCAAATTTTCCATTATGACTGTCTTCAAAAGTTATCTGACTGGGGGAGAAGTACTGAGGATGCCCTATAAAATCAGACGGTGGGTGAAGAAGGACCAGCCCTCTCGTGGAGTTTCCATTGGTGTGAGGGATAAGAAGAAAGAAGATGGCCAACGACTGAATAAGCAAGCAAGAAAATTTCATAAAGTGATTTTTTTTTCTGTATTGAAAATAAAATAGAGCTGAGTTGGAGGTGGTTCTTGCCACTTGTCACCAAGCCTGAGAGCCCAAGTTGGATCCTTATAACCCATATGGTGGAAGGAGAGACGCCCCTCCCATCAGCTGACTTCTGACCTCCATACGCATACATGTATGTGTGCACCAGGTTAGATGAAGAACTCAGTCTCTCAAAAGAACGAGAAAGAGGGCAACAGAGCAGGGCAATCAATGCCCTTCTCTGGCTTCTTCTACATGTGGATTGCACACACACACACACACACACACACACACACACACACACACACACAGAGAGAGAGAGAGAGAGAGAGAGAGAGAGAGAGAGTTGTCTAATGGAAGCTGTGGCAGGTGCAAAGGTCCTGAGGTAGGCATGACTATGGGATGTTCCAGAACAGCAGGGAGGCAGGGGTGATAGTAGGTTAGGGGGCAGGGCATTGGGAGAATCAGTCAGAAGACAGAGGATGAGAGAAGACTGCTTTAAAGGTCAGCAGAATTGATCTCATTGATTGCCCAGGCCAGCATCTGATGGCTGCGAGCAGTGGACCTTAGTGGAGACAAGGCGAGAAGCAAGAGGTGGGTCTAGGTTCAGGTTGGTCATTTATTGCTCTGGAGATGGGGCCCTAGAGCTACCAGTTTAATTAAAAACAGGGTGAGGAAGGGGTTGAAGAAAGGAATCAAAAATGACCTAACTTGTGGATTTCTGAGTTCGAGGCCAGCCTGGTCTACAAAGTGAGTTCCAGAACAGCCAGGGCTACACAGAGAAACCCTGTCTCAAAAAAAAAAAAAAAAAAAAAAAAAGGGACCTAATTTTACCTCAATTCCAAATCGGACCTGTGCTAGGTAGGACCATGCACTGGGTTGGTGAACCATGGAGGTTGGGTAAGAGTGAAACTGAGGAGGAGAAAAGCCCAGAGTTCTGTGTGATGATGCCTACCAGCCATGGGAATGGGGGGGCTGTCAGGTCCGTGGGTGGATGGATATATGACTCTGGGCTGGGCTGGAGATGCAAATTATAGAGACATTAGCATCTAGATGGCATTCAGAGCTATGAGCTTTCCCACTCATTGCCAAACTAAAGCACTAAGAGGAAGTCCCCCAGAACCTCCATGGAAATGGTGTTGGAACAGAAGGTGGTGTCAAAGTGCTCTCAATTTTCAAACCCTAAAGCCCAGGGTCCAGAGCTCATCCTTAGGTGGCTTACTCGAGAACTGTAGCTTCCCTTTATGAACGCTGGAAGGAAGGAAGGAAGGAAGGAAGGAAGGAAGGAAGGAAGGAAGGAAGGAAGGAAGGAAGGAAGGAAGGAAGCCTCATAAATTCCTTCTTCCACTTAGCATATTCAAATCCTGCCTTCTTTAAGAGTCATTTTATTCCCATGAGCCTTCACAAGTCTTAGCCTAGTCATGAATGTCCCTTCCCATAGATACAGGTTTCCGACCCTGTATCTGAGTTTCATATTATTCGACTCCCCAGTGAGTGCTGTGGTTTCCTGGGCCTTGTCACCACCACCCACCACCAAGCCCACCCCAAAAGACTGCTGACAAAGCTGACCTCATCTTTGCATTCAGTTGAAGAAAACAAGTGCTGGGAGCCTGGATTCCCTTATAATTCTGCCAGAAATCCTTCTGAACTGTTGAAGGTCACGTCAAAGCCATGAGGTATGGCAAAGCCAAGTCACAGCAGTGAAGGGAGGTTGGCAGAGTGGTCTCTTTGGCTCTTGAGGACGCTCAAAGGTGATGTGCTCATCTCCCCTCCCCAAAGCTTCCAGACACACTCCCCCGCCCTTTGATAGCTCCCGTTGGTCACCACTTGGCCAGAACTTCTTCTGAACTTTTTCTCCTTGGTTATGAGAGACCCCCTCACTTTCTGGCAAGGCCAGCAGCCTGAAAGAACATCAACCATAAACCCATGCTCTGAGCTCGCACAACTAGTGAGCCAAGGAAGAGTTTGTGATGGCCCAATTCTGAAGTCCTATCTGGTTTTAATTGAATTGATTACCATATAAGAGGATGCACTATAAAGATTGATTTGGAATGGATGAAAGACCCAAATTTAAAAAGCTAAAACTGCAAAATTCTTTGAAGAAAAAAAAAAAACACAGGCATAAATCTTCATGTCCTTGGGTTGGGTAATGAGTTTCTCAGCTACGACACCAAAGCATGGCAACAAAAAGAAATAATAGGTAAATTGGATTTCATCGAAATCAAAAACTTTCATGCTTCAAAGGACACTATCAAGAAAGTAAAAAGACAAACCACAGAATGGGGGGAAATTTGGAAATTATATATCTGATAAGATTGTACCAATAGGGGTATGTAAAGAACTCTTACAATTCAACAATAAAAAGAAAAATAGCCCAATTTAAAAATAGGCAAAAAGTATAGCCTAAACATCTCTGAAGATATCCCAGGGGTCCCAATAAATACATAAAAATACATTCAGCATCATTAGGGAAATGCGAATCAAAGCCTCAATGAGACGCTACTTTGCATTCAGGATGGTGACTATAATAAGGGAGACAGGCAACAGAAGAATCAAGGATGGGGAGAAACTTACATTGTTGGTGGGAAGGCAAGGGTACTGAAAAGGAGTTTATCAGTTCTAGGAGCTAAGAATAGAGTATGTGACCCAGAAACTCCGATCCTAGACATACACCTAAGAAAGCAGAAAAGATACATCCTCACAAAAAAATTGCACTACGATGTCAACATCAGCATTATTTGGAGTAGTCAAAAAATAGAAATAAATTAAATATTCATCTGCTAATAAACAGAGAAGCAAAGGGTGGGCTGTCTATACAATGGGATATTATTCAGTCATAGAGAGAAATGAAGTCCCTTGCTGAAGACACAGGCTACCTCCCGGAGAGCTTTAAAATGTGCTAAGTGAGCAGAGCCAGTCACAAAAGGCCATGCATATGCAATGTCACTGGGAGAAAATGTGGGCAAATCCACAGAAAGAGAGGACAGGTCTTGGTTGCCAGGGGTTAGGGGTGCTGAGGATCAGGAGTGGCAGGTGAATGTATGTGGGCTTCTTTTGGGTGATGAAATATTTTAAAATAAGATAGTGGAGATGGCTGTATGAGTTTGTGACAACGCTTTAAAGGTTTGTTTTTTTTTCCTATATATGAACCAAACTTCACCACGGAAGGCTTGTGAGCTGCCACGAAGCATACCCTGGCATTCTTCCCCCGAACCCTCAGTGGCTCAGCACTTCTTGTTGACTGTCCCTTGAACAACTGCACTCATGTGATTGTTTGATCAGGGGTAAACATGGCGGCATCTTTTCTCACGGGCCCTTAGTGAAGAAGTCACCTGGGGCTATGTTCCAGAACAGCTATATATGTCCTTGTGCCCTGGGCTTCTATACCGTGGTGATGGGATCTCAGGAGACAGAAATAAAAAGCAGACAGTTTCTGAGGGTCTTGGCCCAGCAAATAAGCGCCTATGGGCAGGCACTGCATCTGACATACATGGACATACTAATGCCACAGACATGTGGTCAAGGTCACACGGTGACAGAGGCAAGCACAGAATCTGCAGCTCAGAATCCCATTGTGTAGAATCGTTTGTTTAGCTCCTCTGGGGACATAAGACCCTGGCCTACTATTTCATGACTATATGTCGCCACCTTCATCAGACCCATTATTAAGCCACACCTAAAGCTGGTATAGCCCCATACCCCTACACACACACACACACACACACACACACACACACTCCCATACACACATGCACACGCACACGTACACACGTACATGCACTACACACATACATGTACACACACATACATACACACGTACACACACATGTATACACACACACACACACACACACACACGTACACACAGGATACACTCTGACAGGCTATGTAACAACCACACCTAGGTCCCAGCAGGTGTGAGGGGCTGCCTGTCTCACTCTCCTGTCTCTTGTCACCTTTGCCACCATCCTTTCCTTCCTCTCCCTCCTGCTCTCTCTGCTCTTGTGGGGTTTTTTGATTTTTTTATTTTTTTAAAAGTTGTTTCGAGCAGGCAGAGTTCACTCCTCAGGTAGTGGCTAATTGGAAGACCTGCTTGTAACCGTGCGAGCTGCCAGGGAGCAGTCCTGTAGGAGAAAATTGACCCATGTCACAATATCCTGGGAAATGTGGTACTCAGGCACTCTCAGCGACACCGGAATTCTAAATGTCAGCTTAGCGGCCGTGGAGCAGTAAATGATTGGGTACCACTCAGAGGCGACTCCTTCAGTAATGAAATTTTTCCTACCTCCAATGTAAACCTGCTAGAGGAGCTGGACGTGAGTTTCCTTGTTTCTTATCATAGAATTAGGAAAGAAGAAGCTACTGGACACAGGGGAGCAGCCTGATGGACAACAGGGTACATGAGGAATGCTGGCTGATACAGCTGGTTCTGTAGGGTCCATATGGCTTGACTGTCATGGACTTCAACAGGGAAGATAACTACCTTCCGTACATGCTCCCTTTCGACTGCACTATGCTCAGGTGTCACTGGGTATTCTTTTTTTTTGGGGGGGGGGG
>NC_034599.1:95330093-95335522 GCF_900095145.1 Mus pahari
CCTGGAACTCACTTTGTAGACCAGGCTGGCCTCGAACTCAGAAATCCGCCTGCCTCTGCCTCCCAAGTGCTGGGATTAAAGGCGTGCACCACCACTGCCCGGCTTCACTGGGTATTCTTGAAGAAAGGTTTCCTGTCATCACATCCTGGGAAAATGTCACACTGAACTGTGTTAAAAGCCAGCTTGGCCGGCCACTGTCACCAGTGTCTCTCCATTAAACTCTACTGGAAGCTGAAAAGCACAGTGGATTATGCAAGTTCTGAGGAATCCTGCAAGCGATATACATCCTGCATCCTGCATCCTGCATCCTGCATCCTGCATCCTGCATCCTGCATCCTGAATCCTGCATCCTGCATCCTGCATTCTGAATCCTGAATCAAGATGATGACAACCCCCACTCTGAAAAGCCCATACACTTACTAGGGGCCTGAGCTCTGTGGAGGTTTGGATGCTGGGACAGGACTCCACATGTAAGGGACAGGTGGGTAGGATGAGACAGTGATGCCAAAATGGAAGATGCAAGCTTAGCCTCTGATTCCGGGGTCCAGTGAGCACAAGTCCCATGTGACATGTTCTTGGAGTCTCTGGTTCTACCCAGGATGGTGAGACGGGCAGACTAGGTGGGAGAACCTTCACAGAGATAGAATGATACCTACCTTGAGAGGTCAGCATGGGGAAAGACCAAGAGATGCTTTCCAGATGGCCCTCCAGGATGAAGAGCTCAGGATATCCCCCAAGATCTTCAATGGTGGTAAAAAACAATAAAAATAAGCCAGCAAGAGAGCCCCCCCCGTGGGGCCTGGCCCCCTGTACAGGGCATGAAGACTCTCATTGGCAGCAAGGGAGAACAGAAGAAAGGATGGGCAGAACCCAGTGTCTGCCAGGAAAGCTACCAGGCCACCATTTCCATTCCTATAACTCAGTACAACTCATTATTACAGGAGTCAGACACCAGCACTGTAATGAGGGCCCTTCGTTTGCCTTCTGCCACATCCACCAAGTGAAATTAAGAGCAGAGATCTGAGGATGCTCAGGGCTCCAGTGCTCAACCCTACCTGGCTTTGTGCAGATCCATTTCATTCCTGTCTCCCGATCTGTCTGTTTGTGGTCTGGCTAACATTTCTCACTTGGCCTACCCCTCTACCAACCCCATAGGTCTGGTCTCACCCCAGAGAACCACTGCCTTTGGAGGGGGCACATTGTGGGCAAAATCCAATATTTCAGTATGTGATTGCTCTCTACAGCTGATCAAATGTGATTTTCCAGTTGAGAGAGAAAAATAAATTCACTAAAAATGAAAAACAGAAGAGAGAGAGAGTTAAATGGAAGCCAATAACCTAAGAGACAAAGGATTCTCACCATGGCCCAAGCAGGTAAGGGCCACATTTTCTGGGGTGTCCCATAAAAGAACATGCTTTTGTATGCCCGTGATGCATACAGTCCATGTATAGACATATGCAAGCACGGCACAGTGCATACGCGTCAGGGCATTTGACTGTGACACTGTATAACGTGGTCACCACACTCAGAACCTGGGAGGAAGAGTGACAGAAGACCTGGGAATGTAAAACAATGGACTCTCTGAATACAGGGACAGTGGAACCAACTCCAAGATGGCCTCATCCTTTGAGAGGGAAAGGAGGCCAGATAGGAGGGAATTAGTGAGCACTCCAGAGTGAGGGACACAAGAGACAAGAGGGGAGATGGCTTAAGAGTAGAGGACAGAGGCTCTGGGGAAGCGGTCTGTAAAATGTTTACTGTACAAACATAAAGACCTGAGTTTGACTCCTAGAATTTATGTTAAAAATAAGCTGGGCATGCAAGTATAATCCCAGCACTGGAGAAGCAGAGGCAGGTAGACTTCTGACTTCTAGGGCTTGCTGGCCAGCCAATCTAGCAAAGACTTGGTATCAGCCTCTGGTCTGTCTATCTGTCTGTCTGTCTGTCTGTCTGTCTGTCTGTCTGTCTGTCTGTCTGTCTCTCTCTCTCTCTCTCTCTCTCTCTCACACACACACACACACACACACACACACACACACACCACTTTCCCTCTCCCCCTAACCCCGGAGAAGAGGGAGAGGGAGAAGAAAGAAGAGGAGGTGGGGACAGAACAAATCCAAGACACAGGGTTCTAAGGAGCACGCGGAACTAGGAGTTCAGGCATTAGGGATGCTTGATAACTGAAACTAGTTATTGAGGTATAACCAGAAACTGCTCAAAGGAGAAAATCAGAGAGAGGGAAGGGAGAAAGACAAAGAAATGAGATATCAATGCTATATAGAGTGGGGTGTGCCCTGAGCCAGGAGGGTCTCAGTGTTAGATGCTGCAGACTCTAGGTCACCCTCTGCCTCCCATGAGAGCTCCTCCACAGCTTTCGTCTAGCCTCTGGCTTCCATTCTGCCTCCTTTGGTCCCTTTCTTACAAACAGTCCTCGTGCAGGGTCTTCTACTGGGGTGGACACTGCAAACTTATTCTGAGCAGCACATGGCACCCAGGGCTCATCTTGGCACCTGTCTAGGAACCTGTACTGGGCTCTTCCTTTGCCCTGGCCCCGCCTCTGCCCTGCCACTTCCTCTCCTCTGGCCTCCTCCTCTCCCCTAGCCCCTTCCTCTCCCCTCATCCTGTCCTTTGCTCTGGCCCCCTCCTCTTCCCAGACTTCATTTACTCCTGGTATCAGGACACTCTCGGTATGACATGTGAGGGTCTGCACACAGCTGCTCCTTTATCGGGGGTCACTAAGCAGACCTAAAGGGCACTTCCACTCCTGCTTGGGACAAGCAGATGTCCCCCGCTCAGTCCTCACAGGTGAATACTGAGCAGAGTGGAGAACTGGCCCAGAGTTCAGCCCTTGGGGGGGCTCGCCCCCTACTTTGCCTCCTCTATACACAAGGCTCTGTGCTGGCAATTATCCCTGATTTCAGAGCCTCCCACCTCGTATCCACTTCCCACTGCCTACCTGTCTCATTTGTGCCTGAGACGGCTCTAAGAAACCCCAAGCATCTTTGTGTGGAAAATGCATTAGAAAGCATGAAATCTATTGGAAATCTAATGAGACCAGAATTGAAATAGAAAGACAAATTCAACTTCTTTTTCGTAGTACCGGCTTTGATGCTGCTCCAGGGAGCCTGGGAGTGGGCAGGGCTCTCTCTGTGCTCAAAAGGGCCCTGGATGAAAGTCAGCAGACCTGAGTTCAACTTCATGCCAGCTCTGGCCCTTTGGTGGAGACAGATAAACCTAGCCTTTGGGAGTAAAACAGAAAGTGTTTCACACCCTCTGCCTGCAATGGGTTCTCCCAGATCTCAAAAGCCCATAGAGGAGGGCGACTGGGTCTCCTGCTGCAGAGGGGGCCCTACTTCCATCATGCCCAATAGATGGAGCTAGACCTTTGAGCCACTGGATCTGCTGAGGAACTCAAGGTTCCTCTAATGTTTGAGCCTATTGGCATAATGGCTACAACTAGCAGCCTGAGAGTAAGTTGCGCAATTGGAGGGCAGCCAGGCTAGAGAGTGGGGAGGAGCCTCCCAGAAAGAAACGGACACAGAGAAACACCGTGATATGACCTTCTCTCCTGTCCTCTGGGCTTCCGGAAAGAGTTTAACAAGAGAGAAAGGAAGTCTTCCCGGATGCAGGATAGAAGACAGGCCTCTCCAGGACCTGCCCACACTGGATGCCTACACCAGTCCCACTTTGTCAATCCTGTGCAGAGGAGCCTCACATATGGACCCAAAGACAGCCATGTGAGCAGTAGGTGTGTGTCTGTACCATAAAGATGGGGCAGGCATCCTCTGTGGGTATGCCAGGCTTGCATTGGGCCTTTGCATACATGGCCCACGGACAAACAAGGACACAGGAAGACAGGCCTGCACGGGGCAGGGAATTATCAGGACTACTTTTACAAAGTCTATAGGAGAAGCCATGGAAGATACTCAGGCCTTCTGCCAGCCATACAGATGGATGACTGTGTCGAGAAGAGACTGGTTCTATTCAAGCTCAGTCACTCACGGGGTGGCTTGGTGGACAGGTCTGTACCTCGGCTCTCTCACAGGAAGAAAATGAGCATAATGGTGTCAACTCCTTGAGGTTACAGCCAGAAACAACCACATAGATGCAGAGAAAGGTGCCCCCCCCCACCCCAACGTGGGGAGCACTCGATAATTATGAGCCAGTGCTGTGAGTGACAGGCTCCCTAAATATACAACCCAAAAGGCAAGCTGAAATGTAGGTACAATATGTTCTTTGAAGTGTTATGCATGATCATTTTGGGAAAAACAGATACAAGCCAAATGTCCAACGTTAGAGAAATTGTTCAGCAAATGGTATAATAATACCCAAAGGTAGGCAGCCAAATGGGCAGCCATTAAAAAGAAGGTTCTGAATTCTGTTTTACATATCACCATGCTTAAAAAAGAATGTTTAGTTCCAAATTAACATCAACGAGATAAGAGTCTACAACTGAGTGCAAATAGACCAGAATACTGACAGAATTTTTTTTTTTTTGCCCATTTCTTTATTATATTTCACTTCTCAAATTTTGGGCAGCATATAACTATTAATTCCAGACTAACATTTTAATGTTTTTGAGCCAAAATGAAAGCAGAAGGGGCTAAGGGGAGAGCGAGGCATCAAGACAAATACGGGCCTTTGGAAGCACGGAAGGTAGGAAGCCCATGCAGAGAGGAAAATCGAGTCCTGTGATAAATCTGCGTTTATAAAGAATGAATATGCCGTGTTGGTGAAAACTGTGTTGTGTCTGGAAAAAAAAAGGAACAATAAATATGTATATGATGTAAATCTCGTAATAAATCTGTGAAGATCTTCTGAGCTAGAAAGCTCACACCAAGAGGTCTGTCTGAGCTGTCTCCAGGTGAGCAGGGCCAACCAACAGGGAGGGGGCTGTGCCTGAGCTCCAGGCAGCTGCCCGCCCTCCTCCTCCTCCGCTGCAGTGCAATGGCTTTTGAAGCTCTGGTGAGCACAGTGAAGCAGGGACTCAGCATGCAGCACCCCTTCCTGGCACGTATCAGAGCACTCTCCATTTTTCCTCTCTGTGCCTGGCTCTCCAGCTCTCTAGGAGCCTGCATCTCAGCCTTTGTTCCGTCCTGTTCTGCTCCAGTTCCATGTCAAGCCCCATTCCTCCACAAGGAATCCAGAATTAAGCCCCAGGATTAGGGCTCGAGCAAGAAAAGAAATGGTCACTGAACAGGAACAAATTGCATGCTACACCTTGCGCGGGGACCAGGCACCCAGCAGTGAGAGCTGTCTCTATGAGCTCAAGGAACCCTGCTTCGGGTCATAAGTCAGTGTAGACGCCCTGTGTCTTCAGTGATGAGTGGGATCACTCTAAAATTAGTTTATAGAATTGAATTGTTCAAAGAGAGTTTTAGAGAAACAGAACATCCCTCCCCCTCCTCCCTCTCCCCCCCCCCCCCCCC